>NW_026020127.1:0-600000 GCF_900185275.1 Solanum verrucosum | reverse complement strand
AAGGGTGAGCCAGTTCTTTCAGGCTGCCATGGATCTCTCTTGTTTAAGTCCAATCTTTTTGGACTCAGACTATTTGTTTAAGGTATTTGTTTAGTTTCGGGGTTGTACCCTTTGTTTTTAGACTTGTCGTTAGTAGAATTTTGGTACAAGGTTCTAGGGATTGTTCTTCCACATTAGTTTGGTTAGTTTTTGTTAAAACCTCGGAGTTTATGGGGACTCCATTTTTATAGTCATTTAAGCCTGCTTCCGTATTTTTAAATGCCTTAGTTTTCATAAAATTTATTTGTTTGGGTTATAGTAATGGTTCTCCTACCGGAGGGTTTGTGTGGGTGTCAATCACGATGGTCTGACTCGTGACATGTATCTTCTGATTAAAGACCAAATCCTTTTAAGAATTTTGAAATATTTCTTTAGGAAATGTACATTTTCAATAAGTCTTTATCAACATTAATGTGTTATTTAATTTAACCGCATTTCACATATATGCCCTCTAACTTACGGTGTGCACAAATAGACACTTAAACTTCTATAAAGTTGATCAATTAGACTCATGAGTCTTACGTGGTATAATAAATATAGGACACTATGTAGGATGCAAATTGTCATGAAGGATGCCACATGTGTCTATCTGTTGAACTTTATACAAGTTTAAGTGTTTAGTTGCGCATATCCAAAGTTAGAAAACATAAATGTGAGTTGATGCCTAGTTAAAGGACATATTTATGTATTATATTAAATTTTAATATTTTATTATATCATAAATTTAACTAGCAATTACTATGTACAAGACATGTAAAATTCGAGTTGGGACTCTACAAGGTGTGTTCAATCCCAATTAAAAAATTTGGAGGCTACTCAACCCTAAACCCTAGTTCATGCATATATAAAGGGTACTATATATATTCCTTTGAAAAGGCATCTCGAAAATTCCACCACAAATTCAGAATATTCATAAAGAGATCAAATTCAGATCATCTTAATTCGAGAAATACGCCACTAACGGCCCTCGAATTATAGAAATCAAGTCCAAATTTCGGAAATACGCCACTAACGGCCCTCAAATCATGGATAAATCTTAAGTGAGAGAAGAATCAAGGGAGGAACAGATTTGCACTCGCAACATTAATCAATAAAATTATGTTTCTTCATATTTTATTTGTGATTGTAATATATTTTCTATTTAAAATTTATTACAAACAAATACGGCAAGACCTTTCTATAGCAATTGTTATCTATAATAATATTTCATTAGAATAAACCATATATATGAAATCAAATCTTTCGTACACTATAATATTCAAAAGACAATGAAATAAATATCGTTATTATAGTATAAAAAGTAACTATTGTAGTCAACTTCAAATAATGTTGCAGCATTAATTATTTTGCGAATGAATTGCATGTATTTAGTTACTATATAACTAGTAGAAGTATTTAAATGTGAATTAGTTTAGAAGATTTACGTGTTACAATCATTTATGGTCAAAAGTAAATCTTTAACAATTATAACTTGATTTGTCGATTGTGGAGAATTCATGTGTTTCATATGGCATAAAAAGGTAAATTTTAAGTCAAATTTAAATAATTTTCAAGTCAAAAAATAAAAAGTAGCGGTAACCTACTTTTGGTTTTTGATATTTTAAGTCATTTTAAACTTATTTTGAGTTTTTTTTTAACCTCGTCAAACACTTCCTAACTTATTTTAAGTCATTTTTTACTTATTTTAAGTTATTTTTATTTTTGTCAAACACTTTCAGAAGTCAAAAACTAATTTAAAAATATATTTGACCAACTTTTAAGCCAATCCAAACACTCTCTTAATCCTCCTACATGTCGAATTAATTTTACTTTGCAAATGAACATAAAAATCTTACCTTTTATTAGATCTTCATACTCTTCTCTCTGTATGAAGCTTTCTATCCAATGTGAGGTAAGATGATGGGTATTGAAATTAGGGCTAATGAGTCGTGAAGGTTGAGTCGATTTTTACTTAATGGGTCGTGAAGGTTGGGTTGAATTTTACTTAATGGATCGTGAAGGTTGGGTCGTATTTTACTAAATGGGTCAGATTTAATACTAAATAGAAAATATTTTTTTAATTATAATAAAAATATACATGGAGCCATGGAGGCGCCACGTATGCTATTGAAAATGGTGATATGATACTTAATTGTACAATGGCAAATGTGTGTCCACAGCTGAATGATAAAGGCAAATATATCAAAAACATATGACAAAATTTAAATATGATCATTTTCTAAGAGTACAAGGGTAAATATGACCCTTTTCTGTTTTCAAAATTAACTTGAAATAAAAACTAAAAGAATTTATAGTAATTATAGCAAAGTTCCAATACACATTCGGAAGATAGTAAAAGTTTATTCGTACGTAATGTTCACATTAAATAAATGAATGCAAAATATGTATCCTTTTAAGTACCTATTTATAACTTGATCATGATTAAGTATATGTATTCTAACTTTAAATTTTAACTATCATAGTTAAATTTCTTAATTTAATAATAATATCAAGTGCGACTAAATTTTTATTTCTAAAGAACCTAACTTGTTTTGATTCTTTTCGTCTATATCTTTTGCGTGTAAATCCTGCAACATGATAACATTATTATTTTTTTGTCAAAAAATATTATTTTTTTAAAATATTGTTAACAATTCCTTCCTAACTTCTAGTTGAATAAATCGATTTATTAATTAGGTTTCTTTGTATTTAGCCAATGTTATTAGGAAATAATTTAAGACTCCAATACTTTTATATAGGTTTAAATAAGGTGTCACCATGACGAATGCAAATGGACTCTTAAATTTTATTATTACAATGTAACGACGTGTTATACTCAAGAATAAAAAAGAAATATACAAAAGAAAATATAAAAAATTTGAGTGATGTTCGAAAAGGATTATTTGTATATGGATAATGAAAAATATAAAATAAAGTAATACTAACAAATAATAATGTGAGGAAACAAATAGATACTCCATACATATAATATGATCGTATACCAAAGTAAAAACAAAATAATAATTTCTTAGTAAAGTTCTCTTTTTAATCATTGATTTTTTCTTAACAGACACATATCAATTATTTATCATCAATCTCAATACTTTTATCTAAACGCATAACTACATACTTATAATATCAGTTTCAACACTTCAGAATTTTATTAACTATTTACAATCAGCTAACACGAAAGGGCTTTAGATATATAATAGTCCCAACCAAAGAATTACTCATTGAAGAAGGTAAAAGAACACCACACAAGTAGGGTAAAGAGAAAATGCCAAGACGCTTGTCCAAAGTGGATATCTAGTGCTAAATAATGCAAGAAGCCCAATTATTGTACAAGCCACCAAAACTATTAGCACTTGTGCTGAATAATCCCAAGTTAAGTCCTTTGCATATACTATAGCCAATAGTGTTGTCATGCCCATGATGTTGTTCCTCATTACTCCAACATATATCTGTTTTGCAAAAAAAATCAGATGTAAAGTTTATGAATTCTGAATTTGTCATCAAACGAACAATTTGTTTTAGTTATTGAGCTTGGAATATTTATACTTGATGAATTTTTTTTAATGTAAATACATGATCTAAGCAAAAGTTATTCGGTACGTCACAACTCGTACTTCTCACATATTTGGCCAAATTTTCAGGAAGGGAAAATTAAGTGTTTTTGAGTAGCAGCAGAAATTGTTTTTCAAAACTTGGAAAAAGTAGCTTTGTCCAGAAGCACTTTTTGGAACATTGGCCAAGCAACGATTGTTGCTCTAATATTGTCAAAAATATTTTTCAAATTGATTAGCCAAATACAAACTATTACTTTTTAAAATTACTTCTTGACCTCAACTAGCAACTTAATACCCCGACTTTGTAAACACACATCTAAACACCTTAAAGTGTCTAGATATGCAACTTAAACCAAGTTAAGGTGTAGATATACATTTTCAAAGTTGTCTGATTTGGTTGTCATATGAGGTCAAGTTAAAGTGTCTAGATATGCAACTTAAACCAAGTTAAGGTATATATATACATTTTCAAAGTTGTCTGATTTAGTTGTCAGATGAGGCCAAGTTAAAGTGTCTAGATATGCAACTTAAACCAAGTTAAGGTATAGATATACATTTTCAAAGTTGTCTGATTTAGTTGTCAGATGAAGTCAATTTTAAGTGTCTAGATATACAACTTAAATCAAGTTAAGGTGTAGATATACATTTTCAAAGTTGGTTATTTAGTTGTCAGATGAGGCCAAGTTAAGGTATCTATCTATGTATTCTGCCTTTTCGAAAAGTACTTCAGACGGAAACACACTAATTTCCAAAATAAACAAATTTTGAAAGCTTGACTAACGAGACTATTACCTACCTCTGAGAATGTCAAAGAAGCAGTTTTTGAGCACTTCTGACTTGCTGGATAGATTGCTGCTATTGTCATTCTTGCATTTAGAGCCAATGGTACTATCACAAAGGGGATGAGGAAAGAAGGCATTCCAATAGCTTCAGACAACTTTTTAATACTATTTACTAGTGGTTTTGAGCACAGAGTCATCATTGCAATTCCCAAAATCACTTGAAAAATAGATTTGTTAAATGCCCATGTCAACAATTTATAGTTGATTTTTCCATCTTTTTCCACCTCATACACCAATTTTTCAACTTCACCCCACATAATCTACACAAAACAAGACCACATTAAGTCAATCGTCAATAGGAATCTTTACATCGAAACTTAAAAAAAGGAAAAACAATTAATTGAAGGATAAACATGTAAACGTATCTTTAATAAGTAAAGTAGGCAAACCTCTAGGTCCTTAGTAGCGTTGGCAAGGAAGCAGATAACCCTAATCTACATCAATTAGTACATCACAACAGGGGACGACCATATTTGTTTAATTTATCTCTTTCAACAAGGATCCCAAAGAAATAAACGAATAGGTTAATTACTATTTTTTCATACAAACAAGAATATACCCAGTGTAATCTCACAAGTGGAGTCTGGATAGGTTGGTGTGTATACATCCTTACCCTTGCCTTGTGAAGATAGAGAGCTAGGTGTTTTCGATAGACCCTCGTCTCAGGTATGATCTCCTCTTATAGATAAACTAAAAAATCAAACAAAGTACTTTATGTATTCAATTGAAAAAGAAAGACTTATCCTTTTCCTAAGATGATCAAAAGTGGTTTGAGAACTTTCTTAATTTAGAAATCATTCCTTAAAATAAAGTTGAGGAGAGGTGATTAGACATGACATGACATAACTTCGGCTTACTGAGGACATGACATTAGATAAGAGGTTATGGAGGACACGAATTAGAGTAAGAGGCTAGTTAGATAGTCGAAAGGCTGTTTCTGATAGATCCTCGGCTCAAATAAGTCAGTCTCTCCTATATATTTGTCTAGATGGAAGTATTAGGACAAATATTGCTAATTTTTACCTTGTCATATTCATCAATGGCCCTCTTCTTGTCCTTGCAATTAGTCACACGAATAGCCTCATTGAGCCATCTTGTCATCCCATCAACAAACTCGTGTTCATCGATCATGTTATTACGATTTGTATCAAAATCATTCATCACCTTCCTGACCGAATCGTCGCTATTTAGTTGCACATCACCATATTTCACTGAAAGTACTAATTTTTCCAGTTCAGGCTGTGTTATGAAATTGTTCCCATCACTATCATACTGATGGAAGATTCTGCAACCATTACAAGCAAAGATTAGACACATTTGTCCTACGTGACGTCTTACATGGCAGTTTTGTATCATATGTGGTGTCCTGTGAGTATTATGTCATCTAGGACGTGTGTATCTGCTTGTTCAACTTTATACAAGTTTAAGTGTCTAGTTAGTCGTGTTTGGTATGACAAAGTCATTTTTCAGGAATATATGTCCCATGAGAATGTCGGTACCAAAAACATCACCCTTTTATCTGAGGAGCAGAGTCAAGTTTGTTACTGTCAGCAACTCAGTCTCGTATATTATCGATAGTGACTCAAATCACCTCCCCAAACCTACCTAACTTAATTATGTGTGATCAATCAATCGTGATAAATTGGCCGATCCATAACTATGAGAAATGACTTCTGTCATACCAAACACACGTGATCTTTTTGTGATAGGAATTAGAAGGAAACTTACTATTTTATACGTTCAACGTTGGGACTTCCGTCATCGTTGAGAATGTGTTCAGCTTCTAATGCTTGGCTTTCAACATGCTTCAAGATTTTTGCCATTAGTTGCTCAATTTCAGCTATTTCATCCCTTTGCTTCTTAGTATAATGTTGAACAACCTGTTAACATATTGAAAAGTTCTCAAATATGATAATCAAAGACGGACCCAAGATTTGAATATGAGAGAGGCACCACTATCTTTAATTTATTGTTAAACATAAAGGGGAAAATAAGAGATTTTAAAGTATCGATAGCGACTCAGATCATCACCTCATGCAAAATTCTTCTAGTAGTAGAATCATCACTTCTAGCTAACATCTTAGCTTCTTCTATCCATCTTTTGCATCCTTCAACAAACTCGTCCTCATCAATTCTCGTGTCATTGTTAAGGTCAAAAGCCGTCAATATTTTCGAAATATAGCATAATTTTTATCAACCTTAATTTTCCCAGATTGCATATTGTATACCAAATTCTCCAACTCAACAAGTGTTATGCTTTTGTTTGCATCCCTATCTGTCTCAGAAAATAACCTAGCCACATTTTTAGTTAGTACCAACCATCGAAAAAATAATTGCACACTTAAATATGGTATCAGAGCAGACACATATCCAGACGTGAAACTACCTTTGGATGACCTGAATATCAGGTCGTCCTTGTTTATCAATGAGCATCCCACTTGCATGCCTTTGCATATGCTGAAGAAAAGCAGCTAGGAGATTCTCATATTTCGAATATTCTAAACTTCTTTCTTGAATCCATGGATCCAAAAGCTATAAAAAACAAGAAATCGAAAATTTTCAAGTCAATAAGAATAAAATTGCGCAATAAACGAACATATTATGTAGGCATAATACATAAATATGTCCTCAGCTGATATCTATGCCCTTTCAACTTTGGATATGCTCATGTAGACACTTAAACTTGTATAATATTGAACAAATAGATACACGCATCCTACGTGGTGTCCTATCTGTGCACATATGACTATTGGTTTGTATTGTGCCACATAGGACTCGTGTGTCTACTTGTTCAACTTTATACTGTCTTACATCCAAGTTGAAAGGCATAGATGTCAGTTGAAATTAATCAAGTTAAACGACACATTTATATATTACGGCTATTATGTACTAAGCTACCACATCCCCTTATGGTGCGGTCTTTCCCCGAATTCTATATGAACATGGGATACTTCGTGCACCAGACTACTCTTTTTCTGTCATACAATACTACTCACGGAGAAAAGCAAACAACGATGGATAAAGTTTCATAGTAAAATTATATTCTTTATCACGATTCGATATAAATTACCTGATAAATGAAGTAAGTCAATAAAAATGAGACTGAAATTACAAGTGTGGTGAAAATCACAATACGCCTTCCAAAATATGTGTTGAAAGCATTAACAAGTTGCACAAGAGCAAATGGGATCAAGGAGAGAAGCATAATTCCTGCTGTGTAATTAGTCTTTTTGTCAATTGTAACACCATTATCTGTAAAATAATATTGAAGAAATTAAGATAACAACTAATTAAGCTACAATAATTAACAAGAAAAGTTGAAAGAATTTTCTTCTTTCGATGGATAGAATTAATCGTACTTTCACTATTGTGGATCGAGTAGTAGTTTGTGTCTGACTAATTAAGTTGAAAAATACTTTTGTCATTATTAGATCTGTAATTTGTGTTTTACTAATCAATTTGTAAAAAACTTTTGTCAACATTAGATTTGGAATTTGTCTTTGGCTAATCAATTTGAAAAATACTTTTGTCAATTATAGGTCTGTCATTTGTGGTTGGCTAATCAATTTGAAAAACACTTTTGTCAATATTAGATCTGTAATTTGTGTTTGGCTAATCAATTTGAAAAACACTTTTGTCAATATTAGATCTGTAATTTGTGTTTGGCTAATCAATTTGAAAAACACTTTTGTCAATATTAGATCTGTAATTTGTGTTTGGCTAATCAATTTGAAAAACAATTTTGTCAATATTAAATCTGTAATTTGTGTTTGACTAATCAATTTGAAAAACAGTTTTGTTAATAGTAGATTTGTTATTTGTGTTTGGCCAAGGTCTTAAAAGTCCTTCTGGAAAGAAAAAACAATACTTTTGTAGTTGACATAATACATAAACGTGTCCTTAAACTTGACATCAACTGACATCTAGCCCTTTCAACTTTAGGTGTGTACAAGTAGACATTTACACTTGTATAAAGGTAAACTAGTAGACACATATTGTAGGTGGTATAATATATGTAGGACGTCACACAAGATGCCACATAGGTCACATTTGACTACTTATAGTTTCTTAAAAACAAACTAAAAGACATGTTTGTGTATTATGCCTCATTAGTTTCTAAAAAAACAATTTATGCATGCTACGACTCAAACATACTTATTTTTTTTACTTAAAAGCTTGGTGAAAGAACTTAATTTTCTAAAATAAGCACTTTTTGAAAAGAAAAAGAAAAAAACTTTTTGGACTTCCGATAAGCTTAACCAAACAGACTATAAGACCTTATAGAAAACTTACTACTTAAAACCTGCAAAGAGTTGAAAAGTGAGTAGGATTCTGCAGGTTGCATAGTTGATTTTTGATGCTTCTCTTTTGAGCCAAATATGGCACATATTCCCCACATAATAGTAAGATTAAAGACTGTGGCTCCAACATTAGTGCTTACTCCAGTAAACACCTGATTTTGAGCTTTATCTTTACTAGAAAAAACTCCTGATGCTACAATAAAAAAAAAAGTAGTATTAGTATCATAATAAAACCATAATTAATTGATCGGATTAAAACAACTCAAAGATACTCTTGATATGGTGTGATATGTCTGTTTTGGGTCAAGCCAGTACGGTTTTTCCCTAAAGCCCTTAATCCATTTAAGAGTATACCATACCTTATAAGTAGCTTCCTTTTCTTTCCTATTTTCCATGTGGACTTTGTTCACACTCACCAATAATCTCCCCGTTGAACTAAGTTCCACATGATCCATCACTATTCACGGGAATAATTTGGAGATTAATTATGTGTCACCCAACGTCAACACAGTATTTATGATCACCAAATCCCACTAGCTTGTATGCGTCGTTAAATTATGGGCAAAGATAGAAAAACGGGCCGGGCAAAAGATATTAAGCCAAGCCCTACGCCATATTCATACTCATCTCGTCAAACTTATTGGCTCTTATACCAGTTGTTGGGCTAAAACAACATTAATTAAGATACTTTTTATATGACGTGATACCGTCTACTTTAGACCAAGTCTACACGATTTTCCTCAAAAAGTTTCACATCATTAAGAGTATCCAACATCTTATAAGTAACTTGCTTTTCTTTTTTTTGGGTAACTACTAACTAATTTAGTTGGACTAATCACCAAAACTTTACAAATCTTCAATTTAGCCACATTCCTTTTCTTTTCTACTTACCATATAGACGTTGTTCACACACCCAACGAAATAAGAAAACAGGTAAACAAAACGACGATAAAAATAACATTTTTACTAACCAATAACCAAGATAATCCTTGGGAAAGCCTTCAAGATTTGAAACAGAGTAGCCCCAAAGATGCCCGTACCAAGTATGTTGAAGAGAGTCTTACTTCCATTCGAGACGAGCTTTTCTCCTATGATCAACAAGTACTGATATATCGCGATTAGGAAAATGAAACCTCCAACGCTATCAGCACACGGAAAAAAACCATATATATGGTCACATTGGCCATACGTAGCTTGATTTTCGACTCGATTAACTCCATTCGAGATAAATTGATCTGAAGAATTTAATCTTAAAATCCTGCTTTGAACCTTAGTAACAACAAAAATAAATGTTATTATCCATATGGAAAGGCTTTGCATTATTGAAGAATGAAGTGTATAGTATTGAATGATTGAATTCATAGATAAAAGGTTACTTTTATAGTGGAAATTCTTCACTTTATTGTCTTAGATCAACATTAGAAATTGACTATAAAAGTTAGCAATGCACACAACTGGCCAACTCCACTGGTCTGACTAATCTAGATTTGCGTTGAATAGTCCAACTTATGAAATATGTGTTTCCTATCAAGAAATTCTCCATTTCCTAAATCGGTGCACAGGACATATCGAGTGTGAGCAATTTAACATGGGGTCCACTATTGGTAACATATTCATGTATTTACATGGTATCACAATCAGGCCCAACCCAATGAGAAGTATTCTTTTTCCAAAAATGTTTTTCGAAAAATTAATTTGGAAATTAGTAATTTGTGTTTGACTAATTAATTTGAATAATACGTTTGCAAATATTAACACCAATTTGAAATATGTGTTTACTCAAACATCATGATTTATAAATATTAAAATATATATAATAAAAAATTAAAATGAAATAATATTATTATCGTGATGATATAATGCTATTGATGCTAGCGTCATAGGACGATTCGTCACCATGATTTTAATACAACATATTTAATCTTATTGACTTGATTCAAATTAATTATTTCTTTTGTCCCAATTTATGTGACATTTTCCGCTTTTTGAAAGTTAAATAGCTTAAGTTTGACCGGCAATTTGCGTATAAAATCTTCAACTTTTTTTAAATGAAATTTATATATTTGTAAACTACGTAAAAAGTATTATATGTCACAGTAATTGACAATTCAAAATATTTAAAAATATATGAAAAATTTACGGTCAAAGATAGACTTATTTGAATCTCGAAATTCAAAATGTGTCATATAAACTGAGATGGAGAGAGTAATATTTTATTCAGCTTCGGATATAAAATCTTTATTTTAAAAAAATAAAATAAAACTTATATATTTAAAAACTATATACAACATAAACTTCAAAACATTTAAAAAATATATAATTAAAAAGGAATAATTTCGGAGAGCTCTCCTCACGTTTGACCTCATAACACTAACCCTCGTTGTAGTTTATAATATTACGCTTATCTTCTTTATTTTAATATTTTTGTAACAAATTTTTTAATTTAATTATTATTAAATAAAAAAAATTATAATCAGACTGATTTGTCCTTTTTCTCCGAAATACCGTTAATGAAAAAATTAAAACAAACAAATTAAAACGGGAGTACATTGAAAATGATTGGGGAAGAATATAGACAAGTCTAAATAAAGTTACCAGACATCCCCTACTGACATTTCTCATAATATACAATTGATTGAAAGACCACCTTTTATATAAAGTTGTGACAAATTACAGTGCACTACTTGAAAATTTCAAGTAACATAATCAAACTAATGTTTATACTAATATGGCTTGTCAATGTCCACTTTTTTTGTGTTGCTAGTGTTTAATTACAAATACTAGATGTTAAAATCATATAAAACATATGGACCCAAACCTATTATTTATTTATTTTTTAAAAAAAGGGTATAGAGATATACATTGCACAAAAGGCGAAGATTTCGTTTAGAATTATCTTACTCCAGTATCTTTAGAAAGTATCTGATAATGGAACTTAGGTCTAACACAATCTTAAAATCATTAGTTCGTAAGTTAAGTATTATGTAAGACTATACAAACAGACGATATATTTGTGCAATCAACATGGCTGAATGTAATTATTTAGTTATAGGTTCATTTGAATCTAATATTTTTTACTAGAAACATAATGTTATTACGTAAAAATCCGTAAAAATGCAACAAATAGTAGGTTTAAACATTTGACTTAGAAAGTACAACATGTTCGATATTAAGAATCTTAAAGATTGAATCGACAGAGAACTTAAGTCTTGCATTTATTTTTGGCAACCAAGGTGGGACAATTAATACCCACGGACCATTGCACGCGTAGTGTTAGTATATTTAGAGTTTGAACAAATATAATATGTAAGTTTAACATCGGATAAATTAAGAATCAAGACGGATCTAGCTTTAATGTCATGTAAAGAAGATGAATCTTCGTCTTAATTCAATTAAAATGCTAATAACTAAATTAAACAATGCTAATTATTTATTTAAGATTCAAATTGCTCGATTTAATTAAGGATTATTAAAGTATCTCAAAGACAAAAACATGTTTAATACCAAATGAATGTGGATTAAGACGATGTGAATATGAATATTGATAAACTAGCAATCAAGATAAATTGCACTTCCTCTGTTTCATAGTGAAAATATATTTCATAAGTTATAATTTACACTAATTGACTCATCCCCTCCCCTCTTACTCATCCCCGGTCCTTACTCCATTGTATTTGCCTAAATTACATATAAACGATACTGAGAAAATGTTTTTTATTTATTTTACCGAACATCAAAAAATAAGTAAGAAAGTCCGTTAGAAAGAAATTAATGTGACTATTGATACAAGAAAATGGATAAATTGTACTTCTACTTCAGTTTAGGTAGAAAAAACAAGTTTCGTAATAAATGACAATCCACATTGATTGTTTCCTTTTCGTCGCCTCCCACAGTCCCACTCATCCCCCATTTGTGCAGCCGAAACCATCACAGTGCTTATCTAGATTATATATAAATATACTTGGGATAATATTGTTTGATTACTTGATCAGTTTATGTCGAGAACATTTTCCTTTCAACCAAACACACCCTTCATCCTCTACATTTTCTAGGGGGAAAAAAGGAAGGGAACCATGCTTTTTGAAATTAAATCTTCACGTAAATAGCTGAACAAATTTCCTATTTACTTTTTCTAATCAGTATACATAGATTATAGACTAATTATACACAAACATACACATTATGTATGAAATATACATCTATCAACTATTTTTAATTTAATCAGTCGGATTAAATTAATTCTTCTTATGGAATCTTTATTATAGGCTTGATTTTACAAAAATATTCCATGCCAAATTAAAAAAACTCCTACCCTCACATCCTTCCTAAACAAAAGGAGAGGTAATTTGTTATTTCATTTGAGGTAAAATCATTAATCCATTTTATTATAATCTCTCTCTCTCCCCCACTTTCTCCCCCTCTCTCCAAAAGAAAAAAAAAACTAATTAACAAGAAAGAGCTTGTCATTAAAAGAGAGGGTGAAAGGTAAAAAAAACAAAATTACTCAAAAAGAGAAAGTGGTTTGTTTGTTTTTCAATTCATATGTAGAAAAAGAAAACATCATTAGCAAATAAATAATATTTATTTAAAAGAGGAAAAATGGGGGCATATAGAGCTGATGAAGATTATGATTATTTGTTTAAAGTTGTTCTTATAGGTGATTCTGGTGTTGGCAAATCAAATTTGCTTTCTCGTTTTACAAAAAATGAATTTAGCCAAGAATCTAAATCTACAATTGGTGTTGAATTTGCTACAAGAACAATTCATGTTGATGATAAGATTATCAAAGCTCAGATTTGGGACACTGCTGGTCAAGAAAGGTGTCAATTCTCTCTCTATTTATTTGATTAAATCGTAACGGATTCAAAATTTTAACTCGATTAATTTTTTGCACTAGGGTAGGGAAGGAAGAGTAGTAAAAAACAAAAGTGTTTATGTCAATCCTACGTTATGATTCATTGTTTTCTTATAAAATTTCTAGTTAGATGATCATTGTGTCCACTACTTTTACGATATCGCCCTTACCGTCCTGCGAATTATCTAATTATTTTTCATGTCTCATAAAAAAGGTATCGAGCCATCACTAGTGCATATTATCGAGGAGCAGTGGGTGCCTTGCTTGTTTATGACATTACTCGTCATGTAACGTTTGAAAATGTTGCAAGATGGCTCAAAGAACTCAGAGACCACATAGACCAAAACATCGTCGTCATGCTCGTCGGAAACAAGGCGGATCTCCGCCACCTCCGAGCCGTCCCCACAGGCGAATCGAGCGGTTTTGCAGAAAGAGAGAACACATTCTTCATGGAAACATCTGCACTTGAGGCACTCAATGTTGAAAATGCCTTCACAGAAGTACTCACTCAGATATATCGAGTTGTTAGTCGAAAAGCTCTTGATATTGGAGATGATCCAACTTCTGTGCCAAGAGGACAAACAATTAACATTGGGAAAGATGATGTATCTGCTGTTAAGAAGGGTGGATGTTGCTCCGGTTAAGCAAAAAGATCGATCCAGAGGTGAATCCAGAATCTAGTGTCAACGGGTTCAGAAAGGTCAGTGTGGTCTTTGTTTTTGGTATACACACAATTCGAGAAGAAAATAATGGATTCAATTGAACCCACCCTAGATCCGCCTCTGGATGCAAGTATATATATACACACATCAAATCCCATTTTCAACAAATGTAAGTTAGGCAAAAGAACTAATAGCATATTATTTTGTGGAGGAAATTAAAGGGGGATGAAACTACATTTAGCTTAAAAGTTTACTTGTTTTATATTTTTCATGTGTAATTTGTAAATCAAGGGAATTTCAGCTAAGGAAACTTTCTTGTTACAAAATATTTGAAAGAGACTGAATGTTACAAGAGGTTGCATTTTGCCTCACCAACCAAAAATAGAAGTAAATGTGGTTTTTTTCTCTTTTCTAAATGAACGAAAAGAAACACATTCTTTTCTTTTATCTTCTTCTATGCCAAGAGGGCGGAACTAGAGTTCTAGTTACGAGTTCAGCAGAACTCAATTGTTTTGACTCAAAAAGTTGTATTTGTGTCAAGAAGTCCACTTAATATGTAACTTCAAACATTTGTGCACAACAATCCTTTAGGAGTTTCTTGGGTAGTTTATCAGGATTCAGGGGGCAGATGCTTCCTAGGATCCTGCTCGTGAGCATAATTCTCAAGTAAACGTTGGACGATCCGACACACACCTGTCAAGACTTTTTAAGAGTCTGAGCAACATAGGTTTGGGATGGATCAGGTGTCTTCCACCCAATGGTTTTCTGGTTCCTTGTTAGTGGATGCAATAACTAGACAAAAGTAAAGTTTGTGGGAAGTCTTCTTTTATGTCTTGTCTGTACGGAAGTTGGCTATGCACATTGTGACTAGCTTACTTTTGCATTAACGCGAGAAAACAAAGGTTGTTCTTCAACCACACTACGCTGCAGCGATGCCAACTAAACTCACATTTAGGATGAGATCAGAGTAGAAAAAACGAAAAAGAAATGTAAATCTCCCTTGATCCTTTATACCTGGAAAAAGTCTTGTCCAGCACTGTAACTAGTTGTACAAATATTGAATGGGGCGGTGCCAAAAATGTTCATCTACTATTTTCAGTAACTGGTCTTACCAAAGCAAATGAACTTTGGGGATTCGTTGACATCAATAATTCCAGTACAACAGCATCACTGGAGTGGCTTATCTTGAGACCTTGTTCTATCAAGTCTGCATTCAAAGATTGTCCTCGCTAAGTAACTGACATCATCATAGGCTTAAACGTTTGTACGAAAGAAATAGCTTAGTGTGAATGTTCATATTTACCGGGAGAAAGCTTTTCCTTTCCATAGAGCTCTTTCACTAAAGGGTTTGCTTCCCATTGACTTTCAGCAACACAACTTGTAGGCTGGAATCCAACAATTTTACCATCCCCAGATAAAACAACCTGATTGGCATACGTATATAAGCACATCAACTATGATAAACACATCTAAACCAACAACTTCCAGGAACATATGAACTAGCCAATTGAAAACGTTCATGACAAATTTGTAGCCATGTTCAACTGGCAACTATAGAAGAGTTGAATTCCAGATGAGAAAAAGAAGTTAAAAAAGGGCAGAGAAAGGCCTTACAAGAAAAGAAAAGCTAAAATCAGAAGTGATGGGAGCTGAGGAAAAAGTAGCAATGACAGTAGGATCTTCAACACTCAAATTTTATAATTCAGAAATTCCGTGAACTCAAAGTGCAAATTCGACTCCTATTAGCTCATTTCAGGAAATTTTGAATCATTTATCAAGGCGGTCCTATAGTTGTGAACAGGATTATTGCGTGATCTAAAACTTAGATCAAGCATTCAAGCTTGATAACTAGCTTGTTTAATTGTGCTTGTCCATAAAATGCAGTGGTTAGCTCTTACATTTCTCACTTATTCCCAAAGGAATATATTTGGCTAAATGTTCACAAAAGACCAAAGCCTTCCGTTGTCCTAGATTCTAACCATAACTAGCACAACACCATGTCTATCCTGATTATAGTTAATCTTGTGTTTTTACGTTCATAATGATAAAAAAGAGAAACTAAACCCAGAAACTGCATCCTAAGAAGAGACCTGATAACTGGCAATATCTTGTGCAGCTGCTTTCATCTCATCTTCAATTCCTTCCGATGGCGTGGAGCTGGAATTGAGATCTAACACTTTGGAATCCATCTCATTCTTCAGGTATACTGGAAGCTCCCCAATCCAAGCAGAGCTGCCAGAACCCATCACTACATCTCCAGGCCAACAATAAAATTCCTTGATTCTCCTAACAATGGAGACACAGTAATCTTCCAACTACAGAAACAAAGAGCATTTGGCAATGTGATGATTGAACAATATTACCTACTGATAAAAAGAGACAGAACGCCTAGGGTAAAATGATAATCAACTTAAAAGTGTAAAAAACAATAAAAGTGACCAATAATGCAAAAGCATGTATCATCCACTACATGGTCATAGTAAATATGGACCACAACAAATAGAAACAGTAACTTCTTATGACAGGTAATAGAACTGAGGGTGTGTTTGAACAAATAAAAGCCATACCTTGCAAGATTCCATGGACTGAGGCTGAATAGAGATCATGTCAGATGAATTGACTGGATTAACATCCGGATGATAGTGCTTTCTAATCGGGAGATAAGGAAGATAACGTTGACCAAGAATTCTTATAGCAACAAGAAAAATTCCACTTGCAAGGACCATAGAGATTGCCTTTGACATAGAAATGCTTCTCTAGAATCCAGAAGGTGAAAATGTTATTATCCATTTGGTTCCAGAAGACATCTTTTGTACTTGAACTAATCATTTAAATAAAAGAAAAATTATATTCATGTCCGATACTCCCAGAAGACAGAGAAAGCATGAATGTGAAGGAAGGCAATATCAAAGAAGATACCAACTAGCCATTCAGGGATTCATGTGTCAGTCAAACACAAACCACTTCGAAAAGGGAGTTCAAATACTTCAATAGCTAACTAACGAGGGTGCTTTTTTTTTGGATGACAAGGGAAACCCGCAGCCGCTACCCTTTGGGTGAGCACAAGGTAAAAACCCCACTCCTATGCAATAGCTTGCAATGAGGGTGCTTTATTAAAACTGTATTTGTTTACAAATTAAAATTTTAAAAAGAAGAATAGTTACAGAAGAAATTATCAATTCATAGATAATAACAAATAATGCAGAGGCATGTAAAGAGCTTATATATCATACCTTGCTAGATGGCGAATTGAAAGATTTTGCAATAACACCCGATGATAATTGTTTGTAGGGAAGTGTATAGACATCTTCATAATACATATCTAGAATGTCACTTAGACCAACCTGAAAAAGTAAAACAAGACAATAATTATTACAGATGATTACAATGCCCATGAAGTGTGGACTTCAAATGAAATTTTTCCAGTAGATCATATCACATCTTAACCTGAGTCTTATAAGCAGACCAAAAAGGAAAAGCATTTGGAAACATCTTGGGAGATATAAGCATTTGATGACAGAGATGTTTGTAGTCTATTGGCTTCACACACTCCAATTCCTTCACTTTTGATACACACACCTACTAGGAGGGTTCATCAACTAAAATAAAATGGATGACCTAATACACGGCTCACTATTAGAAGTCAAGGTTGCAAATTTTATAACCTTATGCTTTGGGAATAAATAACCTGTATGAACAACCAAAACCAAGGTGCTAGAAGACTAAAGTGGTCAAATCTTTATCATCTACAACTTTTTCTAAACAATCTTGACATGACAAAAGAGGGAACTATAAGTAAGAAACTAAAGACCTTTTAAGAAAGGTATAACTCAGAGTGCTTTCTCAAAAGTTATATGTCAGAGTGACACTGACGAGAGCTTCCAAGGGGAAGGGAAAATTGAAAATGAAACTGAGTCCAATTTTTCTATTAGAGCCCAACACACACATTAAATTACTACTCCCTCCATTTCAATTTGTTTGCCTTTTTTTGACTTGGCACGAAGTTTAAGAAAGTAAAGAAGACTCTTGAATCTTGTGGTCTTCAACTAAAGATATGTAAAATGTACCAAAATGTCTTTAATCTTGTGGTCTTAAATATACCATGTGGAAAGTTGGAACTACAGAGTTGCCAAAAAAGGGAAAGATGCATTCTTTTTAAACGGACTAAAAAGGAAAGTAAGACAAACAAATTGAACAGAAGGAGTATATAGAAACTAAAATTGTTATATATATATATATATATAGACACGCACACATAAAAGTCCCGAACAGCTGAAACTACAAAGCAAAACTAGTCAATTGGCCAATGAGAAACAAGAAACGGCTCTAGCAAAACTGACCATTCAAGATTTGACACTAGTATAAATGTTAAGACATTTTTCTTCATATGTGCATTCCTAGTGTTAAATCTTCCAAAGACTAAGGCAATCAAACTTTTCAACCTTTTATTGCATAGCCATAGACAATAAGTAGGGGTGTTCGTGGTTCGGTTGGTTAAAACCAAAACCAAAACAATCTAATCGATTTTTTAAATTTCTAAAACCAAACCTAACAAAAAAATAACCGTCGGTTGGGTTATTGTCGATTTGGTTTGGTTTGGTTCAGTTTTTCTGATTTTTTTGGTTTGAAAGTAATAAATTTTTTGAGGGCATACGTATCTCGATAGACACAAACACCTAGTACATGAACAATCTACAAGAAAGCTATTGTCGGTTCAATTAAGCAATACTAGAGTTATTATTAGCGAACAAACTGATACAAGTAAGAGAAAGTGTGACTATCTTATGTGAGGTAGGGCAGATAATGACTAAAGTAATGGATTTTGATGGACTTGGACTTAGGATTGTAATAGTTGGGCAAAAATTTAAGTGTTGGGCTTGAAAAAATGATGAAGTTAGACTTAAGTTAATTAAAATTTAAAAATATTTTTTTTATGAATAATATATAAATAATTATAAAATTTATATATCTAATTTATCGGTTCGGTTTGGTTATTTTTGCGGTTGTTTTTTGGTAAAACCAAAACCAAACCAAATAATATCGGTTTTCAAAATTTAAAACCAAACCAAATATCAATTTTTTAATCGGTTTGGTTCCTACTGCGGTTCAGTTTGGTTTTTTAACCATAACCATGAACAGCCCTAACGATAAGCAAATTCTCCACCAATGCATCAGCTTACCCCATAGGGTGACTAGGTTCAAACTCTTTTAGTGCTAGGCAAACCAGAGATAAATATTGGAGAATTTAATGGTTCTGAATTAATCAAATCAACAAAGCAAAGCACAACACAGTGAAACAGTACTTACAGAATGCATGTATCTCTTGATAATTGTCCACAAATACTAAAACATCATCAACCCCAATGATAAGTGATGTCTATTCGAGTAACTCATGACTAACTAGTGCCTCAAGGCAAAGGAGCTAATTTAGTTATCTTTATATGATACTTTTTGATGAAGTATATGTTGTATGATATACATTTCATTAACCTTAAAGCTGATGCAAGAAACAGAAATGCAGAGAACATGGAGTTACCATTTGGGAGTGAGTCAGAAAAACCTCCCATGTGTTTGTTGTTGTTTCTTTCCACCCTTCAAATTTCACTTTGTCAAGTTTCTCGGCATCAATCTGCAATTTGTAAGCAGGTACACACTCACTCAGCCAAGTAATAAATTCAGGGCCTCCAATTTGTTCCAGTTTGGAGTATGCAGTTGAAGTTAACCAATTGCCCATCCATCTTCCCTCCCTTGGTCTGTAATTCGCCCTTTCGGAAGAAAATTTCTGGAGTAAAACATTGGCATTTGCAACTATCTCATATTCCATTAAGTTGTATAGAGTAACAGAGGAAACTTTTGAGACAATGCTTTTATGTGTGTCAAACCAGGGGAAAAACTTCTTTGCGGCTCCACCAGGAGTTCCATTAAAGAAATGTTTTTTTGTGCTTTCGAGAGCAGAAAGACAAATAACTTCTGCAATAACAGAAATGACTCGTTCATCTGATGACTTGATGGCAAAAGATGGAGGTACCTGCTGATAGGAAAGGAATAACAGAACTCAACCTATCAGTATCATGTAGCACCTGCAAGGCAAAAATTATAAATTTGACATTATAAAAGAGCATAATGAACGGAATTACAAGATAAAAAGATAGAAACATTAAAAAAGCTCCCCACCTCTCTTGGTGTTTCAAGATCATCCATATTCCTTTCTGTTCCTGGTATAAAAAGTACTAGTTCAAAGTTCCAAAGATGTTGCAACATTACTTGTCTAAATGTCATGGCAAGTATATTTGTAGACGTCGTCCCGGAAAGCATCTCTTTAGTTATGGTACTTCTAAGCTTATGGGCTTTCTCCATAACTTTTCTTGCTGGTAAGAACTGCCAGAATGTCAAACTTTAGACACACTATAACCATCATTGCAATAAACAGAATCAAGGGCATGAAACTTTGCCACAAAAAAATGAAGATCAGCTACATATGAAGATGGCCCTTGCATTTCCGTGCCTTGAGCAGTGGGTCACGGAAGTAGCAATTCTACCATTGTTTTAAGATAGGCCTTGCTTAATGATGCAGGATAAACAGAACAAAACTTTCTTCTAGGTAGATTAAGCAAATGAAGCTAAGTTTACATATGCATTAATTTTCAAATATCAGACACAACTATATTAGTGCTTCTGAAGTAGCAATACTACCATTATCTCAATACCAAACCTTGCTTATTGATGCAGGATGAACAGAACAAAACTTACTTCTAGGTAGATTAAACAAATGAAATTACTTCTACAAATGCACAAGTAAAGTCTAATTTTTCAAATATCAGTCACAACTTATATTAGTGCTTCTGAAGTAGCAGTTCTACCATCATCTCAATACTTGGCCTTGCTTAATGATGCAGGATAAACAGAATAAAACTTACTTTTCAGGTCAATTAAACAAATGAAGCTGATTTAACATATGCACAAGTGAAGTCTACTTTTAAAAAAATATTAGCACAAACCAGGGGCAGAGCCAGGGTACCACAAGGGGTTCATCCCAACCGCCGTCATCAAATAACTCCACTATGTAAATAATGTCAAAATTATATTTTTATGTATATATAGTAGATACTGAATCCCCAACACACCCAGGGACAGAGCCGAGGTACTGCTAGGGGTTCAACCCTTCGTCCAAAACTTTCACTATACATATAATGTCAAAATTATTTTTTATGTAAAAATGTAATGTTGAATTCCTTAGTTTCTTCGTGTGTTTACCTCTTTGTATTTTGAGCACTCTTAGTAAAAATCAGGGCTCCACCATTGAGCACAACTATATTATTACGTCGACATAAACTCACCCGTCTATTAAAAATAATACTTTGCTCACCAGTCTAGATATGCACACGTGAAGTCTAATATTCAAATATCAGCACAACTATATTACTCTCAATGTCCCAATTAAAGTATCTTACATTCCTTTTTGATCTATCTCGGAAAAAGTCATTCTTTCTATATTTAGTAAGTTTTCCAATTCCGACATTCTACTTACAAGTTTAAAGACTACACATCTTTAATTTGCAAACACGAAATTCAAAAGTCTCTTTATTTTCTAAACTCCATGTCCAGTCAAACTAAAACACTTAAATTGGGGAAGAAGGAGTAGTACTTGTACATAAACTCACCAGTCTAGTAGAAATAGTACTGTGCTCACAAGTCTACATATGCACAAGTGAAGTCTAATTATTCAAATATCAGCACAACTATATTACTCCTACTGCCCCAACTTAAGTGTCTTACTTTCCTTTTTGGTTTGTCCCAAAAAGAGTCCCTCTTTATATATTTAGTGAGTTTTCCAATTCCAACATTCCACCGGTCAATACAAAATTCAAAATTCTCTCTATTTCTTAAACTTTGTCTCCAGACAAACTGAAACACTTAAATTGGGACGGAAGGAGTAGTACTTGTACATAAACTCACCAGTCTAGTAGAAATAGTACTGTGCTCATCAGAAGGTCCCGGAAACAATGTTTCAACAACCATAGCATCCATACCAGCGGCAATATGTTCTCCAGCAGCTTCGCCACCGTCCGCCGCAGCAGCAGTGAGTGCCTGCTGGAAGTCAACAGCACCAACCAATGTGAGTCGAGCTAAATCGTTCTCATAAGTTCTTAAACAAGGTACAGATTTCTCGTCTCCGTCGAAATCAGCTACTGCCTCGAGAATATTTTCCTCTGTCATCGGCTTAAACGGCTTCTGCTGCGCCGAGCATGAAATGGAACGACGACGGTTTCTGTAAGGTGTGAAGTGTATGTTCCGGAAGGAAAAAGGACATTTTCTGATTGCCGAATTGGTTTCCGGTGAGGTTGAATTTGCCGGAGAGTGAGTGAGAGTAAGTGTGAACGCCATTGTTGAGGTGTCTCAGATGGCTAGGGTTTATTTCAAATTCGGCGCGTTCTGGCGGGTACTCCGTAATTGGGGCTCCGACTTTCGAGTGTGAATAAACGGGTGATTTGCAAGAATGACCCACAACGGGGATGCTTTTGGTTCTTTCGTCCTTTGAGATTCAAATATGTTTTTTTAATTATAATTAATTTTATAATTTTTTAAATAGTTTAAATTATTAATTATTATAATCTATAGTATTCTTTTACCTTATTTACAAAAAAAGTAAATGATATTTCAAAAGATTTATTAAAAAAAAAGTTTGGTTATCGATACTTGAATTGTGCCACATCAATTGGAAAAAAGGGAATAGTAAAAAAAAAATGCTTTCATCATTTTTGCGAGTTTTATACCTAAACTATCTTGTGTTTACATTTTCTATCTTTTTTATGAAATAAAAAAATAGGATATGGGAAAGGGGAAGGGGACTATGATATGGGGGAATCAAACCCTCTCCGTTTTTTATCTAAACTATCACTAACTAATTAGCAAAATAAACCCAAAGAGCAAAAATGTGAGAGCTGCTAGAATGGAGTTCGAACTTTATATGTGTGTGAATAACAAGCATATAGTGAATGAGATATACATGTAGAACTTGATCTTTAACTCTAGTTAAACTCACAACGTCTAAATTCTGAATCTGTTGTTGTTTCATAGCCTTTCTTGTTATGATCTCTATTTAGAAATAACAAATAGAACCTTTTTTTGTTTCAAAGTTCATGAATAAACAGAGTTTTTGTGCTACCATTTGCATAGTTCTTGCAAACATATGTAACAAAATCTGCCTTTAAATACACACAATTGTTTACATTACTTCAAATAACCATAGAACAGAACTCATGATACTTTGTACAAGCTTCAAGGACAGAAACTTCACATAACTAAACGCTCGATAGGTACAGATCTCCTACTCGTTGTTCCCTCGAGTTTCTGGTATGGCTGCTTTCCATTTACAGATGATCGATGCCTATGTAATTCCCTCGTGTTCTTATCGAGGTAATGGAGTAAGAAAACCAGACCTATCGACGTAGCAAACATAGGAATAGGACCAAAAAACCACAACAATAAAGGTGTAGCAAAATAAAGTGATCTAAGTCCTAGTGACCAAAAATCACCTCCCCTGATCACAGCCAATTCAACGTAGCTAATCGGTATATCAGTATCAGGCGTACTGATTAGGTAATTCGCGTGAATGAAGCACCTCGATGATTGAACAAAGCACGAAAATGCCAGCATGAAGCAGAGAAGTAGGCTAATGAATTTGATGGACATTGTTTCTAGTCTAGTGTCACCATATATTAGTTCACTACTGAAAACACTATTGTTGGCCATCCAAGCTCCAATAAGAAAACTCAAACTTAGTGAAACAGATGCTAAGAATGTTGCTCCAGAGAGACTAGATCCTAGAACAGTTAGAGCTGTATCAATGTTCTTTTTATCATCCTGCAAGAATTCCACATAAAATTTAATCAAATGTAACCATTGTCTATCGGAAACAGACTCTATACCTCTCTAAGGTAGGAGTAACGTCTGTGTACACTCTATCCTCTCCAAATCCCATTTGGTGGAACTAGACTAGATATGTTGTTGTTGTGTTTCGAGGTAACAATTGAGAGAATACATTTCGTAATTAGTAATTACTATAACTAGTGGCGGAACTAGAAATCCTAACAAGGAGATTCAAGAAAAATGAGAAACATGCTAATCGAGTTGTCCTTATGTTGAGGAGATTCAACAGTTTATATATACGTAAAAGACACAAGTGGGTTTGGAAATGGTGGTGTATACACAGCCTTACCCCTAGTTTAAGGAGGTAGAGACTAGAGATGTTGTTCCTGATAGACCCTAAGCTCAAATAAAGCATAACATGACACTAGTAGCGTAATCATAACTTAAAGTTTTGACATAAGACAATAAGATAAAACAACAAGAGTATGTTGTAAAGATCTTATTGATAGTGGAAAGAGATGAGCAACAATAACTATGCCTCAGTTCCACGTCTTTCATTTCAGCGTACTTCATATCATCATCATACTAAACAACATAAAAAGTGAAAACAAAGATTCAAAGCTAAAATTGAAATATGTAATTTCAACTTACCAACATAATTTTTTCAACCCAAGCTCTTTTGTCATTATTTTCAAAGCCCATAACAGTAGTATGAGGAACTTTTAGGTATCTATAGAGCAAATGAAGATGATAAACAAACATAATAATTAAGCCACTTGGTACCAAGAACAAATCAAGGTACTCTTTTTGGAAAACCATTATAATTTTCTTCTCTTCTAATGTGAAAAAAAGTTTGATGATTTCAATCATATTATTGTTGTACAAAATTTGTTGCTTCAAAGTAATTAAATGGCATCTTTTGTTTGTATATTTATTAAGCAATCTCTTAACTTAACTTAGATGTGTTGGAAAAAACTACTTGCAAATGTGAAATTCAAGAATCAATTCACACATGTCATACTGAAATTGGAAGCAATTTGATAAGAAAGTATTGTTGCTTGGTTTAATACCGAATCGAACCGAAAATCAAATCAAACCCTAAATCGAGTCAAATAAAAAAAAATTAGTGGTTTGGTATTGGAAAAAATATCGACTATATTTGGTTTGGTTTAATTTTAACTAAAAAAAACTGAACCCCACACCAAACCAATCAGACATTATATATATATAATTTTAAAATTTTATTTTACACATAAGAATATTTATTTTGATATAATTTCTAAATATTTCTTTTACTTTTTCTTAGTTTTTACCTTTTAACATATTAGTTCAAGTTTGAAACTTAGAATTTTGAATGGTCCAATAAATGTTATAGTCCATGGATGTTAGTAACTCTAATAAGCTCAAATCAAAATCAAATTAATACTAATGCTAACAAAAAAAAAATCAATTCAACACTAAGAATGACACTAATGTTGATTATTTGTTCTTTAGTTTTACATTGGTTTAGACAATTAAAATATATCATCTAATTTTAATTTTTCTTTAATATTTAGTCATGCAATTAATACTTATTAAACTTATTTTAGCATGATTCAGTACTTTTAAATTATGATTATTTTCCTAATGACTTATTAAGTTGCAATATTTTTTTTTATGCATTTTCTTGAGAAGCATCTTAGATAGATGTATTTTGGTATGATTGAAGAAATATTTGGAGCATAAGTTAATTATATGTTTGTAACTTTGTATGAATATTTTACCAGAAAAATCCCAAAACCTCGAGGTTGAAAATTCCAAGTTTTATTAGTTTGATTTGATTTATAAATTTAAAAATCTGGCACAATTAATTTGGTTTGATATTTGAAAAATCTGAACTAACCTGGCCACGCACTTACTACTCCTACTATTTTCCCTTTGAAATTTCCCACTGAAAAATGTTCATTTGACTATTTTCACAGGTTTTTTTTCATTGAATCAGTGAGAAAAGAAAAAAGAGCAGTGTTTTTCCACACAAAAATCAAGAAACTTGTCATTATTTCAATGAGTGTTTTACCATTGAGCTGGTTTGGTTAAAAAAAAAAACGAAGTGGGAAAATCATGTATTCTAACATAAATTTTCTATTAATTCGCAATAGAATTTTTTTGTTTTTAGTAGTGCTAATTGTCTTTTATTAATATAAAAAGTTCAATAGAAACGAAATGCAAACAAATTGATGGTTGTAACTTGTAATGCAGCTCAACCACTGGAGCTAGCCTCCCTTGTTCGAGATGTCTTATTTAAGACAAGCTCGGACATTATGTAAGTCAAAGGGTATATTGGGCTAAAGATGGTAATGCCATTATCCACCACAAGGATACAAATCAACACTGATTCAACAGAAGTCATTAAGGTAATACAAAATGGCCACGACTCTTTTACTAACATTATATCTGAATGCAGGGAGCTGCTCCGGCTGATGGGGAGCCCGCAGATCAACCATAGTCGCAGGCAGCTAAACCAATTGGCCGATATGCTAGCTAATGAAGGAAGCAGACTTAAGTAGGATGTAGATTTTGTGGAATGGATAGTTCCACCCGTGTTTGCACTGAAAGCACTCCGAGCAGACATGGAAGGAACAACTTTTGATAAGCACATAGTGCTACCTCTTCAATCGGATTGTACTAATGATAATGTAGTAGCTAATCTAGATGTCTGTAATGTAGTAGACAAACTAAATGTCTGTAATATCTCAGACCACTAGTTGTGTAATGATGCATATTATATATAAATAAAATATCTCTGTTTTAACCAAAAAAAAAAAGGAAATTTCACAAATGATTATGGTAAAATTCATCATCAAGAAACAGATTAAGCTACAAATATAACATCAGGCTAAAACTGCAGATAAATTTAAATTTGTTAGTGATAAAGAACTTTAGGAATTTTTATAAATTTACAAGAGAAATAAAAATTCATCCTTTTACACTTCACCTCAACTCTGTTTTCCCCTTCTCTCCAAAATTAAACCAAAAATCAAGTATTGATAGACAAAGTATTAAGCAATTAGCAAATAAAAAAATTCACACATCTTCACTTTCACGATACAACGACTATGCCTCAATCCCAGACAAGTTGGTCTCGAGTCTCGACCATATGAATGTCACTAATCTAAGCAAAGATATGTTGACTATCTTTAAGCTACATTTCCTTGATCTGATGCGTCTTCGTGGTAATAAGGGGTCAACTTGCCATCTGTTAACGCTGTCTTGAGCTGGTCTCCGCCACCAACTTCCTGCAGCATTTTTACGACTTTTCTCATCGAGGGTCGGTTAATTGGGAGGGGGCTAGTGCAGAGGAGGCCAATTTTTAGGACTTTGCTTATTTCCTCCTTGAAACAAGAGTCGAGTTTCGGGTCAATAACATGATCTATACCCTTCTGGTCTAGAGTAGCGCAAACCCACTTCACCAAATCCTTTTCCCCGTATTCAGGACCTACAGGGAGTTTCCCTGTCACTAGCTCGAGGATTACCACGCCAAAACTGTATATATCACTCTTCTCGTTCACCTGACGTGTGTAAGCATATTCTGCAAGACGAACAGAATTTAGTTCAACCGGAGGAGCACTACCAGAACCAGAAAGCAAATGTAAACAAAGAATGCCCTGTTCTTGGAGCAAACCTTAGTGTTAATGTACAAGGGCACTCAAGTACTATGTTGCTCAGATCCTTCAAAAATGTTGTTGTGCCTGTATTGGATCCTCCAAATTGATAACTTTGGGAGAATCCAACAAAGACATGCCACATTTTTTGAAGGATTTGAGCAACATAGCTCAAGAATGGACCAAAATTACTCATATATAGCTGTCTGCCTGATTATAGATATTGGACGTTTAACAATCATCAATGACAATATACCCCGTGTAATCCCACAAGTGGGGCCTGAGGAGGGTAGAGTGTACAGCAGACCTTATTCGACGCTTAATTATAATATAACAATCTATGAAATATGTTATATTTAGGCATACATCTTAACTACAATTTGCAATGGAAGGCATAAACCAAATTCAACAAAATCATGTTAGTAGAACTCCCAAAGTGAAGGACTAATCCTCTAACCTGGAGCAATATAACCGCAAGACCCTGCAATGACTGACATAGACGTGGTTCCCTTGTCATCGACATCAATCGCCTTTGCCACACCAAAATCAGCAACTCGAGCTCCAAACTCTCTGTCCAACAAGATATTGTTCGACTTCAAGTCTCTGTGAACAATCGGAGGAGCACAATCATGATGCAAATATGAGAGTCCCTCTGCAGCATCCATAGCTATCTTAAATCTCTTAGGCCAATCCAACAACCCACTTTTGCTGCTGTGTAGCAAATCGCCCAAGCTTCCATTAGGCATGTACTCGTAAACCAAAAGTTTGCAACCCCTTGTTGTACAACAACACCATAGCCTAACAATGTTCTTGTGTCGAATCTTGCCCAATGTCTCAACCTCCGCTTCAAATCCATCATCCTGATAGTTACCTTTCTCAATGTCACAACTCTCATCTGTTTTTTTCAAACTTCTTGAAAGTTTTTTCACAGCAGCAGCCTCACCATTACTCAAAACGACCTTGTAAACCTTCCCGGAAGAACCACTACCAATCAAGTTGTCTTCATCTAGAGCTTCCAGTACTTCATACTCATCGAAACCTAACTTATGAAACGACGTCAAGGTCCATTTCGATCTATCCAACCTTTTTGCTTTCTTGTAATTCCTATACTTCCAATAGAACGAAACTACCCCAACTACAAACACCAAAACAGCAAGTACGAAAAGCAATCTCAGTAACCATACATAACCAGCAGTTTTACCTTCATCTTTTCCATCACATAAACCTCCAATATCTCCACATAAACCTGGATTCCCCAGAAAGCTATTCTTGTACATTCCCTTTGCATATGAAGGAGGAATACCACCCGAAAGGCCATTATTCGATAAATTCAGCTGATTGAGCTTCAAATTCTGCAATGCAACTGGAATTTCCCCCGAAAACTTGTTTCCTGATAGGTCAAGATAGTTCAAAACAGACAAGCTCCCGATTTCCCAGGGAATTTCTCCAGAAAGATCATTGTTTGCCAAGTTCAATTCATTCAATTTCTTCAAAGAATGAACCCCACTAGGAAACTTACCACTTAATTCATTGTTGTGAAAATCCATTCTTCCCAATTGCTCAAGATTCACTATACTAACCGGTAACGACCCTGAAAACTTGTTGTCATTTCCCACAAAATCAACCAAACTTTCCAAAAAGCCAATCTCTTCAGGAATATTACCCGAAAATTCGTTCTTTGACAAAATCAAAGCTGATAAATTCGATGCACCAGCTATAGTTTTCGCGATTCCACCAGAAAATGAATTGTCCGTTAACTCAAGCAGCGAAAGGCGTGGCAGCCCCCAAAATTCCACAGGGACATCACCTGAGAACTTATTATGAGCTAATCTCACACGTAATAAGCTCTGGCATTGGCTTAAACTCACCGGAATTCCACCGGAAAACGAGTTATCTATCATCAAAACCTCCTCTAAAACCCCATTTCTGCACAAATTCACCGGAATTTCACCCGAAAACTCATTGTTTGAAACATCAATCCATACCAATGGCGAAAATTTACCAAGATCTTTAGGTAAAGTTCCGTTTAAACTATTACCAAAGAGCTTTAATTCATATAAATTGGGTGAATTTGCAATGGTTATAGGTAACTCACCATACAATTGATTCTCATAAAGATTGAGCGACTCAAGTGACAACTCACACAACCCGCTCGGGATCGACCCGGTAACCCGATTCATCGACAGGTCGACCCGCCTCAACGAGGTCATATTCGACCACCCATTCACAGGAAACTCGCCAGAGAACGAGTTATTGTACAGCTCAATTTGCTCAACACTAGTTAACTCAGTGAGCCAGCTCGGAATCGGACCGTACAAGTTGTTTAACGCAAGGTCCAAGTTAACAAGCTTATTTAATCCCCTTAATGTACCCGGAACCTCACCGATTAACCCACAGTCAGTTAACCATAGCACCTCGAGATTCGTGAGGTTCCCAATCTCCGGCGGGATCCGACCCGGAGAAAACGGGTTGTACGACAAATTCAGCTGCTTCAAACTCGAAATGTTTCCAATCTCCAGCGGGATAGTCCCAGTTAACAAATTTTCAACCAGACCCAGAACTTCAAGTTGCCGGAAAGCCCCAAAACTCGCCGGAATTTCGCCGGTAAAGTTATTTCCGGTCAAATCAAGGTATTTCAGCTCAGGAAGCTCCGCCAAACTCGATGGAAGACTACCCACTAACAAATTTTGAGCTAAATCTAGATGGACAAGAGATTTACAAGCGGATAACTCCTCCACCGGAAGTGTCGAGTTAATGGAGTTATTGTAGAATGAAATGTACTTGATATACTTGAGCCGGCAAAGAAGAGAAGCCGGAAATGGGCCGGCGATATTGGTGTTGGAGAGGTCAATAGATGTAACAGAACGAGTTAAAGAGTCGCATTTTACTCCAAACCAGTTACAGGGTGAGGAGTTATCATGGAGATTCCAGTTTGAAAAAACACCATTTGGGTCATCAAATCCAAGCTTTATGGTGTGTAAATAAAGGGATTCTTGGTTTATTGAGAGAATCAATGTAGGTAATAGAAGTATAAGCAAGATTTGAAGATGCATTGTTGAAGGAGATGAATGGATTAGTGGATTTTTTTCTGGAAAAAGTGATTAAGCCATTGTTGTAAGTTTCGAGAGAGACTTTGAAAAATCTTTGATTATATATATGTTTCATGTTTTTTAGAAAAAACTTTTTCCATCGGGAATATGATTGTGTTTTCTCGTATTAGTACTCCGTCCGTCTAATATTAGTTCATCATCTTATTATAAATAATTATCTCGTATAATCTATTCACTTTACTAAAGTAAAAAGGGATTACTCAAGACTCGTAAAAATAAAAATTATCAACTAATATAACATAGAGAGTAACTCACTTACTTGATTATCTGAATTTTTATCTTATTGATATGGATTCGATTTCTATGTTGTGAATTCATTTTTCCTTCTCTCATCTCTTTGTAACAAAAAAAAAAGTTTAAAAATAAATATATTCTTTAAATTATTTCATTAAATATGTGTTTGCGTAACAAAAAAAAATGTTCTCTTGAAAAATAAATATTTTTTGTATTTATTTCTTGTGTTTGGTGCTGAGTAAGCAAAAGAAATACTTATATGTATATGTATAATCTAGATTATAGACAAACACCATGAAAGTTGCAAGTAGGGGTAAGGGAGGAATATGTTGAAGGGTGAGTAAGAGACGTCAGGTGAAATATTATTTGTGGAACTTATATTTTTTATTTCTAATAAACAGTTGTTTTCGTCTATTTCAAGGGCATTTTCATTGAAGATTTTTTAAAAAATAATAATAATAATTTAGTGTATGAAACATTTCATATTTATGTAAGGATTATGGAAAAGGCCACACTCCAAAGAGGTTGATAATATGGGTGTGATGCAAATAATTTATCATAGAGCAAGTATAAATATTGATTTTTACAATTCAAATTCATGACTTATAAATTATACGAAGACAATTTTATCGTTTCAATAAAAGATTTTTCAAAAGCAGACCAGCAAATATTTCCTCATGCAATGGTGTGTTTTTCAAGTTATCTTGGTAGCTTCAACGTCTAACACATTGTTTTTTTATCATGCACGACATATTCATTTTCCAACAAGAAATTATTGGGGTAAAAATGAGATATTATCATTATGTTCCTCATTCTTTGCCTTCTTGTTTTACATTTTTTTTTTTTTTAAAAGCAAATTATAACTATGGACTAAACTGTTTCGAGAATAAGGGTAGAAGATTAATAATTACACATATTTTCCTCTTTTCAATGGTAGAGTTGGATTTGACTCGAACACTGATGTATAATTAATGTATATCGATTAGAAATGATAAATAATGAATTCTATTGATTATTTTATTGTTATTTTTCTAGTAAAGATCCCTTTCATAATTGTCCTCTCATGGTTGAACCCCACGCCATATTTCTCTTCAATTTCCAATCTTTTCCAAAATTCCTTGTAGGTGAGTTAAGGTTTTGCCCTCTTCTCTTTTCTTCTTTTCTTTTTGTCATATTGTTTTTAGGAAATCCACATTCTTCTCTTCTTCTTTTTTTCTTCACATCGATTCGATTAATTCAAATTCATGTTGGAGAAATTTACTTCGAAAGTAAAGTACTTTCCAGGGCGGCTCAAAGGCTAGGCCACTAATTAAGGTTGTTAACTTAGGCATAAAAATAGAACCGTCTTTTTGGAACTCATCCTTAGAAATTCATTGAACTACTTTTTGTCTCAAATCTCAAATTTCAAATTAAGAATGAAAGAATATTTAACTGCTTATTATCACATTTTTTGGTACAAATACTTCTTTTATGTATATTATATTGTATGTATAACCCCATCTCACCTAGCTTTCTCTTCTTTCTATACCAAAAGGAAGAAAACCACTCCATTTTACTATAAAATTACTCTTTGAATGATTAGTTTGTGATTATGTTAATCAAACAAATTAAAAGTATGCAAGATGTAACAGCCTGTTTTAAAGTAAGAATCTTCAACTAATTTTTGAATTCCCTACTCAGATTAATTTCATTTAAGCAACGTCGTAGATAAATTCTATATCTATAAAATACGAAAACAAATATCAAGTATATAGAAAAAAATATATTTTTAGTGACGCATTTTAAAACTTCAGCTAGGTCGAAAGTGAACGATTTAATAGTTTTTATTTTATTCTGTATAAGCGACAATATTCCATGAAATCGTTTCAAATTACCATAATTAAATGATATCTTTGCACTACATATAAATATTTTTTTATTAAGTATCATTAAAAAAATATATAAGTGCGTAAAACTTAAACTCGTGAAAAAAATTAGTTATAGCTCCAAACCTCATTATTACATTGGGTAGGATTTTGTAAATTAATGTCTTAAAATAAAGGACATTAATTAATGATTTATGTTTCAATTTTTTCATCCAAACAAATGCAGCATATTTATTCTTTTCTCACATGAAATAATGTTTTAACTTGTTTGATTATTAACTGATCAAATTCACTATTTTATTAAAAAAGAGAATTTAAATAATTAAGTTGGTAGCTAGGATTGTTTTTGTCTGTTGTTTATTTATGTCATGAAACATTATAATAATTTGTCTATAAAGGCCATAGCACATGACTTTACATTATGGCCTGTATTTCTTTTTTGTGACAATAAATAACTTTGGCCATTTATGGGTTTTTTTTTTTTCAAACTCAGGGGCGGAGCTAGAATGTTATTTGGGACGGATGCAATCTTATAGAATCGGATTTATTTTAATTCAATATTGCTAATGTTGAATATAAATTTTATATGTAAAACTTCAATATCAAATTTATAATTTTAAAATTTTATTAAGTTGAATATTAAGGGTGTATCAATATGGAGAAGAATACTTTTCGATTTGCTCATATAGAAATTTAACTTGTTTAAGAATTAGGAAAATGACTTCTCTATTCTAATCAGAGAAAACTAGTTAAGTGACATTCCACATTGAATATGTCATTTACCAGCCTTCGACACACCTTATCTTTACCTTACTCCCACTTGGTCACCCCCATAACAACCAATGCTACCGAAAATAAGTAATAAACCACATATTTTTCTACCTTGAATATTAAAGGGAAAAAAGTCTGAAATATATCCGAACTTTGATCGAAATTGTTGTTACGATACCAAACTTTGAAAAGGACCTTTTACCCCTCGACACTATTTAATAGTGTATTTTAAAGGTATTTATGTGTCCACGTGGACATCATAAATATTGCATCATTAGAAATAGTAATGTGTCCATGTGAGCACATATATACCTTTAAAATACACTATTAAATAGTGCAGGGGGTAAAATGTCCTCCATAAAGTTTGGTATCGTAACAACAATTCAGTCAAAATTAAAGTATTTTTCAGACCATTTTTCCAATATTAAACCTATAGAATATAAATCTTGAATCCACCCCTAAATGTCATAAAGGATGAATCATTACAAAAAATAATTATATATATTATTATTATTATTTACAAATATAAATAAGTCAAATATATTTAAAACTAAAACATTATAAAAATAAACGCGCCAGGTAGGGGTCGAACCTACGACTTTCTGCTTAGGAAACAGACGCTCTATCCACTGAGCTACAGGCGCCTGAATGTTTTTTTTTAAAAACAATTTAGTCTGGTCATTCTTCTTCATTTTGTTTGTACCAAAATAACCTTAAATTTAGTGTCATTAAATATATTATATGGATAATTGAAAATAAACATAAAAACATTTTTGAAACAAAGAAAAGTAGAAGCTCTTTTTGTACAAAACAAATAAAATTTTAATTGAGATCTAAATAATTACAAACAAATAACATCTTTTTGTACGAACAAACTTAATAATTGAGATTTGAATATTTGATGATGATCTTACAAATAAATAAGATTTTAATTACATAAATATCTCAATCTAATTATAAAATTTTACAGTGTAAGAGGAGTAAATATTTAAAATTTTAAAATATAAAATTATATTTAAAATTGTGTCATATTAAGGGTGTGCAAGAATCAAATCGATCGATAAATCAAATCGAAAAAAGTGTTATTGGTTTATTGTTATTGGGTTAACAGATTTTAATGGTTTTATAAAGAATATCGAATTATCGATTCGGTATTGGTTTCTTAATATTGTGTTATTGGGTAAATCGATAACCCATTAAGACTAGTAATTTACTACTTTTATTTGTACATAAATATATTAATCTCAATACATTACTAGTTATGTCTTTGACATTTAGCTTTAATTCACACTTCATAGTGATTTTGAGTTCACAACTTCATACAAAACGTCAAAATCAAACCATATTCCTCTTAATTTCTCTTTGGTTATATTTGTATAGTTCTTTTCATGTTTGTTATTGTTGTTTCTATTTTACGAACATTTGTAAAGTTACATTATTGTGTTGTCGCGTCAAATTTATTAGAGAAGTCATATATTTATTTTATAAGTGTTTTTTTATTGGTTAAACCGAAAACCGGAGTGTTAAGGATCAAAATTGATAAATCGAAAATCGATAAAAAAAATATCTTATTGGTTTGGTTATTGGTTTAACGTATTTAAAAACTGAAAACCGATAAATCAAACCGATAATATATAAAACCGAACCGAACCGAATATAAGGGTATTTGATGTCATTATAATTATTATTTTTTTAAAAAAAAAAGGAAAAATGAGAAGATAGGAACCCCCTATTTCTGAACCTAAAACCCCAACAAAGCCCTTTTCCCTCTTCTCATTTCCCTTTTATAATTATGGCCACTTTCGCCGCCAGGTCCTTCCTCCGCTCCGCCGCCACCTCCGGCCGATCAGCAGCAACCACCAGAATTGCCTCCGGCGCCAAGCCAAAGACCTCTCCATTCCGCATACCAACTCAAAAACCAGTCACTGCTCGCATTTTCAGGTCTCAGTGACAAAAAAACAATTATTCTCGGTAAATTTTTTAGTTTATTGTATGAATTTATGATTGATAGATTTTATATTTTGTATTTTGAAGGTCGCCGGTAGAAATGAGTTGTGTTAGAGTGGAATCGATGTTTCCATTTCATACTGCAACTGCCTCAGCATTACTCACTTCAATGTTATCTGCTGCTCCTCGGAGCTATGGTTGGACTCTTGAAGGTATGATTATTGAAAGTTGACCTTTCTGTATGTGGATCCATTGATGTATTGATTTGTTGATTGTGAATTTTATGTGTGAATCGTGGATCAATCACTTGTATATATGTATCGAGTTGTTCGAGCGGTATGGTTTTGTTTGGTCATTTATGAATGAAATTATGTTTTCTCGTATCGGATCTTCATTAGTTCTGATATTTTGGCCTTTAAATCAAATGGTAATTGCATTAAATTGATTGCTTGAGAGTTGAGATAGTCATTAATAGTAGTTAGTATGAGCTTTGAACTTCATTTTGTTTTTGGTAATTAACAACTTTATTAATCACGAATAACAGTCATTACAAATTCAGCAAAGTCAATACAGCTTTCTAAGGTAATAAGAAGTGCTAAAAAGACTTCACAAGATCAGGCACAATGCAAGTCAAAACTGTAAGCTATGTACTAAGGCTTGTAGTCCAGTTGGGGCGAGAACAGTGCACATATATGCCGGATCCTTGGCCATACTTTCCACCATTTTCCTCTTGTTCTCAAATCCATAGGGCATAAGTACATTCAGCAAGCACCATTTTGAAGAGTTGAGATGGATGAGATTTACCTTTAGCCTGCCTGATATTCCACAACACAAAGTCATCCTGGTTTGTAGCTAGACAGTCTAGTCTGTTGATCCACCTTAGTACTCTGGACCTTAGAGATTGAGCAACTGGACAGTGAGCAAACAAGTGTTCATGAGATTCAGGTCCTTGTAGGACACAAGTTGGATTTGCCTCAACTCCCCATCGAATGAGTCTAGCAGCAGATAACAATCTTTGCTGCTAGCATAGGCACATAGTGAAACAAGCTTTAAGTCTAGCTTGATTGCCAAAAATAAGGCATTTCCAGTGTACCATTGGCAGATCACCCAATAGGTGTAGGTAAAATTTCTTTATCAAGCTCTGACCATGTGAGAGGGGTGAAGTCAGTTGCAGCATTCCGTTGAACTTCAGGTTGTTGACCTGAGCGTGAACTCCTGGAAAGGGGAAAAGTAAGTATATGAAGGAGAACAAGGTTGAGGAAGGAAAAACATAGTAGTAACATAGAGATGTGTTGAGTGTTGACTGTAGAATTCATTAAATTATTGTGTTAATGAACTCAATTCTCTAGGAATCAATTATGTTGCAATTTATTATGCTCCAGCCATAACCTATTTTCTTCTATCAGTACTTCCTCTTTCTGCAGTAAAAAGTAATTCTTGAATATTGTAGGACAAGAGAAGACTAGATGAAAGATCACAAAATGGAGTTCAAGTTATACAAATATCTTTAGTCTGTCAATTTTAGTAACTGATAACAGTTCCTTTCTTAGATATGGTGAGGAACCTTCCCCCTATGGTGTAACTAACTAAACAATTGATATTCAAATTTTTTTTATTGCTTTTGGCAAAGGAAGAAGTGTTAGCATATGTGGAAAGGATCAATTGTTTATTACCACCTCTCTTTTACTAGTTTGCATTGTCAAATGTACGGCTTAACTATCACATGAGTGTTCGCATACATAGCTAAACTTGTTGATGTGATATTGAGTATTATAGTACTATCCCTTCAACTTCCAAATCATACGAGTAATGCTGATAATACATGCTTTAAACTCGAGTAAGGTGACAATGTTCTCTGATTCATGATTTTCTTAGGAGTACGTGTACAACATTTACTATTGTATTTCCTTTTCAAACCTGCTTTGATATGCTTTACTAGATCCGAGGGTCTATCGAAAATGGTAGAGGTAAGGTTTGAATACGCACCACCATCCCCAGACCCCACTTGTGGTTTGTGGGATTACACTTGGTATGTTGTTGATGGTCGTATTGTAGGATTGTCTCCATTTATCCATTTATTCTTTTTTTTCCTTCCTATCTACAGAGAATACTTTATAGTGGTCAAGATTCTAGTATATAAACTCCAATGGAAACTTTTAATTAATTGACTTCAATTTCCTAAGGAATTAAAATTATTCTCCTCTGAACATCATTGAATTATGTCATGAAGCTGACACTTGAAATGAGCATTTGATGTTATTTGTTGTGTCCGTCTGATCGTTGATCGAAATACATCAGATTTGGTGAATCATGCTGCTGTATTTGATTGTTGATGATTTAATTCCATTGATAAGCCTCAAAAAAATTGAGTCAGATTGATGGTGGGACCTAAAATTTTTTAGCATACATATGTTGCGTTTCCAGTTGTAGTTGTGAAGATGTAAGCATAATTCTAATACTTGGCATTTAATCAGATTGCAATGATGATGCATGATGAATGTCAGAGAGTACAAGCAAAGTGAAATATCCATGCGGTGTAAGAACATGAGAAGTAGATAGTGAATGAGAACATGGATGTTTTTCCTTTTTCTGAACTTTTGATTCTTTGTAGTTTATTACCAATGGCGAATCTCTTTTCAAGGATAAATTTGAATGTCTTGAAAGCATTTTTATACTAGTGTTTAATCTATTGTCTTTGTATGGTGTAAAAAAAATCAAGTTATTTAGTAATCTACCAGACAGTTACTTGGGACTATGTTGTTCTTGAAAGTATTTAATGTCTTCTTGTATTGTTTTGTTTGCTAATGCCAAGTTGCTACTGAAAATTTTTGAGACTGTATACCCTAACAGTGTGTCATGGGAGCCTATGGACAATTAGAAGCATTCATGTTTTGAAATATCATAGATTAGTCTTAAACTAGCCTCAAGAATGAAACATGATGAAGAGTAATTTAACAAAAGAATGAAACATGATGAAAAATATATGTTTGCTAGGCTAAATCTTTGATATTTTAAGTACGATCTTAGGTTTTGCAAGTTACAGGTTAAAAAATGGGATTTCTACATTATACTACTAGGAGCAGATCAAAATATGCAAACAAAATCTGAAGTAAGGTATTGAAAAGGAAAAAGAAATTGGTAGGTTTAACTTGTATTTATTCCCAGTGTTCTTCTAGTACTCATAAGCTACTGAATTGTTACACTTTAGTTTCTTGTAACCAGATAAATCTCTTAGTAGATCGAACTTGAATTCGTGATAAATGACATTGAACTGATTAGATTTCAACTTTTGGTGATATTCGGAATCCGTCTTCATTACGTAAATTTCAACCTGCTGAAATAGGAAGATTAATGACTTGAAGTTTCATTTAATATTGAACACAGTAGTACTTAACCAAAATATCTTTACATCCTTGAAAAGTGCGGAGTTTTTTAATGATGTGTTTGAGGTGATTTGCACCTGATTGTCCGATAATTAGATTGATCAGTTTGTGATGTGGCTGTCATTGATTGCCTAGCTGTTAAAAACTTAAATAGGCCTTGAGATAACTTAATCAGATTATCTGAGGGACTGAATCTGCTTAGCACATAATATTTTCTTTCTCAATATAGTTCTTCTAATTTAATAATGTTTAGGGTTATTCTAATACTTGGTATTCAATCAGATTGCAATGATGATTTATGATGTCGGAGGGTTCAACCGAAGTATTATGTCCATGCAGTCTAAGAGAATGTCTGTATGAGCTCTGAAGAAGAAATATTTGGTTTCTTCTATGACTGTCATTTGATTTCCGTTCTACTCTTCCCATTTGTGAAACTGGGATTTTTCCCTTTCCGTGAATTTAGATTCTTCTGTAGCTTGTTGAATTCTTCTGATGCATCAACTATTGATATCTCTGGCAGTATGCTAGGAACTACTTCTACGCTAAACTGCATGATAACCTTAGTATTTAAGTCAAGAATGATCTCTAAGAACCTTATTGCATGATATTTCGGGTTCTTTTAAAACATCTTTTTTTCATATAGTAGTTTTGACGACTGGCTTTTCCTTGTTTAGGGCTGTGATTACATGCTCATTGGCTTCCTTTTCGGCTTCAAGATTTTGTAACAATCAATCTATGAACTTCAATAAAACTTCGTTGAACGTAGTGTTTAGAATCATATTGATGCCTTCTGCTTCTCCTGTTTTTTGCCAACTTCTGTTGTTTTACGAGTAATTTGTTTATCTCTGTTGCCTTCCCGTAAGTGTTTCTTCTGTTCTTGGATTGTAGATGGATGATTGTGTTATGCAGTGCATGTCTTCATAGTTCAACGGATATCGATGGACAATGTAACATTAAGAACCCCAGAAATCTTCTCCATTTTCTGTTTGAATTTTGGAGCTAAACTTTTTTGTATTCTTTGCCATCATAGAGTAGGACTACATCACCATTTATCCTTCTTTTGGAATACCTTTTATTCATGCAGAAATCTTTTCGTGAGCTATCTTTAGATTGAAATTACTAGTTTTCATAATTCCTTATATCTGAATGAAAAGTGATATAGTTTTAGTTAAACAACAAAACATTTGAGTTATATGGAATTCATAATTATCCATTTGTCTGTGATGATGCTAATGAGAAATTTTCATTCAGGGTGTGTGTGGTAGGAAAGAAAACATTTTCCAGGACATGTTTTCCAATTTTTTCATGTTTGGTTGGTCAATTTTTTTTTAAATATTTTCTCTAGGAAAACAAGTTTTACTACTATATTCTATATTAATTGTATTCTTTCCACTCCAAACACATCTCATCTTCACCCTCACCTTTCATAATATTTATCTAGATTATATACAATTTTTTAGGATAATATTTCTTACTTATGCACCGAACATGAAAAGATAGGTAAGAAACTTATTTATTTTCTTGGAAAACATTTTCCGCCATAACGGACGCACCCTTAATCCTACTCTTTTTTGTCACCTCACAACAATGTCATATGTTGCATCTCTCAATCGTACTCTACCCATAAAAAAGATGGGAGTACGACACATCAGGCCTGCGCCTATATAGTTTTAACAAGGCATCTATTAATGAGAATCGAGTGTTTATCATATTATATATGAAGCTCTTATTGGTCTACATTCTACTTTTGAAAGTTGGTGTGTACAATCGATCTAGGCCTGTACTTGGAGTTTTCTAGAGGTTGGCGAAATGGGAGGATCTACCATATTAAGTGTTATACCTCGAGTCCTTATAAAGGTAAGAACAATAATAATATATTCAGGATGATCTTATAAGTGGAGGTTAGAGAAGGTGGGATATACATAAATTTTATTCTTGTCTTAGGTTGAGTGAGATAGAGAGGTCGGGAAGATATTTTCAAAATAAGTGAAAAGTACAAAAGTAAAAAGTTATGATGAGAAAATTGAAGAGGAGAAAAATATTTACAACAAAACAAAACAGTAAAGATAATCAAAATAAAAGGAACAATCACATTAGCGAGACTAATAAGGGAACTAAATAAAGTGTTTTGAACTAGTATCAAACTACTTTCTTGGGAACTAAATAAAGTGTTTTGAACTAGTATCAAACTACTTTCACGTAAAAGAGAGAAAATATTCAACTCTTTCTACCTTAATTCTCGACTTCCGCAGAGAATTTGATATTGCTAAGCAAAAGGTGGGGGAGGGGATAAATAGTTAGAGGGTGAAACAGTCTTTTTCAGATATAGATGAACTATTATTTGATGTTTTTTCTCAATAAACAACATTGCTCTCATTATTATTTCTCTTGGAAATTTTCAACAAATTGCCATTGTTTCAATGTGTTTGATTTTCTAGTAAGGATGATGCTATTATTTTCAAATTGACATGAATTTGTTAATCAATCATGAAAAAATATATTAAATTCAGTTCATTCTTCTTAAATCCCCTCTGTGGTAGTTGAGGTCAACAATATAAAATTAAAGTTAATATATATATAAATATGGATAGATTAATAAGAAAATAGTATCGCATAAAATAAATGGATTGAAGCATATAAAGGTACTCAAAATTTATTCTGAATCGTGTTTGTCTATAGGGCAGAGCTAGGTGGGAGAAGGGGGTTCATCCGAACCCCTTTCGATTGGTTAAAATTATTATTTTTTTAATGTATATTTAGTAGATATTGAACTTTTTTTTACTTATTTGTTTGTTTATTTTTTATATTTTGAATCTCTAATAAAAATCTCAATTCCGCCACTGATCGAATTGGAGTTGAAACATGCTTTGCATGGACTTGTCACCCCCCCCCCCCCCCATGACAATGCCCTAGGTCTTGGGCACAAAGAATTCATAGGAAAACAAGTACTGTACTACATTAAATTATTAAAATAACACCACAAGAAGAATGGGAAAACAAGTAAAAATAGTCAAATAAAAATGACTGAGAAACCTTGACTTCTAATTTCTCAAAGATATTAAAATTTGAGCACAAATTTGTGTCACATATTTAATATTTTCAAATTCTTGACATTATTCTCGTGGTGTGTGTTTCTCTATATATAAACACACACTTAAATGTGAAATCTCATGTATAGTAAATTGAAAATGTGAATGTGAATGCAGATACCCTCTTCGTTCACTCTTACTTGTCCATTATATTATATGAAAGGAACATTCAATTGTAAAGGATGTTTAACCGCTTCTTTCGGTGCACATATTTCTAATTTATATCGATCATATAAAAAATTGCATTGTCAAAACATAAAACTTAAAATTTAACAACAAAAAATGGTGGAGAAAATAATGTCACAATCTGACCATTGACACTTTTCCATCAAAACTATGTGGTAGTATTTTCTTCGTTTTAATTTATTTGATCTATTTTTTTTAGTACGTTGTAAAAAGAATGACCCTTTTTATTTTATTTTTTGTAACTTTTTAGTTTCAATTCAATTTTCCACTTGACATGCTTGAAACCACGAGATTAAAGCACTAGTACATTTGATAGATCTTTAATTTTAGACCACTAGATTAAATATCTTCTTTATTTTCTTAAATTATGTACAAAGATAAATCAAGTCATCAATTCGAAACGGAGGGAGTATATTTCTTTAGAGATAATATTTTTGGTGGTCTCACAAAGACTTCCATTAATCTGAACTTATTAAAGAGATTATACACACGTTAAGTGGGAAAAAATATACTTTTTTTTCAGAAAGAAATTAGAAGAAAATAAAAAGAGAAAGAAATGGTTTCTTCATTCCACTATTTTGCTCCTTTTTTTCCACCATTGTTTTCAAGAAAAATGTTGTTGTTTTGGTTTTCCTTTCGATGTCCTATATTTACATTAAAGTCTGACTGAATCTGAATTTGCACATTGCATAATCCTGTATTTGTAAAGATAATTCTCCCAACATGATTTTTTTTCATTCTCAAGAACTCGAACGTCCGTCACAATCCATATTAATAAAACTATTTATCTATAATAAACCAATATGTTTTTTTCAATGTATAACTCCATATTAAAAAATATTTTTTTCAATTTTTATATATTCGGTCGATTCATCAGGTTTTGTGATTGTTTCTCTGTGTAAATAACTAAATCATTCAACATTTTTAAAGCATAGACGTCAACAGCTAATATTAAATCCTTTTAAAAATATATGTACACAAAATACCTAATTTTAGGAAGAGACCATGCATAGGTTCATGTGCCTTTTATTAAGGCTACAAGTTCTCCCTTGCATATCTCTTATCTCCCCCTTTTCATAATATTTATATAAATTATACTTGTTCGAACCTACAACTCTAGCGTGAAAATTAGATTCACGATCTCTTTCTTATCATTGAATCATCAATCAATTTTCACAAATTATAATATATATATATATATATATATATATATATATATATGCTTATTTAATTTTTTACTAATACAGAATCTACGAAAAATTTATTAGATTCATCCAGACCTACGAACTCCCACCTAACTTCATCCATGCTACTATATATACCTACGTACTAATTACACAAGTAAATACAAAGAAAAGCACTCCCTTTTTTTTTTTACCAAACACACCTTCATAACCTTGAAATTATTACCTAAATCTCCCCCCACCTAACATAGACACAAAAATTAATGAGGCTTCCAAAATAATGTAAGGAAAAATACAACTAAGTAAAGCCTTCAGTCAAACTCTATTAACTTGTGCAAAAAAAATAAAATTACTATATTAAATACGTTCGAATGGAACAGGACATAACTCTTAAATAGATCTACTTGATTCCATGTGATTTAGTTAAAATAATTTTTAAAAATTAAGTTTGTTACAAAGGATAAAAATGGTTTTTTCTAGTGAAGGTAGGAAATATAAATTTTATATGTAAATTTCAAGTGTATAATTGTTTCCTCTCCATCTACCCAACGTTCTCGAAACCCCACTTTCAATCTCATCTCATGATCATTATAATATTTTGCTAGTTTTCATATAATACTTTGATTTATATGAAAGTATTATATCCTGATCTTGTCATGCTATCTCTTGAGGATAAAAAGATTATTTTCGAAAGATCATTAGCTTAATTAGTAAAGAAAATCAAAGTAGAAATTAAAAGAAAAAATGACAATGGAGAGAAATATAACACTCTATAGCAATACAGTGCGGAACATTTCAGGATAGTTGTAACATAAAGGAGAAGTTTTCACATTGGTGAGAGAAGTCATCAGTTAGATTTCTTTTAAGACCTAATTCATTTAGTCTATTTAATTGAGTAAGTCTGTGTTTATATATTTAATAATATATATCTAAATGACTTAGATCGAATTTTAAATTAAAATTAAATATTTATTTTGAACAAATTGTTTATTTAAAATTTGGACTTAACATTTAAATTTTAAATTAAAACAAATTTTGTATGTTCAAAAAGGAAGCAATAAAAATTTTTGTATGTTCAAAAATTGAGTGACTCTTCATGAAAAGTCTCCTTATTAAATTCTATAAATATGAAGTATTCTCGTAAGTAGCGTATTCAATTGCATATATGTTTCAGGATTTATTATATGTTGATAGAGAATATATCGTTTGACATCTCTTAAAGAATATATAGACAATAATTCTTAAAAGATCGTGATCTTTCACGCCTAGTGCTTTAATAACATAATACAATCACTTAAATATAGCAAATAACATGTGGTATTAGATATCGAAAATAAAAAAAATTACATAAATAAATTACTCCCTCCATATTTAAAAAAATGACCTACTTTTTCTATTTTAAAAAAAATGACCCTTCTTTTTTTCGTAACACTTTAACTTCAAATTCTCCACGTGATATATTTAAGATCACAAAATTAAAGGACATTTTTATACAGTTAACATAACTTTAATTTAGGATTACAAAACTAAAAATTCATCCTTTATTTTCTTAAACTCTATATCAAATCCAACTAAATCATTTTTTTAACAAAAAAAAAATACATATTAATAAAAAAATATTTTCCTCCATACCATACATGATGTTTTAAGTAATAAAAATACAAAAGAAGTTAATTAGGCATCCCCATCCACCATATTTGTTGATTGGTAGTAAGTGGAGAGTTAAAAGTATTACTACTATAGAGTATGAATTCTTCTTAAGCAAACACGTGTACATATACGTGGCTTCTTTTTACTTGGCTCCGCCGACTCAGCCGATCAAATATTATTGGGCCCCACCCAAGCCATAAAATACAAACTGAGCCGCCGCCAACGTCACTTAATATAAAAAATAAATAAAACAAATCCATTTTATGCGGCGATTTATCCAACCGCCGCCGACAACTCAATTTTTACCGTCTGTCTCCGGTTACCCTGTATTTTTTTCTTTTTAGTTCTCTAGCTGACACGTGTAGAATTTTTATTTTTATTTTTTTGAAAAAAAAATGGAGTAGTACTGAATATTATTCTTTTACTCTCATACATGTTTTTTTTTTTTTTTTTGGATTTGGTCGAAAAGTCCAATATTGGAGGATAAAACGTTTTTTAAGAAAGATGGTTTTATATTTAGGGGGATTGAAATTCGAGAACTTTGGTTAAGAATGGAATAGTACTTAACACTCCACGGACCACCATAACTTTACTCGTCAGATTTGAACTTTGAAAAATATATTAATATGACTATTTTATTATTTTTATTATTTTTATTTTATATTTAGCATTAGATTTTATAAGATGATTTGAAAAATAAATAATTAATATTAGAAATAATTTTGATTAAATATAAATTATTTTGACAGGTTAAAGTAAAAGTGAATCTGATGAGTATTTTATATAAAGTGTTATCAATAGTAGAAATAGATAGAATTTCAAGAAAACTTTTAAAAAATTGCAAGTTCCTTTTTTCTTTTCCATTTTCAAGATAATTAAGCTTTTGATCTCATAAATATCTTTTAATAATATACTTAATTACTAGTACTACAAGTTTCTTTACTTTTTTAATTTTACCTGTTACTCCTCCCTGTCCAACATAGTTGATGTTCTAGCTTAAAATCGTAATATTTCATGAGGGATTAGAAATGTTTCAATAGCAAATTTGAAAAAAAAAATGAAATATCTTTTTAATTTTGTGAAACATCCACTATTTTAGATTAAAAGAACTAAATTTTATTTTTTGTGAACTTTCAAGTAATTATATTGCATTTTATTTAGGACCTCTAATTATATTTCATATAAAATAGGTATGTCTTCTGAATTATGTTCGAGATTGTTTCATAGTAAAAATTGTATCATTTGCAATATTTAGCTATCATAATAGTGTTATTTGTTATTTACTCAGTTATTTTGAAGGCGGTTATAGTTTACAAGTTATATATTTTATTCATTGCAGAATCAAAATCGTTACGACATAACTTTTTATAAGCATACATAATTAAATCAGTTTTATACGGCGATGTTAGTGTGATATGTACTTTATTATCGCGTACCGTAAAAGATAGTTAGTATGAATTATGTTCGAGATAGTTTGAAAATCCAAAATGCCCAAGATAAGCTCTGTCATTTACGATATCTAGTTAGCAAAATTGAGTTAATTGTCATTTATTCGGTAAATTTGAATGCATTTATACCTTACTAGTCGTGTTTTATTTATTGCAGAATCGAAAACGTTACGCTATAACTTTTTATAAGCGTACGCAATCAAATCAGTTTTATACGACGATATATGTGTGATATGTTCTACATTGTTTAGGACCTCTAATTATTTCATATAAAATATAAATGGTGTGTCTTCTGAATTATGTTCGACATTGTTTCATAGTCTAAACGGTTCAAGATAAAAATTGTATCGTTTGCAATATTTAGTTATCATAATTGTGTTATTTGTTATTTACTCAGTTATTTTGAAGGCGGATATATTTTACAAGTTATACGTTTTAGTCATTGCAGAATCAAAACCGTTACGGCGTAACTTTTTACAAGCGTACGTAATCAAATCAGTTTTATACGGCGATGTCTGCGTGATATGTACTTTATTATCGCGTACCGTAAAAAATAATTATGTTCGAGATCGTTTGAAAGTCCAAAATGCCAAGATAAGCTATGTCATTTATGACATCTAGTTAGCAAAATTGAGTTAATTGTCATTTATTCGGTAAATTTGAATGCATTTATACCTTACTAGTCATGTTTTATTTATTGCAGAATCGAAAATGTTACGATATAACTTTTTATAAACGTACGTAATCAAATCAGTTTTATACGGCGATGTCTGCGTGATATGTATTTTATTGTCGCGTACCGTAAAAGATAGTTATTACGAGTTATGTTCGAGATCGTTTGAAAGTCCAAAATGTCCAAGATAAGCTCTATCATTTACGACATCTAGTTAGCAAAATTGAGTTAATTGTCATTTATTCGGTAAATTTGAATGCATTTATACCTTACTAGTCATGTTTTATTTATTGCAGAATCGAAAATATTACGATATAACTTTTTATAAGCTTGCGTAATCAAATCAGTTTTATACGACGATGTCTGCGTGATATGTACTTTATTGTCGTGTACCGTAAAAGATAGTTATCACGAGTTATGTTCGAGATCGTTTGAAAGTCCAAAATGTCCAAGATAAGCTCTGCCATTTACCATCTAGTTAGCAAAATTGAGTTAATTGTCATTTATTCGGTAAATTTGAATGCATTTATACCTTACTAGTCATGTTTTATTTATTGCAGAATCGAAAACGTTACGATATAACTTTTTATAAGCGTACGTAATCTTTTTATAAGTATACGTAATCAAATTACTTTTATACGTCAATATACTCGTGATGTATATATAATCTATTGTCGTGTAACGTAAAAGACAATTAGTATTATTTATTAATTACGACTGTCTATTCGAAGACATTACGACGTAATCTTTTATAAGCATATGTAATCAAATTAATTTTATACGGTAACGTAACATGCATGTGATATGTAATTTATTATCATGTTTAAATAAATATATTATAATAATCTTTCATCACCAAAGTCTACGATAGGGGGAAAAAGAATTTTAATTTACAGTGTGATTCGGTGTTTTTCATCAAAATCATTAAAAAAAAAAGTCTCCTCCATGTTTCTAACCTAAAAAAACAATAAAACCTAAATTGAAAAAAATAATATATAATCACCAGTAATTATATTACGCTTCATTTAGAACCTCTAATTATATCTTATGAACGTAAAAATAAAGGCTTTTATACATTTTTTTAAATTATGTCCGAGATCGTTTGACAATTCAAAAATACGCAATATAAAATATGTACCATTTACAATATTTAATTATCAAAATTGAATTTACTAAGTTGTATGGAAGATATTTATACTATACAAATCATATTTTATTTATTGCAAAACTAAAAACTTTACGGCATAATTTTTTATCATTATATACGATCAAATCAAATTTATACGATGGTGTACACGTGATATTTAACTTTTTATCACATAATGTAAAGGGCAATTATTATTTATTATGAGTTCAAACATATATATCATTCTTTTCATGACTTAATTCAACGATAGAAAAAAAATATCTTTTATTTGGTGATTCCCTCAAAATCACAAAAAAATAAAATAAAATAAAATAAAAATCTCCTCCATATTTTTGAAGTAGGTAAAAAGTAATAACTCCAAATTAAAATTTAGCATTTTCCATTTATTATTTATTTCTTTTTTTGAGTGTGTGGATATATGCACGTGGCATTTAGAAATAAAATAAAAACAAATAGCCCATGCAGGCATTCAGATATGTACATATATATAATTGCACTTTTAAGCCTTTACTTATGTATATATTTCGATTTGGTTCTTATAGTTTTTTACCATACATATTTACCCTTTAATTATTCCTACTCAAATTCATCATTTTCAATTTTTGATTCTTTATAATTCGATTTTCGATTTAACCAGTAAAAAAAAGGCTCATATGATCATATATACATGATATTCATTAAAATATAAATAGTAATAAAAATACAAGTCCAACACAATTTTCTACATTGATCACTTTTGTTTAACACATAATCGTTCGAATTCCTTCTAAAAACCCATACAATAAATTGAAGAAATAACATTAATAGTTTGCGTTTGTCACAATCAAATCTAAAATGAACATAATATTAATTTCCGTCGAGAAGAGAAAAAGTGTTGTAATAGAGAGTAATGCTAATTTGTGTTGCCTACGACTAAAATAATACTAAAATTTAAGAAAAAGGATAAAAATGTTAAAATCATTAATATATAATACTCCTTATTTGGATTATCAATTTAACCATTAACAAATACATCCTCTTATATTAAATACCTTTATTCCCAATTTGTTTAAAATGTATTTGACTAGAAAACCACAAGGACCAATATTAATATTTATCCAAATTTGATATACTAGTATTACAATTTTTTCCATTTGAAGAAATAAAATTTTAAAAAATACCATATATTATATGGTCCCTACATTTTCATCAGTCAAAGACTCCATTGACTGTTCTTTTCTTCCTATATAAAGAGGCACTTTCCCCCCTACGTTTTCTCTCAACCGTGCCCTAATTCTCTAATGACTTGTTCAAATTCTATACGTATATATATATAATTGTCCATTTCCGGTAAGCGGCGAACTGAAAATGGCGCCCAAGCAAAAATGTGCGACGGCGGCGACGGCAGTGACAGCGGCGGCGGTGAAGGAGGTGCATTACAGAGGTGTAAGGAAAAGGCCGTGGGGAAGATATGCGGCGGAGATAAGAGATCCGGGGAAAAAATGCCGTGTTTGGTTAGGTACGTTTGATACCGCTGAGGAAGCAGCGAGAGCGTATGATAAAGCTGCGAGAGAGTTTCGAGGTGTGAAAGCGAAAACTAATTTTCAGATTGTGATGCAGCCGGCGGATGTGAATCGGAGTCCGAGTCAGACTAGTACCGTTGAGTCATCGTCTGCGGCGGTTGCGGTTGCGGCGGCGACGGTGACGGTGACTGCGACGGCGACGGCGGCGGCAATGGTGGAATCGGTTCCGTTGGATCTAAGCTTAGGAAGCTCATCATCCGTTGGTATTTTTAGCAACGGTGTAGGTAAGTTTTTGTTCCAGAATTCTCCTACCGGAGGAATCACTCCGCCGATGTACTATTTACAAGGACCTGGAGTGATTCGTAACGGCGGCGGCGGTAGTGGAGATGGAGGTGCTGCTGCCGGCGGCCAGAGTGGGATGATGAAGAGTGAATCCGATTCATCAACTGTGATAGATTTTATGGGTAACGATCTCAAGCCAAAAGCTAATTTCGACCTTAATCTTCTTCCGGCACCGGAAGACATGTGAAAATTCTTCTGTATGGATCGGAAAGTTGCCGGAGTTGATGATCGGAGATTCTGCATGCTTTTTGAACTTTTGCTTTATTTAATTAGTTGTAAGCTTGTTTAATTAGCGTTAATTCCCCTTTTAATCACCAGTAATTAAGGAAAAAAAAGATAAGGGAAACTATAGTCTAATATATATTTTATATATATAGGGGAAAACGATGACGTTCTGTTCATCGAGTTACTAATGTGAATATCGAAAAATTTGAACTTTTAAGAAAAGAAGCTGGAAATAAATAAATCTTTTCATGTTGTTCAAGTGCTATGGTTTTAGTAGAGTATTGTATTTGCTCATATTAGCATAGACTGTTTACATCATATTTTTTAAATATAATATTTTTCAATCTTACGTGAACGTGGAATGATTAGTTTTGTTATTGACGAAGGCCGGAGGAAGTGATGATGGTGGTGGTGTAGCGGTGACGATTAAAGGGAGAAAGAAAAGGATAATTTGACACGTGTGGGTTAATGATAGTATGGACATTGCACAAATATTGAGGCAATAGATTAGGTTTGACCGCCAAAGAGAAAAAAGAAGTTATTTGACAATTATGGACCTTGTTGCCACGTGGACTATTGCTTAACTAATTTAATCTACTTGGTTTATTTATATCCAAGTTAAGTAAAAGTCTAATCAATAAAATAATAATTGATACTTCCTCCGTTTCAAAAAGAATATCCTAGTTTGATTTGGAATGGAGTTTAAGAAAATAAAAAAGACTTTTAAATCTTGTAGTTTAAAATTAAAGTTATATCAAATGTACCAAAATGCTCTTTAATCTTGTGGTCTTAAACATGTCATGTGGAAAGTTGAAGTTAAAGTGTTGTAAAAAAAAATGAGTCATTCTTTTTTAAACAGACTAAAAAAAATGACGTCATTCTTTTTTAAACAGAGGTAGGGAGTAGATTTTATGAATATTAATAGATAGTTACATGTTTGGACAAGTGGATAATGATGAATATATATATATATATATATAATGCATAATTCGTTGTCCAAAGTTGTGACACATTATCGATTTTTACCTTAAAAAGACAATATTGTTAATCCAAGCTAAAATTAAATAAGCATATATTTTAAGCCAAACTCTTGTCTAGTATATCTATGTAAAATAAAACATTGAACAAATTAAACGAGTGCATAAAAAAATATATTATTCATATATGTGTGTCATTTTATATGATAATTGTTTATCCCTAAATCAATATTTTGATGTCGTTCAAAAACATGCAAATTGAGATGATCAAATAATAACATTATTAATGTTATTTTGCTTGTTAAACGTAGTTAAGATAACAAGTGAAAATAATAGGTAATAAAGTAATTGATAAGATATAAGTAACAAATATTATTAGCATATTTGCCAATATGATAGTCCGATAGCGTCCATCGAAAAAGCACAGCTTGAGAGATTTAGGTTAGAGAACTTCAATAACAACAAGCAAACAATGAAAATTGTAATGGAATACTAATAAGGAATACAAATACATTTAAAGCGAAATTCTAGGAAATGTCTCACGTGAATTTTGTTCCCATAGTGATCTACATCTGCACGTTATTTCTGTTATATGTAGAACTGTGTAATCGCTGAAAGGAATTGTGGATTCTTCAAAAATGGTTACACTCTTTAACTTATCTTGAACTATAACTAAAATTTTACTAGCCTTGCGGCTTTGAAGTTCAAAATCAAATTGACCAATAAAGATCAAAGGTCTGAATCTTCGGAAATGCGGACAAATTTTATCGTACAAGCTCATACATTGAGGTTAGTACCACTTTTACTATGTTATATTTGATTTGTCTTCAAGCTCCATATCTTATCATTTGATATGTTTAATTATTGAATCCGAATCTCAAATCATACAATAATAATTTTAGAAATTAATAATATTTTTTTCGATTCACATTTTTAGTATTTTATCAACGATACGTAACGTTTATGCGTCAAACCGAATGAATAATGATGAGCGTGGTGGTTGGTAATATATAGGAGTAGTTCAGTAGGTAGGATAGACCAAAAGGTATAATAAGTGTAAGTGTGGATTGGAGGATTAAATTATAAGGAATTATTTGATAACTAATTATAGTTATGTAGTAATAGTAAGGCATATATTTATAAGAAAAATTATACATTAGTTATGCATGATATTATTCTCCGCAAATTTACTTTGTGGGATTACATTAAACAAATTTTTGTTATTGTTGTTGTCGTATTAATAATTCCACCTCTATTTTATATAAACTACAATAATATATAGATTCTTTCATAACTAGTATAAATATTTTATGTATTTCTATATTATAAATTAAACGTCATATTATTAAATTTATATATGAATAATCTATATTATTAAATATGATATTATTTATATAAAATTTAATATCAAATAATTCACTTCCGCATTATCTACCAAATGACCTCGACAAATTAATTATTTTATTTTTTGAAAGTTATTTTCACAGTCAGAACTCGTGACCTCCTGATCATATTTCACTTACTTTATTTTACTACCAAAAGTAGTTTTGGCGACCATGAAAGGGCCCATGTGGAAAATGAAATGAAAACGCGGCTGCCGCATTTTATGGGTCCTGGTATTTTGTGGTTTACCAATCTCACTTAATCTTATTTTTATTTATTATTATTTAATTACCATATTTTATTTATTATCTTACTTTTTTTATTAAAAAAAAAACTAATAAAGAAATACTGTCAAATAAGATGGAAAGGAAGGAATATTATTTGTCAATTAGAAGTTCGAGAAAAAAAACTAACTTTTTTCTTATTTTATCGTTTGGTAATTGTTTTTGAAGAAAATGTACAAACAACTAAATAAATAAAATATTTAGGACATAAATGTGGTTTAAATAGTCAAAAGTTCCTCTTGATTGATATTCCTTAAAAGGCATGTAAAAGAGAAATACGATAGATAATTTAAAACAGAAAATATGATTAAAAAAATTTCCTTCTAAGCTCTCTATTCCCACTTAGTGGGATTTCACTGAGTTAGTTATTGTTATTTAAGCTCATATTCTCTTCCTTGTTCAATTTCAACATCCAAGTGAAGTTGATTCCACTCACTTACCATATCGAGAAATAACCGAGGTACACGAAAATTTACTCAATCTTTTCAATTGAGACCGTATAATGCGATCACATTCTGTGGTTCTATTGTAATTCACCATTTCACAGTTTACATGAGTGTCTTTAACCAAAAGCTCCAAAACTAATGACAAGAATACATGTATATAATTAAAATATACAACACACTGTCTCTGGCTTGCTCGGACTCTCCAAAAATGTTATCGCACCCGAGTCAGATCCTTCAAAAATACACTATTTTTAGAGAATCCGACACGCACCCATCGACATTTTTGAAGAGTCCGAACAACATAGATCTCTTGCACTGAATTACATCTATGGCATTTATAATTGATTCCTGATCTGTATAAACCACTATACACATTTTCTAGCCACAAAACAGCAGCATTGTATCTGGAAATCTTCTCACTAAGCCTGCGATGGAGTTACAAGGTCTGCGGATGGGATTCATATTATCCTTCCTTTGTCAAAAAATTATACTGTGTAAGTAGGATACGAACAATGTTTTTGTTGGTATATGTATAAATTGTTGAATCCTCTTGACGTGAAAGAAGTTTCTAGTGTGAGTTGACTCAAAAATTGTTCGAACTCAGACAAGCAAAGGAGGTCCATTCTCAACAGCTGTCCGAGTATGTTCGTGATGATGACCATTGTGATGGTGTCTTGTCATTTGGATGTGGTTTAAATGTGTTCTTTTCTTCGCATAAGGAGCGTCTCTCACTGTATAAAAAATGAAGAGTGATTCATCAACGAGAAAGCATGAAACTCGTTTACTTTCATCGTGTAGAGATACATCTTCACTCGAAATTCATTTCTCAAAAACACCATGTTGACAACAATAGACATGAAAGAGATGGGAAATATATTTGACTATGGATATAGAGCATGTTATGTTGAAAAACTCTTACCAGCCATTCTTTTAGCGCGGAGGATATTTTGCCGCCTTTTCCACCAACATGTTATGCATGTAGCGATAACTACAACAGCGACACACGCCCCTAAGCCAATGCCTATTTTGGCACCAACAGTAAGATGTGGTCCACATGTTGGTAATCCAGGAATACCACAAAGGCCTGCATTATCAGTAAAACTGAAAGCATCCAAAGTAAGTATTTAGCATAAGTACTAATGAACAAAAAAATTCACAGTTTTTTTATCTGATCCTCGAGTTTATACACCGATGAATTGTCATATTAGTTTCACCACATGAATAGTAAGGTTTAATTAGCATCTCTGCCTTAAAACAAATGACACTGACACCTATTACCGCAGCATTTCTTTTAAGGAAATATGCTAAATGTTACTGTTAGAATTTGGACATACGTTAATTGGTTATAGCCTCAAAAGACAGTGATGTGGCCCAGAAAGAACCCTAGTTAACCCCCGTTTACCTAGCTATCAGAAAGAAGCCTAGCATATTTATTTGTTGAATATGTGGTAATAGTTAACGCCCATCCATCGAAGTAGCTAGTGGATTATGGAAGTTGGTGTCAGGTCTAACCGCCAGTTGTGGATGCTAAATCAATGGAGTTTAACGGTACACTTGTTTAACCTTAACTTATAATGTGTTCTAATCAAATGCTATGATTGTAGACTTCTTTGTTCTTTTCACAGTTATCATCAACACAAAATGGTGACAAGGAGACCTTCATCGACGCATCTAGAAATTGAATATCTACCATAAGTAGTATGTATTTTTGACGATAAAAAGTTGGACAAAAGAAAAACTACGTGAAAGTGATGCTCCCTCCGTTTCAATTCATTTGTCTTACTTTCCTTTTTAGTCCATTTCAAAATGAATGTCTCTTTCCTATTTCGTCAAACTCTTTAATTTCAACTTTCCACATGGCATGTTAAAGACCACAAGATTAAAGGATATTTTGGTACATTCTACGTATCTTTAGTTTAAAACCATAAGATTCAAAAGTCTTTTTTACTTTCTTAAACTATGTGTCAAGTCAAAACCAGACAAATAAATTGAAACATAGGGAGTAATTTTGGTACATTCTATGTTTCTATAGTTACGATGCAATTTCTGAAGGATGCTTCACTAAGAAGAAGCCTTATGCTAAGAACGTGCAGTTAGGAGAACATACTTGAAGCTAGCTCTGTGCAAGAGCCTTCCGCCTAACGCTGCAGGAATTTTTCCGGAGAGCAAATTGCCGTTGAGATTCCTGTAATAAATAAAGTAGTAAATTAGAGCTCTTTATTGATCCATCAAATGTCCTCAACTGAGCTTGTTGAAGTATCTTACAGTGTCAGTAACGACGTCAATTCCCCAAGGCTTTCAGGAATCGACCCGTTGAAGGAATTGTATGAAAGATCCCTGTTGTGCAACTTTTGTTAGGTAATCACAAAGTGAGGATTTAATCATATAAACAACCAACGAACAGTATGCACATTCACTACTCCCGCGGCACATATAGATGATAAAGAACAGTAATTATATATTGAATGCCTAACATACTCACAGAGTAGATTACAAAATTATTCTGTTTCCATATTTTCAGATACTATTACTCTGGCAGCTAAGAATATAATATCAAGTAAAGAAAAGCACAACTCTCCGCAAATGTACTCACAATTTCTCCAGACTAGTTATTGTTCCAAGTGCTGAGGGAATAGGCCCGTGAATGTTGTTTCCACTCAAATTTCTGTAAAATACACACAAGCAAAGCATAAGTCAGAGAAGATCATGTTTGAGAAGTGGACGCCGGCATTGCAATATACATGAACGAAAAGACATTCTAAAAGATGCTCAATATTGAAAACCTCTTAAACTGGAAGTTATATAACCGCTTAGTATGTAATTCCATCAGACAAATTATGTCCAATAATTTTGAAAAAAATGTCAATATATTGGCTAAAACTCATATTGATCATCAACTCCATTTTAAGCAGTAGAAGATCGTTGGAAGATACACATCTTTTATCCAAATAGTATATTCAAAAAAAGCAGCATTTAAACTTACATGCTCTGAAGATGACGCAATTGAGAAACATCATCTGGTAAGAAACCTCGCAAACCTTGGTTGTCCAGGTCACTGTGCTTACAGGAAAAACAGACAAAGAGGACACATATTAAGATAAAATAATAAAATCACATAACATAGAAAGAAAGCCAAGTATAGTCCAGCAAAACTTTTAAATTGGGGTGCAGAACATCAATAGAAGGAATATATGTTGAAAGTTTAGATACTGGAAAAGTATATTTTATTCATAGTGTTTCTACAGTATTTATAAGAGAACAAGTAAAGACCAAATAAACTAATCAATCCCTAATTCTTAGGAAATCCTTGAATCAAGGGATTTCCTCTAAACTATTTTCCTAGAATAATCTATTCTAATCCCATATTCACAGGAGCAGATTCTAATCAAATCTGCCAGCTTTATTTGTGGAGCAGATTATAATCAAATCTGCCAGCTCAATGGTGGAGCAGATTATGACTAAATCTGCCTACTCATTCAACATATGTCAACGAGAGTGTTACAATTACGTGTGTGTGCTTGTGCGCACGTGTGGAATGGGAGGAATTTTTCTATCTAAGGTCAAGGTCAAGAACGTACAGCCCATCGATGACCCATTTATTGCTGGAGTTGTCAAACTGACAATCTACTCCACTCCATGGATGTTGTTGCGGAAAACATGGATCACCATTCCACCCAAAACGAAGGGGAAGTCCAAGTGCAAGTTTCAGTGACTGTAAAGACTTTACTGAAAAAGAAAAGAAGATAAAGACTATCTTAATTAGAAAGGCACAAGCTTGACCACGGAACAATGGAAAAAATAACATACTACATTTGGCCCCTTTCGAGAGTGTAAAGTGTATGAGATGAAAAAACATGTAGCATCCAAGAAGTACAAGTGAAACATTTGACTTACCTTCCTCTGGTAATGTTTTAGATTCAACTGGTATAACCTCAAAAATCTCAATGGCACTAATGATGGCATGAGTCCCCGTTGTTGGATGTAATGTGATTGTCAAAATCCTGCCACTGACTGGAATGGTTGTGTTCAGTACAAGAGCACTGTTAACACCCCCCGCTATTCTCACAATGTCAATATCTAGATACACAATGTTACCATTAATCGAAATGTCAATAACCCTTTGTCCCACATCTGTAACTGAAGGATCAATTTCGGCAAAGTGTAACCAGACAGAGTAGTTTTTGTTGGGATCGACTTCTATTGTGTGCGTTAAATCCGGATCGTTGTCGGTACTAACAAGAGCAGTTTGGTAAAGAGCTTGTGGATAGAAGTTTGGAGCTACAGACGCTGACTTTATGGTGCTTTTAGTAGATATAGGCTTATCAGAATTCTGACCAAAGGTCATAATTGAGCTCCAGAACCGATCCCCACCCCAACGGTCCCCATTGTAGTCAACGTCAAACTTTGGATTCTGATCTCCACAGCTCAATCTTTTGCTAGTTCTAAAGATTGTCCCTCGACCAAATCCAGGACCAGAATAGTATGCTTTCTCATCTACTTCTTGAATCTCGATTGCGAGTATAGCAGGATCTCCATGACCAGTGCTGTGGAAGCAAAGTGAGGTAGTACCATTCTCAAGAAATACAAGAGTTTCAACAAATGCTCGTTCATCATGATTACTCCAACCAGACGGCAAAGAATAAACCAAGGTCCCTTCAACAGAAACATCAAATAGAGGTTCGTTATCAAAACTTGGTTCTTTAACCAATCCAAAGTAGATCCTCACTGAATAGTGGCCATGTGGCACTTTATCGATATTGTAACAATTATCAGGACCCTCTGATCGAGGGAAATACCGTAATGTGTCGAGTGGAGGTGTTATGTAACTTGGGCGGTTTGCTTTCGTACGTATGCCTCCTGTATATCCAAAATCTTTATGCCAGAGGGTATTTGTCGGGGAACTACGAACATCATTTTGAGCTCCGCAGCTTATTCGCGTTACATATGGTGCTGCAGTGAATAAACAGGATAGATAATTAGATTAGTAAACAAAAGAGCAACTTGAAAGAGGCTAATCAATAATAAAGGAGCAGCCTTTTTCTTTTCATGTAACAGTGCTAGCAATGGAAAGAACAGCAGAAAAAGTACATATAGGGAAGCAATAACGTCTTATAAAGTTACACTAACGTTGTAACAATTTATTTATTTATTGATGACCATGGTGTCCAGGCGAGTTTTCGTGCACCTCGACTAATTCCAGGGGACATATGAGAAGAATCACCTAGTATGTTTGCACCAAAAAAATTTATCTCTTATGAAAAAACCAGACTTCTAGCTGCTCATTAAGTTTGTGAAGACACCTCACTTATTTCTTTTTCCTCTTTAACACAAGACTCAAGATACTTCATCATATCATGGAGTGAAGCGATTAGAAATTTTGCAAATATACAGGATTATACTGACGAGCACGTGCAATTACGTTACGAATAATTAGGAATCCTGTCTTACATCCAATAACATACTCATAGAATTAACCACAACCAGCCAAGTACTTGCAAAAATCTAGCACATGAGCTAACTATTTTCCAAGACCATATAAAGAGTCTAATCGCAACATCTCACATGCTTGTGGCACTTCCAACACAAGTTAAGATTAGTGAATCAAAACTAAAACATTTTAATGCAGACACAATTACAGCTACATAATTACAACTAAATTCACATTGCATAAAAAACATAAAAGGAGCTGAGACGGGGAGAGTTAAAGAAGAACAACAAAAGTTGGATTTTTTTTGAGAATGCTGCTATGAGTTTTCTTCAATTTGCTTCAATTCCAATATTGAAAATTTAGGCACCATAAGGTCCATGACTAAATCCAACAACATAATCATAGAACCAACCACAAACAGCTAAGTACTTGCAATTAGTTAACATTAGACAATCAAGCCAAACAAATCGAATTCAAACACAATTTTGCATCATCCATTAGTCGAGTTGCGCTCAAACTGGCTCAGACATAACGAATATCAAAGAAGAAAGTTACTCAAAACATGTTAAAACTACATAATTTAGACACCCTTTAAAGTCCTTCATCAAATTCACATCATACAAAAGGAAAAAATAAACATAAAAGAACCTAACCAGGTAGACAAAAATCAATCCTGAAAGCAAAGAAGAAGAGCAAAAAGTGAAATTTGAGCATTTTGAGTCCAAATGCTGCTCTGAGTTAACATTAATCAATCAAACCAAAACAAATTGAATTCAAACACAAATTTTACATCATCCATTAGTCAAGCTGCACACAAACTGACCCAAACATCACAGTTATCAAAAAAAAAAAAGTTACTCAAACACATTATAACTACATAATATAGACACCCTTTAAACCCCTTAATCAAATTCACATTATACAATAAGAAAAAGAGAATTATAAAAAGGAGCTAACCAGGTAGACAAAAAGCAATCTTGAAAGCAAAGAAGAACAACAAAAAGTGAAATTTGAGCATTTTTAAGTCCAATTTCTGCTCTGAATTTTCTTCAATTTGCTAATAATTTCTTGAAATACATTTCCCTTTTGCCCATTGTGGGAACCAACCACCATAGATAGAGAAAAGGAATGTAGACTTAGCATAGAGTAATTGATGGGACGTGCAGTAGATAGTACTTGATTATGGACTTTTTTTGGTTCATGATCCTATGCTTATGCAGCCTACTGTTTCCCCTGTACCCTTGCTTAATCAATTGCCACGTGGCTTTACCAAACATTAGGCTGAAATTAATTCGGTAGGAGGGTGTGGAGGTCGTGCAATACAATAGAAAACAACATCTCTACTTCCACGAATTAGTGGTAAGGATTGTGTAGACTATACTCTCCTCAAACGTCACATATAAAATTTCACTGAATATGTTATTATTGTAAATACTTCATGGTCACGTGGGATTTGAAGAAGGAATAGTTTATTTTAATGCAAGTATTAATAGATGTTTTCACGATTTGACTTCGCAACCTATAAATTTACACGAAAACTCTATTGTTGCTCTATAGCTTTCTTTCATTTCAACGTCTATGGCCTTTTTATTATCTTGAAACGTTAAATAATACTAGTTTTTTTAATTTTAATATAACTATTAAGAATTTTATAGTAGTTATATTTAAAAATTTAATGAACGTTTAAATAATACTCCCCTTCCAGTTCCTAATTGTATGTCTTCAGACGAACTTTATTAATTAAATAAAATGTCCCATTTGCAATTTGAAAAAAAAAATACAGATCTTATTTGTACCATTAAAGATAAAGAAATTATTTTCAATAAATACGGAAAAATAATACTTCAATGCCGTTATGAAAAATAGTAAATGACGAAAATGACTAGTAACTAAAATACTAGGAAAAAGAATAACAAACGTGGAAATATTTAGAAGCTACAAAATGCGAGTGCATGATAAGAGCACACATATGAGAATATTTCCCTCCAAGTTTTGGAAAAGTGAGTTGGGTCCCATATCTTTTTAAATTTACATTAATGTCCTTTAATTAGTGGGAAAATGTTTGAATTTGTTCATGCTTCATTGGACTTTGATACACGGAATTGGAATCAAATGGCCATTAATCATTGCGCCATTAACGGGTGCCAAAGGTAGGGGCTCCTCCAATGCCAAGCTAAATTAAAATCGGTGAATTATGACATGTAAATTATAACGGATATGATATGATATGATATGATTTTATTTTATATTTTAATATTTTTTTTTGATATGCTTATAAATTATCACGTTGGAAAAATATATTCAAAAAATGTAACATGCAAGTTATGATTGGCTGATATGATTTTATATTATATTCAAGCTGGAGGTTATGTTTATTGGACTAGTTATAAATCATGTTGGATTGTTATTGCGTTAGAGTTGCAAATAAAGAGGAGGAATTTAAAGAAATGCATTTTCTAAATGTGGCATGTAATCATGACAGAATCGATATGACTTTCTATTATATGTATTTAACATAGATGTCTTGTTAAACTAGTTACGATATGACATACTATCTGACTGGTTCATATGATAAACCGCCCTACTCCTAAGCTCTCCCCTTCTTCTTCATCATTTCTAATTCATTTTTCTTCTTCTTTATAGTAGATTTTCTCAACCATCTTCTTTTTCTTCATTTTGTTGTCTTTTTTTTTTCTTTTTCTCGTTGATTATTTTTTTCTTCATTGGTGAATGTCTTTTGCAAAAGTGAAAAACCACTGTTGGGACGAAATCATTACCGGAGAAGAAGAAGTTTGATGAAAATCACAATTGAGATTTAGGTGCGACAAAATAAAACTCGATTCGTCCAATCAGTCCGACTCGTTTAAGTTTGGGCAGGTCATTCATGAGTTCAACCCATTAAAAGTTGGGTTGATATGTAACCTGAATCGGCTTATGAGCTATCTTGTCAAAACATTTTTAAAAAAAAACTTTTTTCTAATTTGATATGTTATATATAGGAATAATAAATATATTTTTTATTAAATATTAAAATATTTTAAAAGACCAAGTAAAATAATTAAACTTGATAAAAATTGGATTAGATTGGGTCTTGACCCGTTATGTAACCGATTACCTAACTCATTTTGACCCAAACAAAGTTGAGTTGGGTTGGCTCTATGGCCCGATCATTGTTTGAACCCATTATGACCCGTCAAATTGCCACCCCTAATTGAGATCTATTTTTTTTAGGAAAAATTACTTGGATGAGTACCTTTTAATAAATAATTACTGATTTTAGCGATACTTTTTATTCATTATTCCCTTTGTCCCTAATTACTTGTCCATTTTGACAAATCAAGAAAGGACAATTTTTTTTTTACCTATTATACCCTCAATTAAATAACTAATTACTTTGAAAAATATAGAACTTTTCATCCACTTCATAATTAATAGGGGTAAAATGGTAAACTCACTATGTCATTAATTGATTTCTTAATAGGTGTGTCAATTCAAAATTGGACAAGTAATTAGGGACAAATGGAGTACAATTTATAGCAATACATAACAATACTATATTAAATATGCAATATGTATTAAATGTGAATTATGTATGCAATATATATGTATTATAATTGTTTTCTTAAATATATTATGTTTGTTTGGTAAGAAATTTATACATTGTATTATAAGTGTATTAAAATGTATGATAAATGTACTACCCATCAATAAAATTTGTATTATATGTGAATAATAAATTGTTATTTGTAATATATATTAAAACTGCATTATAAATGTATTAAAAGTGATCAAGTGAAAAAAATATTATTGCTATAAATGATAAATATTTTTTTAATATAGTATATTTATGTAAGTTCCTTTTTTTTACAATGACATTTTTCTCTAATTTTTTACCCGAATATAACCCTTTTGACTTTTAACCCCTCCATTATTTAAGTTTTGCCACAATGAAATTATTTATTCATGTGTTATATAGGTTGGCATCATTATTAAAAATTTTAAAAAGTGTATAGACATTTTGAATGATGCTAGTGAAATAGCTCTTTCGGTTATATTTTAGTTACTTCACCTACACATATCATTAGATTTTAATCGAAGTGTGTTCGATAAACAATTCAAACAAGTTATCTGCACACTTGATAATTCACAATATAAAAATCGTAAAAATATGGACTTCATTATTTTTCCCATTCACTCAAATAAATATTATCCCTTTAAAAAGAAAAGAACACTCAGGAAAACTAGTATTTGTAATAATAAAATAAAATCGTGGTAATGATTTTAGGAAGAGATAATTACATTATAGTGTATCTCACAAAGTTACATTACAAATTAAAATCACTATACATGAAAATTCACCATAATAAATAAATAAATAAATATAAAATATATTGGTAAATATGTATAAATGGCAAGAATAGTCTGGTTTTGAAAAAACAATTTTCTGGAGAAATTTTTAATTTCTTCTCAACAATAGAAAAACTTATTTTGCTTCCAATTTAAAATAGTTTTATATGTTAGCCAAACACCTTAATTTTCTTAAAAAGTTTTTTTCGTCAAAATAAGTGTTTTTGGTCTCTTAACAGCAATGCCAAACTGGCTCTTTGTTAAGATTGTTAAATTATAATGAAACTCCATCATTGCTAACAAGTAACAATAGATTCCGATTAATTTTTTTTTTACACTCACATCAAATATACCTTGAAATTTTTATCTTTTACCATGAAAAATTGAATGGACCCAGTTACTTCATTTCCAATGAGATACTGGGATTGAATTTTTATTTCGAAAATCATCTTAATAATTAACCTTCATTCTCCATCTCAATCGACTTACCAAAAACACTTATTTTCCGCCCCTATTTCATAATTAAACTCCACTATTGTCAATAACATATTTTTATAATTTTTTCTTTCACAAACTTAATAAAAGATTGATGTCCAATTACCGTTAAAGTTTGAAGTTTCAAAATTTGAAAATTGAATTTTCGCAAAATAAAAAGAATAATTATGTATTTTGATCTTATTTCGAAATTTTTGGGTGATTTGGAGTAGTTTTTGGATGAATATCATGCTTACAACAACAACAACAACAACAACATACCCTGTGAAATCCCACTAGGTGGGGTCTGGGGAGGGTAGAGTGTACGCAAACCTTGCCACTACCTCGTGCGAGGTAGAGAGGCATGAATATCATGCTTAGATTCAACAAAAAAATAAGAAGTTAACTTTTTGTATAAGTCATATATAATACTGTATATTATTATATATAATCTGTATAAATACCTTTTATAATTATATAAAAAAATATTATATATTATGTGTACAATATTGTATATAAAATTTTAAAGCATTTTTGTAATAATAAATATTGAAATTTCTGTATATTATTATAAACCGAATGTATATTATTGTATACTGAATTAAATTTTGGACTAAAAATTCGTAAGACAAGTTTTGAACTATATTTTTATTTTATAATATTTAAATTAGATAACTGTACTTCTCTGAAAATTTTCCCAATAATATAACCATATAGTAATAGTTTGGGAAAATTGTACATAATGACAAACTATTAGTAATTCAAATTAAATGGTATAACCACACTTTGATTTAATTGTGTCCTGTAGCAAACTGTTTGCCTGCCGCCACTCTCCCTCAGACTCTCGCTCGCCACTCTCCTCTCTCGCTCACTCCCTCTGTGCTCGCCTCTCTCGCTTTATACAACAAAATTGTATAAATTGTGTTTATGTTTGTATAAAGCGAGAGAAAATTGTATATACACATACAAATACATATATATTCGTCTTATACACTTATAATTATATAATAAAAATATTTCCCTACCTAATTCTCTTTTGCCTTTTTTTCTTTCTCGTTTTATACAACATAATTGTATAAATTGCGTTTCTCTTTGTATAAAGCGCGAGAAAATTGTATATACACATGCAAATACATATATATTCATTCTATACACTTATAATTATACAATAAAAATATTCCCCTGCCCAGTTTTATGTTTGTATAATGTATAATTTATGTTTGTATAAAACGAAAGAGAGAGCGATTTTTGATATACAAATATTTTTGTCAATGATTTATACAAACGAGAGGCTAACAACAATTTATACAAATGGTCTGCCAACGAAATTATACAAATCTGAAGAGGAGCCAACGAATTATACAATTACTTCTTTTTGTATATATGTATAGCGAAATAGACAACTTTCAATTGTATATATAGCGTGTATATGTATAGCGAATTATACATATATATTTGCCATGAAACGCAAGTATGCAAATTTTGCTATAGCATACAAATATAATTTTTTTGTTTGCTATATGTAAAAGTTGCTTTAATAACATTGTTTTTCTTTTTCTTTGTGGCAACCAATATATTTTTTTTGGCAAGTCAAAAAATTAAATATAAATATTTAGAAAATCTTTTTAATGATAACAAGAAGCTTTTAAAGAATTTTGCAGTGAACCTCCCATCACTCGGCGTCACTGTACCGCTTCCGTCCGCCGCGAACCACCGTGCCCATCGCCTCTTTCTTACCGGCCCCGATGCCTTCTTCCGGTGCGGCGGTTGATCCATCTATCAAGAGTTCATCATCGATACCTAATCCAGAGGTTGAAGAGGATGAAGACGAGGAATACGAAGAAATTGAGGTTGAAGAGGAGATTGAAGTTGAAGAAGAAATAGAGGTAGAAGAAGAAGAGGTAGAAGAAATGGAGGTAGAAGAAGAGGTAGAGGAGGAGGAGGAGGAGGAGGAGGAGGAAGAAGTAGGAGGCGAAGGATCAATTTCACCGAATGTAGATGATCAAAAAGGTTGGTGCTTTGTGTTATCAACTCAGTATGCTGATATCTAAGTTGTTGATCATTCTTATTTGAAGAATTAAAAGGTCAAAAACACACCTAAGTATTTTGATTTGTTGAGTTTCATACATGAACCATACCAAAATGTTCAAGTGAGGTGTGTGTTCGATAATCATTTGGTGATAGTTTAGTTAGGAAACTCACACACCCTATGATTCAGGTATAAAACTAAAAAAATAAGAATTGTTTTTGATCCTTCACTCTTATTTAAAATAACACATGTGTATCTACTTTCGTGCTATTTTTAATTGTCTGTATGCTCTTTGCTTGCCTGCTATTTCATCAGAAGAGGTAGAGGAGGAGGAGGAGGAAGAGGAGGAGGAGGAGGAGGAGGAGGAAGAAGAAGAAGAAGAAGAAGAAGAAGAAGTGGAGGAGGAGGAGGAAAAGGGAGAGGAAGAAGAAGTACAAGGTGAAGGATCAATTCCAATGAATGTAGATGGTAAAAAAGGTTAGTGCTTTGTGTTACCAATTCTAGTATGCTGATATTAAGTTGTTAGTCATTATTATGTGAATTTCTTTTTAGATACAATACTTGGGTATCTACTTTTTTGCTATTTTTAATTGTACTTATGTGTCTTTGTATTGCTTGCCTGCTATTTCATTAGAAGAGGTAGAAGAGGAGGAGGAGGAGGAGGAAGAAGAGGAAATACAAGGTGAAGAAGAAAAAGGTCAAGGATCAAGTCTACTCAATGTAGATGATCAAAAAGGTTAGTTCTTTTGTATTATCAACTCTAGGATGCTGATACTTGGTTCTTAATCATTATTATGTGTTTTTTTTTTTTTGGAAATAATACTTGGGTGTCTACTCTCTTGCTATCTTTAATTGTCTTGTCACTTTTGCTTGCTTGCTATTATGTCGAGTAACTTTCATTGTTTGTCTGGTTGTTTTTCATGCCAAATCATTGTCATTTTGTGAGAAGAAATTGAACATTAATTGACTTAGGGAGAAAAGTGCGTCTGCTACTTTTAAGTCTTATTGGGATTTCTATTTACGCTCTCATGCAAGCTTTTATTTTTCATGCCTTTTCCTTTTTGATTTGTGTCCGTTTTTAGGGTGTGTGTGTATGTGTGAGTGTGCGCCTGAAGGAGACTTAGAGAGCCAATGACAAAAAAACATTCAATAAGAGTATGCATTATTTTCCTTTTTAAAGAAACAAATCAATTTACATTTAAAACTTGCCTTTCTTGTGATTTGCCTCGGATCTACTATTGTCGTTTTATTCAATGCTATTACCCATCACATATTTCTCCATTTGCTTCTCTACAAGGCTTCAATCTTTTATCGTTATCTACTTTGTTTCCTCCGTTTGTTCTTTTTTGTCATATTCCTGATAACTTATCCAATTACAATTTTAATTGCCGATGCATCTATTTATTTTCTTGAAACTGGTACATGTATTCCTCAGCATACCTCCATACCCCGTATACTAGCCACCTCCAAAAGTGTGCTTACATAGACAACTAATTACAAAAAAGCCTAGAAAATCCACCATCTGTATTTCATCTACTATACATTGTTCTGTACACCAAAAACATAAAGTAGGAATGTTGTTACTTTCTAAAAAAATAAAATAAAGTAGAAATGTATTTCCCTCTGATCTTCCTTTGCAAATTCTCTCATTCCTCTCCTTCCATATGGTCCACCATATGCAAGCTGTGACAATTTTCCACCATCTCTTCTGGCTTTTGCTCCCTCCCCTTTTGATCTAGCAGTTCAATAGATTAGCAGTGTACTCTGGCGTTGTCTGGCTTTCCCAGCCAAGGTAATGAATAGGGACCAGACTTGGGAAGTTACCTTGCAGTGGAGGAAGATGTGGTTGTTTGTTTCATTGGCTCCTTACTAAGAGGGCATATGGATGCTAAGCAGTGTTATGAAAGGCACTTGCCTTTCGCCTTTGGTGACAAGGCGAGGCGAGGGGTCATCGCCTAGTTCCAGCAAGGCAAGGCGACTTCAGCGCACCACGGCGAAGGTGACGTGGCAATGCAATAGGCGTCACCTTTTTTTTTTTTTTTGATCATTTAATTATCTGATTTGATAATTAAAAGCCAAAATTAGGGTTTTTTTTGGGGGTATTTTTGCAAACTTCACCTTCGCAAGACTGCTCCTCCTCTTCTCCTTAGATTTCGCAAGTTGCGCGACCCCTGGAGACCTCTGTCTTCGCGAATCGTGACTGCTGCTCAGGTACGACTGTAGGAGCCCTTTTTTTCTTCTTCTTCAGAGTTCAATTCTTCTCTTTTTCTCTTCTAGTTCTTCTCTAGTCTCTACTCTGTTTTTCAGTACTGAGACTATGCTCTGATTTTCAGTGGTTGTGGTAGTGACTAGTGAACTCCCTCTGTTTTAGTGGTAGTGAACTGAGTGCTCTATGTTGTAGTGCTCTGCTCACCACAATCTGCATTATGCAATTTGCCTATATTTTTTTTAATAAAATAATCTTTCTATAATTACTTTTCCCCTACTTAATGTAGTTTTATACTAATTAATATAATATTTATTTGTCCATAAATAGTGAATTTGGACTTTTAGTATCTACTATTAGTTTTTGAATTGAAATATTTGCTAATATATGTTATTGCTATTAAGATTTTGGATATTTATATATGCAATTAAAATTTTAAATTTTTGGTATTAATTGGCGCCTTAATTCAAAAAGGAGAGCGCCTTGCCTCATGGCGAGGCAGGCCCTTGTTGCCTTTTGTTGTCTTTCGCCGTCTAAATCACTGATGCTAAGTGATATTTCCTTTTCTGTAATGCCTTATGGGTGAGACATGTCTTTCTTACTACCTGCCAGGAGAAGCATGGCACCTACTAAGGTGCCACGCTTTTTCAAGTAGCTTTCCAGGGTTCTCTATCTCTCCCTGTCATCTTTAGAAGGCCTATCTTGTAGACTCTGTTGCAATTTCCCATTAGCGTTGGGACTCCATTTGATGATATCAGGCACATTGATAGTCCCTGTAAAGATTCCTATTCTGCCAAGTAGAGCAATTACTCTTTAAACCTCCCAATCAATCAAAAACCTCCCTAAGCTATCTAGATGTTCTCTACCATTGCCAACTTAAAAGGTGATACCCTTCCTCGGGTTGGGCAAGAATAACCTGATTGTCCTTCATAGTCCAACTTCATAGGTGTCAATGGACTCATAAGTGCACAGTGCACTACTGCCCATTTTGTCCATACTTCTATTGTATTACATTCTTCCATAAGGCTGGTCTATCTTTAGCATATCTCCACAACCATTTCTTAAGTAGACTGTTGTTTTGGAGCTTTAGGTTTCTAACCCCATACCTCCCTACTCCTTACTCTGTTGCACCATGTTCCATTTCACCCAATTGAAATCTTTATGTTCCCTTTTGCCATGCCATATGAAGTTTCTTCTCAATTTGTCTAGAACTTGGAGTACTTTGGCAGGCATATGAAAGAGAAGAAATCACATAGGTTGGTAACGAGTCAAGAGTACAATGGTTGAAAAGTGGAGGCAAGAACACAAAGTTCTTCCATCGGATGGCTAATTACCACGAAAGATACAATCCATTGACTTATTAGAGGTAGAAGGTCAAGTCATCACTGAGCTGGAAGCAATCAAGAGTGCCATTCAAAGCTACTACCAAAACTTGTATGAAGAAACTGAAGAGTGGAGACCTGATCTCAATATACATGGTGCAAAAATCATTTCATTAGAAGATCAGATGTGGCTACAGAGGAACTTTGATAAGGAAGAAGTATGGGAGAGCATCAAGTCATGTGCAATTGATATGGCACCTGGCCCAGATTGTTTCAATATGAATTTCTTTTATATGTTCTGGGAGGTAGTTAAGGGTGACATCATGGGTACAATTTATTATTTCCATGAGCACCAAGCATTTGAAAGAAGTTTGAATGCTACACACATTGCCCTTATCCCTAAAAGAGCAGGAGCAATGGAACTAAGGGACTTTAGGCCCGTTAGTCTGATTTCAAGAGTGTACAAAATAATTGCAAAAGTACTAGATGAAAGACTAAAAAAAGTAGTGGAGAGACTGGTCAACAAACATCAAATGGATTTTGTGGAAGGAAGACAGATTATGAATGTTGCCTTAATAGCTAATGAATATATAGATACAAGGATCAGGGGTGAGGTAGTTGGCTTGATGTGCAAATTAGATATTGATAGGGCCTATGACTGTGTGAATTGGGGCTATCTACTGAGTGTTTTGAAACAGATGCGTTTTGGGGAAAGATGGCTGAAGTGGATTAGTTTTTGTATTAAAACTATCAGGTTCTCTATTTTAGTGAATGGAGAACCTACTAGTTTTTTTCCCGAAAGAGAACTAAGAAAGGGGATCCTTTATCTCCTTTCCCGTTCATACTTGCAATGGAAGGACTTAGCAACATGATGAGAGTAGCAATTCGTAACAATTGGTTGAGGGGTTTTCAGAATTGCAGAGGGTGATCTAGAGATATTTCATCTGCTATATGCAGATGACACTATCATTTTTTGTGAAACTGTAGTGGAGCAAGCTAGCTATATTAGAGTCATGCTGGTGGTTTTTGAAGCCATCTCTGGTCTAAAGGTGAATTGGAGGAAAAACAATATTTTCCCTATTAAAGAGTCACAAACATTCAAGTCTCTTCTCCTTCTCAAAATATTCAACTATCTTGCAAGTGTGCTTGGATGTGGTGTGGATACTTTACCCAATGAGTACTTAGGCATGCCTTTAGGCAGGAAGTTCAAAGAGATAGAAATATGAGATAGAATTATAGAGAAGTCTGAAAGCAGACTAGCCCAATGGAAGTCACAATACTTATCTTTAGGGGGAAGGGTCACATTGATTAATTCAGTGTTGGATTCCTTGCCCACCTATATAATTTCTTTGTTTCTCATCCCGGACAATGTGGTGGAAACTGAACAAATTAAGAAGAAATTTTTGCGGAGAAGGAATAAAAGAGGGGTTATAATCTGGTAAAATGGGAAGTGACTCAATCTAGCAAAGGCCAAAAGAGGACTAGGAATAAGGAATCTGAGGACCCAAAACAATAGCCTTTTGATGACGTGGCTTTGAAGATTTTGTGAAGAAGAGTCCTCTCTTTGGAAGCAAGCAATTATTCATTAGTATGGGCATACCAACTCTTTGTGCTCAAATGAGGTAAATACTACATATGGGGTGGGTGTTTGGAGGGCAATCATGAAATTCCCTTCTAAATCTCAAGTCCCAAAAAATATCCCCTATCTTCCTAATATGTTGAACTGTCAAGTCTATTTGGCAAGATGTTTTCTACAAACTTGGGAATTCATCTTTCATAATCACGTCCTCAAAATTTTACCCTCCTCCTATTTCCGACATTGAATGAGATATTTTCCCGAAAATTATCTTGCCCATTCAAGATATCTCCACAACCCACAACCGAATGGCAAAATGATAACTCTAGTTCTCCAATCCCCTCCATAACCTCATTTTAATCTACTATCACCCCCCTCCACTATGCTTGTACCTCCACCTCAAACCTCCACAACCATTTACCCAATAAAATTGTTAAAAACCTTTAAATCTTCAACTCCCAATTCTCCCTTTTTTTTGAGGAGATGTGACTGTCTCCCAACGCACCAAATGAAACTCTCTTGCCCATCCTCCGCATCCCATACAAAATTTCTCTGAATCTTTTCCTACTTTTCAGTGACCGAAGTTGGAGCAAGGAACAAAGACAAGTAGTAAGTGGGGATGCTCAGCTCCTAATAAGCATTTCTTTCTGCCTTTGGACAAATATCTTTTTTGCCACCCTACTAGTCTCTTCTCAATCCTCTGAAGAATCGAATTCCACACCGTTTGATTCTTGTTCGTAGCGCCTAAAGGTACTCCAAGATAGGTAGTTGGAAGGGCCCCAACCCTACAATTCAAAACTAGAGCGAGTGATCCAAGTTATTCACCTTCGCAACTGGAATAATCTCACACTTCCTCAAATTAATTTTGAGGCCTGATACCATTTGAAACCAAGTAAGGACTTGGCCTAGGTAATCCAATCGGGTCTCACTACATCACACATAAATCAAGGTATCATCCACAAATAACAAATGAGACACTGAAACGGTCCCTAAAATTTCAACCACAACATTTAAATCCTTCAAATTATCCCTAGAACACTTCTATTCATCATCGTTATCTAAGTTTCTGTAACAAAAATAAACTTCGGTGGTAGGGGATCCCCTTGTCTCAAACCCCTTGAGCTCACAAAAAACTGCACATTATTACTATTTACCATGACAAAAATCTCACCGAAGAGATGCAAAAATGAATCCATTTCCTCCACTTCTCCCGAAACCCAATTTGTAGCATAATAAAATCTAGAGATCTCCAATTCATATGATCGTAAGCCTTTTCAATGTCAAATTTGCATAACACAACCTCCAAAATTTGTCTACCTTTCACAAAAGCATTTTGCGAAGTAGAGACGGTCTCGTCCAACACCTTCTTAGTGTAATGGAAAGCACCTTAGAAATGATCCTATAGATGCTTCCCACCAGACTGATAGGTCTATAGTCCTTCATGTTCGATGCTCCAACCGTTTGGAGATGATGACTATGAATGAACCATTCATACTTTTCTTGAATTCACCTCTATCTTGGAACATGACAATTGTATCCATCACATTGGTTTTGACCGTTTTCTAGCACCGCTGGAAAAACGCCAAGAGAAACCATCAGGACCAAGCACTCGTGTATTCATGTCTCATGCACATGCACTAGTGGTGGTATCAAATGGTTGAAGAGGCTACAAAGAATTGTTGTAAGATACAATAAACAAGTTATATTTAACGCATTGGGAGGTGGTATCACATCTCTTAAAAGGTTTGGTGTGCTCAAGTGACGGATCTCTTGGAAAGTGTCCTTGGAGGTTCATATATTGGATATAGACTCTGTGGAGGGCAAGTGATAACACATGACAACAAGAATGAGGCCGGGTGGCTAGAAACATTTTATTACCCTATGGATTTGGACTATGGGGATATATCATGAAGAGAGATGAAGTTTAGCGATCACATCACTTTTAAAGTTGGCAGTGAAGTAGTTCAGATTTTGGAAGGATAGGTGGTGTGATGATGATATTATGATAATTTCCTTTCTGACTATCAACAACATTTTGGCCAAAAGGATATGATGACTCATGAGGTTTACAAGGCAGGACATAAGATGACATATTTATTGGGATTTGAAGTTCAGGAAAAATCCACAAGATTGGGAGAGATAAATTCCAAAACTTGATGAAATGTTTTGTAAACAAAACATCACACAGTTGGAAGAAGGCACTTAGGAATTGGGATGGAAGGTGGTATTGTTCTAGCCTTCTAGGTGAAATTCCTAGTACCACAGGTTACCTAAAAGAGAGGATACAGGTTTGGGGACCTCTTTGTTTTGATTTTTAGTGAGCCAAGGGAGGTTTATTCACTTTTTTTACTGGCTGTAAGGACTAAGGAGGGTATTTGTTTGAGACAGGTAAGGCAGTAAGGAGGGTATTCTGATCGCCGAAAATCTTACTGGAAAAACAGCTATGTTACTAATGCTTTATGCAAACGATTGACAAGAATTAGAGCACTGCCTGTCACAAGTTAGTTGTGGTACTTCCATAGGGTGGATGGTGCTGAACCTCTTTGGTATATCATAGTTGATGCCTACCTACTATTTAGGATGTAATGCTCTATTAAACTTTCAGAAGAAAGAGAAGAAGATGCACAGGGATGCTCTTCCTTTGACCCATGTGGGTACTTTGGAGATTGAGTAGGATAGACTTTTCTGTTTTTTGTGAATTATTGGTGTACGCACAAGGTCACCTTTAGTTTAGCTGAATTCCTATCTTGGTTTTCACATGACCTCAGTAAAATAATTAATTTATAAAAGAATTTCAGAATATAAGAAAGGAGTCTTAAAGCATGGACCAGTGGCGGATCCAGGATTTAGAGTCCGTGGGTGCCAAATAGACTTATCGATTAAATTAATTTTATATTTGATTAAAGTATTTGTCTTTTCGATATATATCATAAATCAATCAATAAAATGTAAATAATAAGATATTACACTTTTATTGAGTATTTAATCAAATAAAAGAAAAGTCAAAGGAGTAATAATGTAATTAATTTAATTTAAGTCAATAACAATTATAAAAAAATAAAAATAAAAATTGTGCCAGTGCTTGGAGCCTTTTTTTTTTCCTTAAAAAACGTCTGCATCAAATTTCTCAAAAAAATAGGTACAAATGGGATTCGAACCCACAACATCAGCCTTCTAAAGTTGCCCTCCTACCATGGCACCACAAGACAATTTTGTTCTGTGGGTGGCACGCTTTATATTTATATAAATATTATATATATACACCTATGTATATATAGAGTTTCTGTCGAAGTTCGGGGGTGGCGTGGCACCCCCAAACCTCTGCATAGATCCGCCACTGGCATGGACATAGACATGATCAGGCACAACTTGAGAATAAAGACACATTTTAAATTAGGGAACATGATACCATTAGTACAATATTTTTGTGTAATTTAAACATATAGCTTGGAATTGATATTTAATAAATAACAAATCATGAAGACATTATTTCATCTTAGCAATGTTATAAGGTGGCATACTTCTCATAAAGATTTAGGGGTGACCAAACAATCTAATATAGGAAACAATCTGCACATTTTGTATGAATTCAGGAAGGCTGATGTGTAAGTCAAGGATACAAGTCTGAGGAGAAAACGGGATCTTCATCAAAAAATAAAAAAGGTACATGATAGTGTCTGACGTGTGTCCTCATGTGTGTTATTTGTATTGGTGTTTAGCCCATACAGTCCAGATATATTACTATATTTGGGTCTTCTCATACAAAGGTCGATTCCATTGTTTTTAACATGTTATTAATATTAATATCACTCAACAACACCTTACCCAGATTAATATCACTTATCTGCAGAATTCAGTAGAAATTTCTTTCAACTTTACATGTGCATTGAACAGTCTTGATCTCAAGATGTAGGGTTGATCCAGGAAAAAAAGAGTCTAGAATCTTCTTAAAGTGCTTCTTTTGTGTTTTGTGCTGATGTTCTCGTTCTGGGATGCACTAAGTTTCCTGTGTCCTTGGGCGATCTGTTAGGATTACACAACCTCTTTTTCTGTTTAGACTGACTTCATCATGGAGGTTCTGCCACAGAGAGCTTGCTTGTGTTTTATGGTGGAGACATTTACATTGGCAAGAGTCTTTATTGATATATTTCTTCCTTGTAGATGGTATCCAAGTTCTGGAACCTTTGGCGCTTGAACACCTGTTAAGATCAGACTTTTCTTCTCAACAAGAACTTGTAGCAAATTTACCACAGCATACCCCTTTGATTGAGGGTGCTAATGAGAGTTGCAGAATTTCTGATTCAGATGGAACAAGGGAGAGGATAGATGGTGAGAACTTGTATTATATCATATGGGAACAGTGGGTAGTTTTGAAGGAAAGATTGTATATGGTATTCTGTAGACTCACAGAGATCCATTTGGAGCTCTTGCAGGAAAAAGAACCTACATAGATTCTGATGTTCAAGCTTCTGGATTTGAGGATGGTGAAACAAATACTGAGAGAATTCAGCGTTCTGGTCAAGAACTGGATGCTGAAACATTGACTGATGTTTCTGGCAAGGTGGCTATTGGTGTTCAGTTTACTGATGGAGGTGATCAAGAAGCTATGGACGATTTAAAGCAAACATCACCAAGGTTTTAGTTATACTGCCGATTCCTTGTTCGGTATTTTTTGTTGTAGTTGGAAGTTGCGGGTTTATGCTGCTTTTGAATGTCTCTTATTGGAAGTTCTTTTCCATATAGTTTTAGTAGAACCAAGTTTGATAGTATCTAGTCTTTCCAGGTTGGATGTTCTCAAGACAAGGCAAAGAAGTTCGTCCCCTGCTGCTGATTCTAGGGGCGAAAGCAAAAGATTAGCAATGAGATGTGAGTTTTTTGCCAGGGGTTGGTGCATCAAAGGGAACTCTTGTAGATTTCTTCATATAAAGGATCATGTGACTAGCCATGATAAGGATGGTGGTCTAGATGATACAATGATAAAAAGCAAACTTGCAGATGACAAAGGTAATCCTGAACCGTAGTCCTTTAGGGTTTTGTTAACTTGTACTTTACTTTGATATTGTGAAACCTTGCTTAACTAATTGGGACGAGGTTCCTTATTACCTTTAGGTTTGGAAGAGAGTGGCAAAAGATCAGTGCTGGATGGTTCTTCTGATTCAGTACAATCAGCAGTTCAATCTGGAGAAAATCTGAAATTGAGAGGTGACGAGGAATTGCATATGCGTACAGATGGACCTTCGTCCACCCCAGACTTCAGAAGAGAGAGTCTTGGATGTAAACCGTACTTGGCTGGTTATAGCACCTCTTCTTCACCATTACTCAAAGATGGCTTCTTACATAAGAATATCCTCCATGATGGAAAGCTCAACTCAGTCCTGTTGTCTGACAGTTACCAAAATACAGTAGTTTCCCCTTACACCTCAGGTTTGGATGATATGAATCATAAGAGGAACCGGTCTGTGTTTGAAAAACATGGTTTGCGAGTCTTTAATGACTCTGTAGATAGGTTGTCTCATCATTGTTCTTCTTCGCGGAACATAGATGCCCTTGATGATCAGAAGCTTTTGGATTGTAGCCAAGAGTATTCTTCTTCTAGATCCACCTCTTTGCATCATAAGTCTTCAGCATTTCCTAGTTCCAAAACTGAACTTTCTCGGATTGATTTATCATGGGACACACGATACTTATCTGATTATAGAACTATGGCGCCTTTTGACAATTGGGAGCCATCTGTTCCTTTTCGACCATCATTCTTGCTTAGTCAAATGATCGGATGTCCTGAAAGTCTATATGATCCTATTCGTGATAGTATTGATCAAAGTAATGTAGGAGATGGACCCTCAAAATTGTCTTCCTCTGCAAAAGGAGGGCCTGTAGTAACCAAGCATATGCAGGCAAATGCTGATCCAGTTTCAACAGGAACCTTGGGTCCAGAACAGAGCTCCAATAAAGTTCCAATTTCTGGTAATATCTACCATAGAGATATATTGCCTGACAACCTGTCCGAGAAAGATATGTCTACTAATGAAACAGATACAGCAGATACAGCAGTTGCTCATCAGGAAATCAATACCTCTTCAAAAGAAGAGAAGTATTCAAGATCTGCAAACCTCAGAGGTGCCACAAAAGCAGATAAACAATTATCTACTGAACTACCGCGCACCAGGACCAGAAAAAAGACACAATCAGAGTCTGAGAAGCTCAGACACGGAACTGAAATTGATATTGACCGGAAGACAGACAGATCTGTGAACAAAGAGTCTAGAGTTATGAAGCATTTTCATGCTGCTCTTGTAGAATTTGTTAAAGAACTATTAAGGCCAACTTGGAGTGAAGGTCTCATGAGTAAGGATGCTTACAAGATGATAGTCAAGAAGACAATTGATAAAGTTGTCAACTCTTTGCACCCCAATCAGATTCCTGGTACGGCTGAATCAATCAGACAGTATCTTGATTTATCTCAGCAAAAACTTGCTAAGCTCATTGAGGTCAGACATGCTTCGAAAATAATACCTATGCTGTAAAGAGTTCAGTCCATGTGAAGTCTGTTCATTCCTAATTTGACAAGTTATTTGTGTTTGCAGGCGTATGTGGAAAAATATGGAAAATCGTGATAACATTAAATGAGCTTTGGTCAGCATAAGGGGTGCGTGGATATATATGGAAAATCTTGAATCTATTAAATCAGTTATGCTAAGCATATTGCCAACAATAGTGAATTGGTAAAGCACAATTTTGTGAGCCTAATTTGATACTTCTAGGGGTTAGAATGAAGACTTCGAAACCATTTATTTTGTGTACGGATTTTGTCTGTTTAGCTAGGAACTTTTCTGCTACCTTTATGGGTTGGAAGAATTTTTCTGTTGTGTTTACTGAGTTGTAGCACTTGTGTCCATGACTGAAGTCAACTATCATATATCTCATTGGGGTTATAGCAATGGCAGTTCCTAAATAGGTTTTTGTGATTCATGTTGTTAAGAGTATTGAGTGTTGTTAGTTTAGAATATTAAAATTGTTTAAGGTTTTAAGCTAAATGTTGTCCGGGTCGTACAAATATTATATTTATATGTGTTTGGCACCTACAAATAGGCGTCATTTATTGATCAAATTATCAAGTCATCAATATATCTGCTCCTTTTCTCTTATTCTCTGATCACATTGGTTTCAATAACTTCTGTTTTCATTCTTCTGGCACACAAAGAGTATCATGGTCTATTCCACTGGCTTATGGATTTTACTTTGAGATGGTTTCAACCTAAGAAAATACACTAAAATATGTAAAAAGAAAACTTACCTTCTGCCTATGGCACTAATCAATATCTAAATAGTACTTCTCTAATGGGGACTTGGGCCAGTGAAAAGGTTATCTGAATTTGGTTGTACATAACTTACGAAAATGTAATATGATGTAGATAGATTTTTTAGATTTTTTCAGTTACCTCTCAGGCTACAGTAGGTATGAACTGAGTTTTTGGAAGGTTCCTGGATATGGAAATTTCAAAAAAACTTGCAAGGATCCTGATGTAATCACTGCACAATCTTTGTGCTTTGTTTGTTTATAAAATGCCCATTTATCAGAAATGAAAATGTAGAGAACTTATAGTACTTCTTTGTATTTGCATATAATTTTGGTTTTAGATGAGTTTGATTGGAGAAACATGATTCATGAGGATTCATATAGCCGGCCCCAACTGGTTTGGGATTGAGGTGTATTAGTACATGTTGTAGTGGGAATTAGGGTGGTTCGAAATCGGATCGAAGCCGATAACCCGAACCAAAAAAAAGTTATTCGTTCATCGGTAATGGGTTATTGGTTAGCAATTTTGGTAATGGTTTTGATTTTTTTATTATCGGGGTATCAATTCTTAACTGTTTGAAGCTTTTTCTTAACGGGTTAACCGATAACCCGATAGTAAATTAAATAATTATATTTATACCATTTGGTATATAAAGTCCTTGACTTAGAGTTTAGTTTCATACTTTTATTTTAGGTTGTCTCAAACTTTCGGTTATTCTACAACGTGACAGTGTTTGCTTTTGAGCAAGATGCATTCTGGCAACTCATGTGCATGGTTCATTTAGTTTGTCACCTTGTTTCTAAGTGATTTTCCATAATTTATTTTGTGTCAAATCTTAACGGTTAAATAGTAAACAGTAACAAAACTTACTGATAACGATCAATAACCGATAAGCCAATATCTTTTTTTTTTGAGAAGGTAACATTTGTGGGTTGCACTGACACCATATTTACAGCAGAAAAAAAAAGACATATAGCTGACTCTAATTCTAACAAGTTCCTAGGATGTCTATAATTGAGTCAGTGTCTTCTAAGTATATTTGTTTACACCAGAAACAAAAAAGTCTAATGTAGTTTAGTTTGATCATCTGTAGATCCCAATTTTTGCTCTCAAAACATCTTGAATTCCTTTCCTTTCCTTTCATATTGTCCAGCAGATACAAGCCGGGACAATCCTCCATCTGTCTTTGTCAGCAGCTTCTACTCCTGCTTCCTCCCAGCTATATAGCAAATGAGTTATTTTGTTAGGCATGACCCAACTAATACCCCTAAGGCTAACAAAAATTCTCCACAACTGAGTAGTTGTCCTGCACTGTAGAAACAGATGGCTAACTGTCTCAACCTGTTCACCACAAAGGTAACATCTGGAACACAAGGAGAATTTCCTCTTCTTGAGGTTCTCTTGTGTCAAAACAGCCTCTCTTGCCAATAACCAAGTAAAACAGACAACTTTGAAGGGGATTTTGATCTTCCATATATGCTTCCATGGCCAATGTTGTCTTTGTAGATTTCCTTGGTTCAAAAACTTGTAAGCAGAGGTCACCCTGAAACTACCTTTGCTATCCAACTTTCACCTAAGTCAGTCTCTTTCTTCACTAGTCCCTTTAAATTCCTCCAACATTCTGAAGAACTTAATGACTGAATCAATTTCCCAGTCATTGAAGTTCCTCCGATAAGCCAATATCTTAACGGTTCTATAATGGTTTAGCATGTCTACAAATTAATAACCGATAAGTCAAACCGATTAACTTCAAAACCGAACTGAACCGAACCGACCGATACGCAATTCTAGTGGGAATAGTTTGACACTTTCTGTATGTTGATGTTATCAAAGGCTAAAAGCGAAAAAAATTCCCACTATAGTTGCGTTGTTGTTGGAGCTTTAAGTGCTAACCAAAAACGATGTTCAACTTCAAGGCTTAAATGCGCCTCAATTGAGCCTTCATTAACACCCATTCTGATATTGAGTAAAAAGTGTTTTGACATTTTGTCTTTTTGTATTTGACTGCGTAACTATGTATACACAAATTGATGGATCTTATAACATTTGGCTAGGCGTTCCTACATTGTTGAGTGAGGAATCTGTTGAGACCATAGCCATATGCTTAGGCTTTGACTTATGAATTTGGAAATTATCTATGATGTAGTGCCAAAAAGAGAAACAAGAGAGGAAGTATCGGAGAAATAGACAGAAATAGCGATTGGAGAAGGAAGTATAGAGAAAATGAATAAGAAAGAAATGGAGAGATATCAATTTATCAAATATTATTTAAGTTAAGTGTATAGCAAACAAATTTTGTAAGTATCCTATATATAAAGTATGAACTCTGAATTTGGAATTCCTAAAATAAAGAAATTTCTATCTATAACTAGGAGGTAAAAACACCAATAGATAAAATCTTATTTCTCGCTAAAAGACGAGAGAAAATCTCATCTTGCTACATGTTCAAGGTGCTATATGTCAAGAGGCTGAAGTAAACAGCCATTTATTTCTGCATTGCAAGATAGCTACAAATTTGTGGAACATGTTCGTTTGTATACTCGGGGTTAATTGGACAATACCCAGAACCACTTTTGAGGTACTAACACACTGGCAAGGAATTGGGAAGAGAGTATCAAAGGAAGATTGATGGAAAAATGTCCCTGCTTGCATCTGGTGGACAGTATGAAAGAAAGGAATGAGAGGTGCTTTGAAGGGAGGGTTAGCAGCTCCCAGATGGTCAAGATGAGATGTCGTAGTCTTTTGTATTTTTGGTGTAAGCAAGATTTAGTGGGGGAAGTAGATAGTTTAGTGGAGTTTATAGGCCAATTGTGAATTTTTGAAAATTTGTTTTTGGATTTGAGAATATGGCACCCCCGTAAATCCCTACTCATTAATTTCTTGATGAGTTCTTTTGTGTGAATACAAAGTTACCTATTTCAAAAAAAGGAGAGAAAATCTCATCTTAAAGATAAGATTGTCTTTATTTAATGCTTCAATTACTAGATAAACCTAAAAAATATCGTTCTCCTATGATGATTGGAAACCAATATAGGTTATTGTTGCTTTTGCAACTCCTTGACGATTTGAACCACTAAATGTTGTAGCTGAGATTAGAAGATGAAGAAGTTCATTAGGAGTTGAGATTCTGGAGGTACTTGCAAGATTGGGAGGTCACATAGTTCCAGACTTCGATGGAGTTGCTTAAAAAAACAAAGTACGTCACATGGCAACCATGAGTCATGACGTACTTTTGGTTAAGTCCTATTATGGGAATCTTTTGAATAGGAAGGAGTCTATTATTCCATATCTCGGGGTGTGGATTGCAAGATATGGTAACACCACAAGAAATGGAAAAATAGACTCCTTCCATATCTTGTGTTGTGGATCTTAACACACTATTTTGTTGTTGTTATTGTTTCTTTCTTGTAGACGTTATACTGCTTTCTTATTAACTGCTATGCTTTCTTCTTCTTTTATTTGGGTTTGATGCACTCGAGCTGAGGGTATTTCAAAAACAACCTCTCTACTTCCACGAAGTAGTAGTAAGGTTTGTGTACATTCTACCCTCCCCAGACCTCACTTAGTGGGATTTCATTGGATATGTTGTTGTTGCAGTGTGGATCCCCAAAGTACCGAGAAAGGTGTGTTTTTTCCACTTGCTAGTTGTGAAAGGGGTAATATTGATGGCTGAGAACTTAAGGAAGAGGAGGCTTACATGTGTCGGTTGGTGTTAAATGTGCGAAAATTTGGGTGAAGATGTCAATCTCCTCCTTTTACATTGCCCAATGGCATTAGTTTGTGGTGGGAGTTACTGTATTGGTTTGTCTTCAATGGGTGATGCCAGGCACAGTCAAAGAAATACTGTTTGGCTGGACTTTTCGAGGGCGGGATAGAAGACACAGGGCGTGGGATGTGGCTCCACTTGCACTTATGTGGACTTTTTGAAGAAGAGCTTTTAACAGTATAGCAAAGGGGCATCAACATAGCCTCTAGATGCTTACTATGCGAAGAGGCACTGGAAACCAACAAACATTTGCATTGCGAAGTAACAACACAAGTATGGGCTTTATTCTTCAATTTAGCTTGCCTAAACTGGTGTATGCCAGAATACACAGCAGACTTATTGAGCTGTTGGATCAGAAAGGGGGGCAGCAAGAGTCAAAAGAAGTGGTGGAGGATAGTACCTGCTTGTATCTGGTGGAATATTTGGAAGGGAAAGGAATCAGAGGATTTTTGAAGGAAAAGAATGCTCAATACAGAAGTTAAATGGAAAGTAAGTATTTCCTTAGGTTTTTGGTGTAAAGAATAAAATATAGAAGAGGAAATCCAATTAGTGGATTTCATAGGTTCTTTGTAATGTAAGTTCTGTTTCTTTTTCTTCTTTTTTTCTCTCTCTTCTCTGTTAATACTTTTTGGAAGTGGCCAGAATAGCCCTTAATGCTGAGGTAAGTTACCAGTTTCAAAAAAAAAGTATAGCGAAGGACTATGTACACCTAAAGAATAGCTTTGTATCCTTGATTTCTTTTGGTACACCCATGAGGTTACATTAGTTAGGTATAGAAGATCAGGTGTTGCTCCTAGGAAGTCATTTTTTGTAAGATTTTTTGCTTTTTGGTATACTTCTTGTTATGTAGGTATTTTTTTTTAAACTGGTAATGTTGTAGTCTTCGGCATATAATGCTGGCAACCTTCAAAAGAGAAACAGGGAGAAAGGGGAAGGAAACTACTTACAATGACCCTAACAGATCTACTAATTCTTATAAATCTATGTCGATCTTTTAACACCAAAAACTACTTACAATTCTAATTCTTGTATGTGGGTATTTTATGCCCTTTGCTTATAAAAGAATTTATGACCTGACTAAGAAGAATGAGTTGTAGTTGATTCTTCATTGAAACAAGTTAGTTTAAACAATCACCAACGTAATATTACTGAGATATTCAACCACTTGATGAGTACTCAAGAGTGGAGCAGGATTATAAGTCGGAAACTATGAAACCAAAATTGATGTAGTAACCTGCCAGTCCTGTAGATTCCTTCTAATTCCAAGTCCAATAAACTCCTCTTGTAATCCTGGATGTTTTTTACTACAATCTCCTTTTACTTTTAGATGGACCTTCATAGGGTGGAAGAGAAGACACCGGGCATGGGTTGTTGCTCCACTAGCAATTGTGTGGACTGCGTGGAGAGAGAAATAGGAGAATTTTTGATAGCATACATCTAAGGAATAGCCATTTGTTCCTGATTTCCTTATGGTGCACCCATGAGGTCCTTATATGTATAGAAGATTGGGTATACTCCTTATACGCGGGTGTTTTATGCCCTTTGTTTATAAAATCTTATTACTTGATAAAAAAAAATAGTTTCCTTTTGGCATGAAATAACAACCCAGTGTAATCTCAAATGGAGGATGGTGTGTACGACTGTAGGCATACCTTACCCCTCCTTGTGAAGGTAGAGAGGTTGTTTCTGATAGACCTTCGACTCAAGTAAAGCAAATTAAAGCATGTATGAAAAGGGAATACATTACGAAGAAGTCATGATGAAATTAATGAATAAAAGAACAAAGGCAATAACTAATAATACGATGTGCCAACAACAAATTAGACGACACTCGATTACTTACTAACCTACTACCCTAATCCTCGACCTCCATATCCTCTATGTAGGGTCATGTCCTCGGTAAGCTGCAGGTGTGCCATTTCTTGTCTAATCACCTCTCTCCAATGTTTTTTCGGCCTACTTCTACCTCTCCTCACCTCAGACCTGTCATGGGATTCTGTAAACGTTTAATAATGTAAGCCTCACCATTTTTTCTCCATCCGCCTATGACTACATTTTTTTGTCATAGTTTTCTTTAATCATGTTTAGTTCCTCTTATTCATAACGTCTTGTCATATAACTGTTTTTTGTGTCTATGATGCGTTTCCTGCACTTCATGTATTTCAAAATGTTAATTTATAATGCGCTTTTCTTCATTAAAATCCATGATTTAACTGCGCTTTGTGCTTAGGCTTAAAGCTAACTGTAACAAGGAGATTCAAGTTGAATGTAAGTGACCCTCTCACGCTCTAAAACTAGAAACTAAAAGAAGAGATTTCCTGTTAATAATTATTTTGATATCACTGACTTGAGTACGTATTCTCTTTACAGTTTCAGTAGCAGATTGAAAATGAGAAGCACCATTTGTGTTAGTTGAGGTAATTGGAAACACTGCTGCCTGCAAAGTGCTCAGCGTATCACACTTAGGACTGTGTCCACTTCTGCTTTCAGTGTATATGCTGCTTCTTTAGTCTGTCTTCTGGTTTGGTGCTCCTATTCCTCACTCTTCTGTTCTTTTATATCGCCGTGTTCTTCTCTTTTATCTGTTTCCACATCACCTATGTTCTATTCTTTAGACTCGTGAATCTTCTGCTTCTTCATCTGTTTTACTCATCTCTTCTATATGCTAAAATGCTCAATTTTTAATTTTACAACAGTTTTGGGAAGCCCAAGCATAGAACTTACTTGCTGGAATCTATTGTCTAGTTGGTGATTCTGAAACTTAGAAGCTGTCACTGTCTGATTTCTAGTCGATCCGTTGCCGGCTCGCAATGCTTTTACTTGACATACCAAACCATCTCACCTGTTCTGCTCTGGTCTAACAAGCCATGCAATCATTAATTTCAGAGAGGCTTAATACATAGTTTACCCCCGAGTTTTTTTTGAAAATGGTAATGTTGTATTTTTCAGCATTAAGGATATGCTGGTGACCTTCAAAAAACAGAGGGGAACAAAAGAAGAGAAAAAAATACTTACAAATTACAAGGATCCTAATAATTCTACAATTTGTTCTGTTTGCTCTAAACCTTTCTCTTTACACCAAAAATAAAAAAATACAATACAATTTTACCCTCGAGGTTCACACTCCTTGATCACTGGAGTCGTTACACACCAAATCTTTCAAAAATGTGTCTAATATGCCATTTTTAGCTATGTGGCACTTGCGTGGTCTGCACACGAGGCGAGTAATGCAAAAAACTGGTATCTGAAGCTTTATATGGACAAACTATTCAACTTTTTCTTGAATCATTTCGTTTTCCCCATCCCTTATTTCTCCATCTTCCCTTCCTTTTACCTCTCCGGCTTCTACAATTTCACCCTACTCCTCCATAAAGAACTCTTGCTACACTTGCTACTGGGTTTGACATAATTCTGATGAAAAAAATCATTTGATGGGTAAGAAATTGAGGTAGAGAAAAGTGGTTAATGGTGACTAAAGACGGTGGTGGAGATGAAATGGTTCTGGGTTAATTTTTTTTGCGATTAGGGCTCTGACTTCTGAGGGCAGACTGGTGGTTGCGATTGCTGTAGTGAAGGCAGCCTGGCCATGGTAGCAATAAAGGCTGATTGCAGGTTGCATCATGTAAAGTTCATTATAGAATTCTCCACTTTGAATCGTAAAACAAGTCTTCGAACTTCTCATATGAAGCATGAAACAAACTTCAAATTTGTATGTATTAGATACTGGAAGCTTAAGAAGGTAAATGAGAAAGAAAGGAAATTGCTATTGATAATAGATTGTGCAAGAATCTTTAACACAAATTACAACCAAGAATTAAGAAATTTGTCCATATGGAGTGGACAAAATTCCCTGAAACTGATATTCAAATATTTACTCAATCCTACCTAAAAATAATCCTAACCAGATATTTATAGGAAACATATTGTCTACAACAAACTACTAGAAAAATTATAAAGACTAATCTGATAGTAGTTAATGATATTGGTAACTGCTGGAGAATATCTTAGGAGGCAGTTGCTTAATGTTTGGCTGACTGTTTCCATCTGCAGTTCCAGACTCTCTATTTCCCCTTTCATGCTTTCTTTTTCTGAAATATGTCTTCAAAGGTGGGGTCATATCAGTATGATTTCATAACAATTGGAAAACACTTAAAACAAAACCCTTCTAGTTTCCGTACTTAAGCATGTTAACTTTGGCTTAAAATATTTATGGATAAAGCATGCTTGTCTGCTCCAATCACACACATTTAAGATATCCAATCAAACACATTTAATACATTTACAAGCACCTTGACAGTATGCTTTTTATGAGAAAAGAACCTTGGTAAAGACATGCTTTAACTCATCTTAAGGTCCTCCCTTTTAAGCAAAGGTAGCTTCAAAGTCAATTAATGGTCATCAAACACTTGGAATCTACCTTGAATGCCATCACAAAGTCAACAACTACTACCACCATTAATGGCTACTATTAGGGTTCATGAGTTCTCAACTTCAAACCTTCAACATATCTCATAAATACGGGGAAATCTTAGTAACTTAGTTGGTTAGCTACCTGAACTTTATCCTTGTTGATGAGGGTTTGATTCCCCACCTTGTAATCCTCCCCAATTTTCCTACCCCCCAATTTATTTATTTTTAAAAAATATCTCATAAATACTCTTAACCCTCACTAATATTTTCATTAGATGAATTGGAAGTGGTGGAATTACTTAAATAGATTAAATCTTGAAGATCAAATTTTGGTGTGTTCTTTATCTATTTGAAGATTAATCAGAATGGGGGGTGCTACCTACGTACATGATTGATAGATAACTACGGGAAAGGGGGGAGGGGTGCTTGATTCGAGAGAGGCATGAGTGTAATTTAATCTTATGGTGTATTCATATCCAGTGATAAGGGCCTCTTTCTCATTGAGAGAAAAATCTATGGATTACAAGGCTGATCATGTTAATATTGAGTTTGTGAGTTGTGTTAAACGGGTAAAGTCTGTGTACACACTACCCTCCCCGAACCCCACTCGTGGGATTACACTGGGTTTGTTGTTGTAGTAGTAGTAAGTTGTAATTAGCTCAAGATACCCCAAAATCTCACCTTAGCTGAGTGGAAATGATGCCTTGGTCGAATGGGGTGGAGAGAAATCATATTCATAAAAATGTGTTCATAACCCTCTCTCCTCGACCCTAGGCTGTTTAATAGTTCCAGACCTGATGGACATGCATGCTGACAGGGGCCCGGGATTGCCCATGCTCGCTAAATCCCACTGTGCTGTTTTTGGATGCATGCCTTGTTCTGTCCGCACACATGGAAGACTCTTACAAACAACCTTTAGTAAAATGCTCATAACTTTAATAGGATGACCAAATGACCAATGATTTGATGCGTTAGAAACTAGAGTTACAGTGCTTTAATTTGATTCCTTATCCAAAGCCTAATTCATTTTAAGTTGGGAGAGATGAACGTTTGAAGTTAAGCCTTGTGTTATTTTGTTTGGATTTTTGGCCCCTTCTGTACTTTTCAACTTCCCTTGTTCCTTAGGCTTACATTAGTCACAAAATCACTTACAGTTCATGCCAATAACCTACCAAACCATGCTTTCATCATTTCGATACTCAAAACTATTCTCGGAGCTGCCTGCTGTAGTTGAATGAAGTTTAATTCAATCTTTTATGGAAGGCATAGCTAAAAAGCTCTGTTATTGTGATTATTCTCCTTCACCCTTTTTGTCTTCTCAATGTTTTAATAAAGCAAAGCAAAAAAACAAGTTGCATTTTTCTAGTCTGGAGTTGAGCAGAACGTATCAAAGAAAAAGGAAAGCGGTCTTGAGCCAAACAGTGGTCCTTAAGTGCAAATGAGCGGAGCTGTTTATGTAGAAAGAGTTCATAAATTCCCTTCAGGATGGGCTCTGTGACTGTTCATGGGAAATTTTACAGATGAGTTGCAAGAACATATGACTGTCTAAGCCTCCATGTTCACGAGGCGACAATGACTTATTAGTTTGCATCATGATTTTGTCTTAAAGATCCTTTCTGATTTCCAACTCGTTACCTTGAAGATTCTGTGTATAGTTTACAATTATCCTCTTTACTAATATCTTGCAGTCTGTTGCCTCTGCAAATTACACATGAGTAATATTTGTGTGTATTACTCTGAACACTAATTATAGTAGATGAGGTATCCCAAAAAATGGTGAAATTATGGTATACTACGGATTATGGTGTTTGGTACTACACTGGGTATGTTGTTATTGGTACTACTGTGGGGTTTGACATCTTTAAGTACGGATGGGTTTGGAGGTCCTTAGTGCATGTTACTCTATTATTAGCAACATAGTGCTTTTGTTGTATGTGCACCTGGATTTTGAGTATGTTGTTGTTGGTACTACTTTGTGGGGTTTGACATCTTTATGTGCCGATGAGTTTGGAGGTCCTTAGTGCATGCTACTCTATTATTAGCAACATAGTGCTTTTGTTGTATGTGCACTTGAATTTTGTTCCTGTCACTATTTGAATGTGAATATTAGCACTAAAGCTAGGATAGTAGATGAGGTTATCATTTCATGGGTTAGCGAATACTATGTGCTATAGCTCTTGGCTGGCAAACTGAAAAATGTGATTTTTAGAAGAGTTGATGGAGAAGAACAGAATGACTCAAATCCAGGAAATGCAATCGTATAATAACACATCCATGAAACAACACCAAATGACTCAATCCAGGAAATGCAATCGTATAATAACACATCCATGAAACAACACCAAATGACTCAATCCAGGAATGCTGCAACCATGGAACAACGCATCCATGGAACAAGACCACAATGACTCCATTGAGGAATAAAATGAATTCTCTTTCAGTTGATCGTGGTATGCCCTTTGCTAAGATATGTGTTTGGTCCATTTGGTATCACAACTTTCAATTGGAGATCTGTTTTTAAGTTGTTAACGTCATGTTATAAGTTGTTAACTGATTCATTTTGAGTTTTTGAATGGTGGTATAGTGTTGGACACACCAAATCATAAGTTGTTGGAACTTCTTCAAATACTAATGTGGAATACAGTATGCTGGACTCATCTAGGAGAATTCTTGTTTAAAATTGTTAAACTTGTTTACTTCATAACACATATGGTTCTGACTCTACTTCTATTTCATCCTAGCAGGAAAAAGTATTGAGCCACTCCTCTGGAGGGCACACATTGTTTGCTAATTTCTCTCAGCTTGAGCACTGTTTATGTAATTGATACAGCAGGTTGGTCTCCGAATTGACTTGTGAAAAAACGCTAGTGTCATATGCTTAACATCCGCGTGGTGCCATAAACGTAGTCCATGACTACCTTTTGTGTACATTGAACGGTTGGATCAAACCCCATGGTCCCTCTTTGACACCAGAATGTCATGTCCCTAAGAAATGTTACATCCTCTTTAGTTCTTCATTGATTCTGTTATTTGCAGCAATTTGAATGACATGGAGACAGTGCTGTTGGTTTTAATAGGTATTGAGCTTTTGAAGGTTGTTCTAATGTGTTAAGGTTCCAACTATCTTTAAGTTGCTATCTTATTTTTAAGTGGATAAACTTCATGATTTGTCTATTGGAAAACGCCTCTCTATCTCAGAGGTAGGCATGAAGTGTACGTACACTCTACCCTTTCTGAACCCTACATTCTGAGACTACACGGTGTATGTTGTAGCTTCTTGATTTGTCTTTCGAGATCTAATCCTTTTGCTATATATCCTTTCTTGCTATTATACATCCTTTTACTGTCATTAGCTGCACAGTATTAAAACAAGTTCCATAATTGTGGACTCAGGGCCTGATGATATCACTAAGTTATGTTGCTCGGATCCTCAAATGCGCGCTGGATCCTTGTCGGATCCTTCAAAACTGCAAACTTTTGGTCAACTCGACACAACGAACAACTTTTTTTTTGGAGGATGTGAATGATACAACCAGTGCCATTTTTTGGCAAATTCGACAACATTTTTGAAGGATTTGTGCAAGATGTCGTAGAGTATGGTCATTGTGTTGATATCTCTTATTTTATGCAATATCCTGATATTATTACTCTTATCTCGCCAACCAAATGACTATGAGTAAAGATTTTTTGAAAAGTATTTTCTTATATTCAATTTCGTATTGGACAAGAAAGGAATTTCTTTTGTGTATCCATTTTCAATATTATACAAAATTAGAATTTGATTCTTGGTGTAGTTTAACCCACATCTTCCAGCACACCAAGCTTGAAAAGGACAAATTTTAACCTTTGGTCATGTGACCAAAGTTTCAAATTTATCAAATATCAATCGATACAAATCGAATGATGATGATGCTCTATTCTTGTGATTTACTCTCTTTCGCTCCGTCTCAATTTACATGACATCATTTAACTTTGACATTCTTTTCTAGACAGAGTATAAAGGAGTGCACATTAATTAAAATAAATGAAATATTGTCAAATTCACAAAAAAAGAAGAGGTAAATTAAATTTCTAGTTCCAAATTAAATATTTATCTTTAACAAATAATTATATTGAACCAATTCAATTCATTATGAATATGTAATTTCAAATCATAACTGCATAGTGGAAATATATGTAGTAATATATACAACTTCTTGTTCTTGTAATTTTTCAAACTTGTTTTGAAAATGAATTCTTTTAGTTAATGGTATGTTAAAAATAGTCTCTCTAGACTTCACTTTTAAAATTATGTTAAGTTATTTTATTGTATTTCACCTTGTTTAGACTTCACTTTTGGAATCACATTGAGTTATGTTATTGTATTTACTAATTTGATATAAACACGTGATACCGATAAATTTCTAGAGAATCCCAAGTAAATCCTAAATGAAGGCAAGTGTTCCATTATTATAAAGCAAAAGAAAAGGACAATATTTTAATCTGACAACTGACACTTGTTTGGCAACCCATAACCTACTCATCCTCTTTGGTGGGTCCCAAATTCATCCTTATCCAAAATTGATTTACCCCATCCAAAATCCTTTTTTTTTTCCCCAAAATTTTTAACAAATTTTTTAATTCATAAATTTCGAATATTATATCTGATAAAGTATATTTAATTCTTTCACTTATATATAATTCAGAATTATTAATCGTTTCATTATTTACGATCACAACAATAACGACAATATACGTAGTAAAAATTATATAAATCTCATAATAATATTAAGAGTTAATTATACTTTATTTTTATTATTTTTCAAATTTATAAAAAATTCTTAAAATTATAGGATTTCATATATACCGGAAACTTGTGAATACATAGCTCATAGGATGTATTCGAGAGAGGATATCGATATATCTGAGAGGAAATTTTATAATTTTTTTAAATGGTAGATAATTTTAAAGATTATGATAAAAATAAAATATGTATTTATATAATATTTTCATTTACATAGCTAATGAGTGAACTAATTTATTTGATTTTATATACATTTAAGTGTTTACTTATATAAGTTCAAAATTAAAAATATACTATCAACTAATGTCAAGTTAACGGATACTTTTATGTATTATACTCTTAATCAATTATATGTTCGATTATATTATCATGTCTCTTTATTTAAAGGTAAACAATATATTTCTTGCGCAAAAAGATAAAAAAGTACATATTTTAAATAATTTAAAATTTAATATGATAAGTCAACGGTATATATTATCCACTTATCCGATTAATTCAGATCATCGTGTAATAACTAAAGATTAGGCGATATATTAGCACCAAAGCTCTATAAATTTAACCCAATTTTTTTTTTCCATTTATTGTTTTGGTATTATTTATTTATTTTTTTAATAATAAAGTAAGAGTTAAAAAATATTGAAGCAAAAAAGATGGTTCTAGATGGTTGGGATGATGTTATGGCTGGGCCTCGTCCTACTAATAGATTTCTAAAGGACCTCTCTATCAACACTTCTGGTAATCACTTTTTATATTACCTTCATAATGATGGTATTTAATTTTATTATATTTATTAAAAAAATATTACATTAGAAGTTTTAGATTCGAATTCTTGTTTTAATTTTTTTTTCTAATAGTTTCTTAATAGATTGTATGCTTTGAGAGACTACAATGAAGATATTGAATAACAAATGAGACATTCGATGTTGAAATACTTTATTCTATCAGACTTCAATTCTTAATTTGATATGTTATTATTAATAGAGATTGTGGTGGGGTGATATCTTTATCCCTAATTAGAGATTATATGTTTGAATTATGAATATACCAAAAAATCTTGTTAAAAACGTTAATATTCAAAAGTAGATCTTTCCGTATAAGTTTAAATTAATCAAGATGAATAAAAAAATAATTATGAATTCAAATGAACTCGTAATTAAAAGGCTATATTTACCGCGGATTTCTTCATCAATCTGGAAATTTAAGAAAGGGAAAAAAATTCCATAAACTCTAAGATAATATCCACTATAAATATATAAGAGGGACTAAGCACACACGTCTCGATCGATTGACGTGTGGGCTGCTTGCATATTAAAACTCTCAAAATATCACATATGCCACATATATTATTTTATAAAAAAATTAAAATATTATAAAATAATTAACAATAAATTATAAAATTAAAACAAATAAAAATAATATATATATTAGGCCTGAACTTGTCCATGCTTTTGTGTCTTACACATAATTTACCAAAAAAAAAAAGAAGAAGATATTTTATACATATACACCAAACCAAAACTCTTCTATTTATACTTCTACTAGGCAAACAACCATTTTTACATTACAGAGTTAAAGAGAAAAGAGAAGAATAGAAAAAAAAAAATGGTGTTAATTGAAAAGCTTTGGGATGATGTTATGGCTGGACCTCAACCTGACAAAGGCCTTGGCAAACTTAGAAAGTCCATTACTCTAATCCAAACTCATGGTAACCTTTTTATAATATATGATCCTTTTTTTTTGTTGTTGCTATATTTATAAACTAAATTAGAACACTCTTGTTTAATTATGATAACTATATAAATTAGTGTTATTTCACAAGTGAGATTTGAGAAAGATGATGTATGTGAATTTTATTTTTATGTTGTATAGGTAGATTGACAAGTAGAAAGACTGTTTTTTTAATAGATCGACAAGATTCCATACTTTTTTTTTTTATAATATATGATATTTTGTTGTTGTTATATTTATGCAATAATTTAGAACATGTACACTTGTTTATGATAACAATATATTATATATTAGTTATTTCATAAATGAAGTCGGAGAAGGATATTTTGTGTATAGATTTTACTTCTATGTTGTATAAGTAGATTATACAAGTAAAAAGCTGTTTTTTTATAGATCGATAAGACTCATACTATCTTGTATCTAATATATGACCATCTATTTTTTTTTTGGTTGTTGTTGTTATGTTTATGCACTAAACTAGAACAATCTTGTTTATTGATAACAATAAATCGATGTTAACTCATAAGTGGGGTTTGTGAAATTTTATTTAATTTCTATATTGTATATAGGTAAATTGAATAGATCAAGAGATTGTTTTCAATAGATCGTGGATAAAATTTATGGTATTCTTTTTATAAAATATGATCATTTTTTGGTTATATATATGCAATAAATTATGCAATATTCTATTATAGAGATCTAGTAGAAATCACAAATAAATTTTATTTTTATTTTTGTTCTTTTTCTTTAATATTCATTGGGTAATGATTTTAGGCGGGGAAGGAGGAGAAGGAGCAAGCAAGAGTTACCAAAGGTCTCTGTCTATGCCGGGCTCGGGCTTGTCGAGCCCAGGGACACCGGGAACCCCGGTGACCCCAAACACTTACTCGCCAACGGCGCGTAAAGATAATGTGTGGAGGAGCGTGTTCAATCCGGGGAGCAACATTGCCACCAAGAGAATTGGTGCTGAAGTCTTTGACAAACCGTCTCACCCCAATGCTCCCACTGTTTATGATTGGTACGTCCTTTTACCCCCTCAAAAAAAATAATCAATAATCAATTTGTAACTGTCAGTTGAATGAGGTTTTTTTTTCGTCTCACAAGTAGTTGAAATTCAAATCTTACAAAAGGTCCACATACTTTGGGTCCTATCTATTTGTGAGATAAAAAAAAGGTCTCGCGCAAATATTGTTAGTTTGTGACATATAAAATTATAAAAAATACATAAGAATAATAAACAAGATGAATTTATGTTTGATGTAATGACAATTTACTTTTTAATGATAATGTAAAGTTGAATTTTTAACGATAGGTAATTCCTTGTGACGAGTTTGATATGATAACTTGAAAAATAGAATAATAATTTACTATATAATTTAAATTTCTTTAACACAAAAACTCATAAAGAGATATTATTAAACAACCTTATAATTTAGTGGTATCAGTAGGGGAACTTAATAATTTCAATTAAATTCCTTTATTGATTTAATGGCAGGCTCTACAGTGGGGATACCCGATCCAAGCATCAGTGAAATGAAAGAATAAAAGATTTTGGGTCGTGACAGAGCGGTATCTGAATAATGTTACATGTAAATAACGTATTTTCCCTTTTTAATGTACGAGTTGCTATGCTACAGAAACATGGAGATTAATTAGTGGATGTTAATCCTATGTTTTCTGTTAATGCATTATTATAAGTATTAATTAACTAGTACTAATATATGTGTAATTAGGTTTTGATGAAAGCTAACTTGAGTATATTCAGTGGCATTCTAGCTACTGCTACTACTATTATATCCATTAGTAGTAGATTAGTAGTACTATAATAATTTTTAAAAAAAACTATAATGTTGTTTTGCTATGTATTTTGAAATAATAATAATAATAATAATAATAATAATAATAAGTTTGTTGTGTATATTTTTTTTTTAATGGTAAAGTGATTATCTATTTCTGTTTATATTCGAATTCGATAGATAATGAGTTGATTGTTTTGTTGTTTGTATTATTGTACATGTTGATTTTCTTAATGGTTAGTATTTGTTGCTCTCTCCTGATTAGCGTTATTTGTTTTGATATTTTATTATCAATTTGTCATGAAACACGAATTTATCAGATTGGTGTTTTTCATGTGTATTAGAACATGAATTGATTTTTTTGAATTTAATGACGAATTATGATGGATTTATTAGGTAACTAATGGTCATCGTGAATTGTAACTAACATAGATTATTTTAATGGTCATCGTTAGTCGTAAGTAACATAATTTATTTTTGAAATTTTGAGCTCATAAAATATGATTTATGAATGTAATTGTGTTTCGTATATATTAATATATGTTATTTATTATAAATAGGGATAAGGGTCTGAAAAATACCCCAACTTTGGTCGGATTTGCTGTTGCGATACTAAACTTTCGTGAGGACCTATTACCTCCCTAGACTATTTAATACCGTATTTTAAACATATATATTTGTCCACGTGGACATAAAAAATAATGCAAAATTATAAATAGTAATGTGTCCACGTGGGCACATATATACCTTTAAAATACATTTTTAAATAGTTCAGGGGGTAAAAAATACGGTATTAAATAGTCTAGGGAGGTAATAGGTCCTTATGAAAGTTTAATATCGCAACAGCAAATTCGACCGAAGTTGGGGTATTTTTCAGATCCTTATCCCTTATAAATATAATCTAAATATTTATCACGTCGCGTAATTTTTTCAAAACTTATGAAGCTCTTATGTTCACGCTACATTTGTGGGCCGGCATCAAAGTTTGGGTCGTTGCAATCTGGGCCGTCTTGTTTGGTTAAGAGAAAAACAGAGTTTTCTAATCAAATATTGTCTCGATTTTAATTTATGTGACATTGTTTGACTTGATACAATTTTTTTTTAAAAAAAGTTTAAAAATTTGTTTTAAAATATTCCTTGACTACTTATGTAACTATAAATCATTTTATTAAGGGTAAAATGAGAACTTAAAGTTAAATTATTTTTAATTATAGAATGATGACATTTTTTTCTGGGACAGAATATAAAGAAATTTGTCGCCTAAATTGAGACAAATAGACTAAGAATTTTGCAAATAGTTGAGAATCTTACTAGCTTAGTTTGTTGGTTACCTGAACTCCTACTTTGTTGGTGAGAGGTTGATTTCCAAGTATAGGGATGACAATATGGGAGGTTTGGGGAGGGGGGGGGGGGGTGCACAACATGTTTAAAGCTATGAGGGGCGGGTGAGGCGAATTTAAAATTGTGTGGGGCGGGGAAGGATGTGGAGCGGGTAGAAGTGGTTTTTAAAAAGAGCAACTTACATAAATGACTATATTTATAGGGTTATTGAAATTCAATAGCTATAAGTATGCTATTTACCAAAAATGACTATAGTTTATATGTATATCTAGCTATATTTGTGTAACTTTTTTTTATTTTTTTAATTATACAATGATACAATTATAATTAGAGTGCACCAAATAAGATATTTACTGTAACTGAATCCCTTTAATTATGTCCCTAAAATTCTCAACTTCTCAATTTTAAATTAATAACTACCTAGTCAATGCATATCCACTTGGATTCCAATCCGTTTAACAAAAAGATTGAGATACATCATATTCAATTCTTTAATTGTCTCCATTGTTGTTAGTCAAGCATAAAGGTATTCACTTAATTTTTAGTTAAATTGATTTATCACTTTCTTGTATTTATTGAGATGAACTATCCTTCAATTCACATACCTTTAAGCATCTAAAGGTTTGATTTTTAACGCAACACTCATGCATACAAGTATATACACCAAAACATGTACTCTTAAATTTATTAAACTGCACCGGTGTAAGCTTCTCTTCAAATTATGAACTATGTTATGATTTTTGTATGTATATCTACATATGTGGGGCTTCAGTCAGGCGATTTAACATAGATAATCTAATTTCCTACCCACGGTTAATATATTATGTGTACGGTTAGCATATGAATACTTTGTTTTCAAATGGATACAAGTATTTATAAAACTTAATGTATCAATATATCAAACAAAGTAAAGTATAGCAATTTAGCATATGAACAAGACAATTTAAATATGATTTACCTTATCAATACAACTATATAGTATACATATAAATACCCTTGTTGTTAAACAAAAAATGGATACAGTGGACAAACAATGTTGCTTCAAGTATTTTAAAAAAAAATACAAACTTAATGTATTTATGTATCCGAATGTACTTGTATGGTTAATCAACTTTTCAGCTTGTGTTAATATTTCAAAACAAACGGTTAGCATAAGAATACTTTGTTTTCAAATGGATACAAGTATTTATAAAACTTAATGTATCAATATATCAAACAAAGTAAAGTATAACAATTTAGCATATTAACAAGACAATTTAAATATGATTTACCTTATCAATACAACTATATAGTATACATATAAATACTCTTGTTGTTAAACAAAAATTGGATACAGTGGACAAACAATGTTGCTTCAAGTATTTAACAAAAAAATACAAACTTAATGTAATTATGTGTCCAGATGTACTTGTATGGTTAATCAACCTTTCAACTTGTGTTAATATTTCAATACAAATGGACAACCAAAAAAATAAAAAAGCAAAGAAATATGATACAATACAAGTATTCTAATGTATAAGTATTCCACTGTATTAATATATCAATACAATTGGAGGTATAGGGTCATTGTGATTCTTTGTTCTTCTTTCATCCTCCATTGCAGTAATAGAGCCTGAAAATTTGGTTTGCTTTTGAGTAATACACCAATCGAAAGAAGATAGTTCATCCAAAAATTCGTCAAATAAATGTATACATTTTATAACCCAATCCTCGCAATACTAATTTCCACCATTGTAATGGACAAAACAAAATTTCAAACAAAACTTTGTGAAAATAGAAGGAAAATATAGATGTACACAAATATAATCGTCATAAAAAGGAAAAAAAAAACACAATTGCAAGAGTCCTAATAAAGAAGAAGCATAAAAATCACTCCTAAAATGAATCGTGAATTTCAAGGACTTGGGAAAAAAGGGGGGGAAATGTGATATTTGAGTGAGAGTAATGAAAAGTGATGAAGATCGGTAAACATGGGAACATCACCGTAAAATGTGTCTAACTATAATTGATTAGGCGTGTGATGATAATTTTGTCATTTAATACTTATTTATATACATATTAGAAAAATTGATTTTTATTTGAATATAATTATTTTTGCTATTTAATATTTAATTGTATCCATAAATTAAAAAAAGAGAGTAAACAATAGCTATATAACTTAAATGTATATTGATGTTTGCTATATTCTGAAGTTTTTCCTTTTAAAAAACTAACGTCGGGCGGGTTGCAGGTTTATGTGGGTTTATGTGACTTCAAACTTAATTTTAACTTTTTACATGTTATAAGAGTGATAGAGCATTATCATAATTTCTTTAAAGTTAGTAAAATATTCAAGATAATACATAAAAATGGTTCAATCAAAACTAATACAATTTCTTATATGCTTCTCATTTGACCTCTAACAAACAAATTTTTAACTCATTATCTATTAAGTTAATACAAGAGCAACTTACAAAAATAATTATATTTATAGGGTTAATGAATACCAATAGCTATAAGTATGCTATTTACAATAAATGACTACAATTTATATCACTTTTTCGCTGTATTTTTGTATAGTTTTTTATTTTTATTTTTTTTATACATTAATACATATTTAAGTACAACAAACTAAAAAAGGAATTGACTCTAAATATAACCCACTATCCTTACATTACGTCCATACAATGAGCAACTTCCCATAATTAACTTTATAACTTTAAATTACTCATTTAAAGACATATCATATCATATTCTTTATCAGTTTAACAAAAAATGTGATACATCATACTCAATTTTCTTGTTGTCTCCATAATTCTTATTCCGGCGTCATGAAGGTATTAATATTTTTTTTTTGTTAATTCAAGTTATTGTATGTAAGCAAATTGTTGAATTTGTGAATGAAGGTTAAGTATTTCGATTTTGAATTAGGTGAACTACATGGCAAAAGATACACTAGTTGTTAAACAAAAAATGAATACACCAATATAGAATACAATGAATACGTTGGATACAACTATACTTGTATTCCCTAATCAATTTTTTATCTTAGATATAGTACTTATCTATCTAGATATAACTGTATTCGCAAATCAGCATTTCAACTTGTGCTTATATAACAATATACGTATCTATGTATATAAATATGAAAACATTTCAACATTGTTGTTAAGCAAAATATGGATACATTGGACAAACGAGCAAAAAAGATACAATTTGTGGGTATAAAACTGAATAAGTATGGATACATTAGACACATGAGCAAAAATATATACAATTTGTGGGCATCAAACTGTATAAGTATTCTTGTAAATAAAATTTTGAAAAGGCAAACAATATTGTATTGATGTATCCAACTATACTTGAATTCCCTAATCAACTTTTTAAATTTGACAGAGTACTTATGTATTCAAATATAATTGTATTCACAGATCAACAATTCAACTTGTGGTTATATAATAATACAAATGTCTATGTATATAAGTATTCTACTATATACAAAATTGACAATCAAAGAACCCTTAATCTCTTTTTTGTTCATGTTCTTCTTGTACTCATTTTTTAACAACTATATACATACGAAATCAAATTTTCTAACAATTTCAATACAAGAGGACAATCCATAATATAATGACAATGACACACAATACATGTGTTGATATATATAAGTAAATGACATTAAACTAAAACAAATAAAGCATACAAATCTCAATTTCATTTTCCTCTTGTTCCTGCTCGACCGCTCTTTTTCCAGACCACTTGAATCACAAGATTAGTTTTCATTTTTGAACCTTTTTTCCTCTTTACTAATTTCGCATGTTCGATTTCTTCAAGCAGATTTAAGGGTATATGGTCATTAACCTTTTTTGTTCTTCTTTCGTTCTCCATTGCAGCAATAGAGCCTGAAATTTTGATTTGTTGTTGAGTAATACACAAATCAAAAGAAGGTACGTAGTTCATCCAACAGTTTGTCAAATAAATGTATATCTCTCGTAACCCTCCTCGGAGTATCAATTTCAGCCATTGAAATGGATAAATAAATTCTTGAATCAAAACCCTATGAAAATAGAAGAAAGTGTAGATATATGATGTTCATAAAAATGAGATAAATATGCAATTAGAAGATATCTGATGGATACAAAATCACAAAAACCGCTCCTGCAGTGATGTAATGGATCTTGAATTTGAATGAATTTGGGGGAAAAAAAAATCAGAAAGTATGTGATTTATGAATATTGATGAAAGAGAAAAATTTGATGATGGTAAACATGAGAAAAGATCACAAATGTGTCTGCCATAATTAATTAGGCATTCAATAATTACTTTCCTATTTAATATTTATTTATTATATTAATTATATATAATTTTTTTTATTTATTTGTACATATTTAACTTTGCTATTTATAGTCTAATTATATCCATATAACATGAATGTTTGCCATATTCTGAAGTTTTTCCTTAATAAAACTTAATGAAAAAATAAATTTGTTTTTATGAATTTAATTTTTTAGTATCAAACATAACTAGAAAAAAAATTATTAAAAAAATTATGTGCAGCGGGTCTATGCGGGGCGGGTTAAAAATGAAAAAAATTGTTATGTACCGGGATTAAATTTTTTGCGAATTAAGCTCAACCCATCTCATCCACGTTTCGCACCGCTCCATTGTCATTCCTACCCAATATAATCCCTCTTTCATTTCCTCTTCCCCCACCCCCAATTTTCATTATTACTTTTAAAAAAAGTTTGCAAACAGTTTTATTGTGATCCCTCTAATATAAAAATTCCACATAAATTAATTAATTTCATTGACGATATATTTCTTTTCTAGGCATAATACATAGTTTTTAGACTTAATAACTAAAACTTAATTCAACACAAATTGTCTATTATCTATCCCTTACAATGGAGACATTGTATATGGAAAACAATATAGGGAAAATTGTATATAATAGCAAACTATTAATTCAAATTAAATGCTATAAATATAGATTGATTTAATTGTACCTCATAGCAAACTGTTGCTATTTCACCTCTCTCTTGGTGAATCTCGCTCGCCACTCTCGTTCTCTCCCTCGCCTCTCTCATTTTTTATACAAACGCAAGTGTATAAAGTGCGTTTGTGTTTGTGTAAAGCGAGAGAAAATTGTATATATACATATATTTTCGTTCCCCTCTCTCCCCTCTCCCAGATCTCGCTCGCCACTCTCCCAGATCTCGCTCGCCACTCTCCCAGATCTCGCTCTCTCACTTTATACAAAAAACACAAATTGTATAAAATGGGTTTGTGTTTGTATAAAGCGAGAGAAAATTGTATATATACTTATATTTTCGTCCCCCTCTCTCCCCTCTCCCAAATGTCGCTCGCCACTCTCCCAGATCTTGCTCTCTCACTCGCCTCTCTCACTTTATACAAAAACGCAAATGTATAAAATGCGTGAAAATTGTATATATACATATATTTTTGTTCCCCTCTCTCCCCTCTCCCAGATCTCGCTCGCCACTCTCCCAGATCTCGCTCGCTCACTCGCCTCTCTCACTTTATACAATTGATCTTTTTGTATATATATACCAAAACAGATTATACAACTGCTTTCTTTTGTATATGTATAGCGAAATATACATATTTATGTTTGCTATGTAGCACAATTATGCAAACTTTGCTATAGCATACAAATATGAATTTTGTGTTTGCTATATGTGAAAGTTGCTCAACAATATATGGGTACATCTCTATTGATACATTAGTGGTGTTTTACCCGTGCTGAGCATTGACTCAATATTCTAATAGTAAAATAAAAAAAAATATTAATATTTAAAATTTTAAACTTTAATCGTGAATTTGAATATATAAATTGATATTTCATGAAATGTAATATATATAAATTTGAAATTACATAAAAATTATTATAAAACATAATAATTAACAGATTAAATTATTTAAAATGCATAAAAATGTACCAATAAAAAAACTTGATTAAATCTTCAAATTTTAACTCTATTACATAAATTAGAACGAAAAATACGTACAAAAAGATTGAGAAATTTTTCACTAAAAAAACATGAAAACATTTCATTTATAAAAATACAAGATAACTATTTGTGATAAAAATTAAAATACAATGCAAAAGTAGAATTGCACGTGGCACTTACAGGGACGTAAGCTTTTAAATACCAAAAATGCCCTTATGATAAAGAAAGGGTAAAACGCGTCTGTCAAATGCGATTTATATGTAATATGTGTTTCTTTCTCTTTTGCATGCTCAAGTCTCATTATATGATAGGTTTTATAAGAGGTATAAGTAGGTCGACATGATACACATACAATTTATCGAGAATATGATTCTAGATAAAATAATATGACAAAGTCGATAATTTGGGTAGAAAGCTAGTAATAGATAATCGAGAATTATTTAATTTTCCTCGTGTTCTTCAATTTTATTATTACCTATTTTTTTCTTAACTTTGTTTATCATACTATTTTTTGTTGTTGACTTTTTTTCTCCATCATTTTTTATTCCATTCGTTTTTGTTTCTTTGGTTAATTTTAATTTGACATGGATATTTAAAGATAAATAAAAATAAATAAAACTTTTGAATTTTGTGATCTTAAATTAAAGATAGGTAAAATATATCAAAATATGTTTTAATTTCATAGTCTTAAACGTGCAATGTGAAAAGTTGAAATTAAAAGTTGTCAAAAAAGGGAAAAATGTTTTTTCCGAAATAGACTAAAAAAGAAAGTAGAAAAAAGGCATAAATTCCCCCCTATACTTGTCCTGAAAAATCAGTTACACGCTTAAACTATTATGACGGCCTATTACACACCTTTACTATTTAAACTGAATTTACTACCACCTTGAGACGTCACACCACTCTCACAGCATGTAGTGTATTACACTCAATTGCCACATAAGCACTACATCAGCGCCACGTCAGATTTTATAATTTCTTTTTGTTTTCTTTTCTTTGTTTATTAACTTTCTTTTTGTTAACTCTATTTTACACTAATTAATTATTGAAATTCTCTAATAATTATATCTTCTTTATCACTAAATCCCACCCACGTTATCACTAAACTTTCTTTCTCTAATAATTCACTTTTAAGTAGTAACTATGTGTAATATGTCGTCATGATAGTTTAAGTGTATAATTGATTTTTTGGGACAAGTTCAAGGGGGAATCTATGCCTTTTCCCAAGAAAGTAAGACGAACAAATTGAAATAGAGGAAATATATGACATCTTCGCTATTTTTCTTTTTTCAAGAATTGATTTTAATATGATTTACTTGAGTTGAGGTTCCTTGAGAAGATGACTATTCCTTTCTTAGTTGTTTTGGGAAAAATATCTTAGCAAATTTATTTTAAATTTTAAATTTTATATGCGTGAACTCTTTTACAACCACATAAATGTATATAAAAAAGATTAAACTCACAATTAAACTTCTTTTTAAAACTAATATGACCCTAAGCTCCTATATTCACTTCTATATAATATTTTGTTTTGTTATTTTTAGGGAAAAATATCTGAAATATTATGGAAAAGACCTTTTACCCCCTGCACTATTTAATAGTGTATTTTAAAGGTACATATGTGCCCACGTGGACATCATAAATATTGCATAATTATAAATAGTAACGTGTCCATGTGGGCACAAATATACCTTTAAAATAGACTATTAAATAGTGCAGGAAGGGTAAAAGGTGCTCCATAAAGTTTGGTATTGTAACAACAATTTCGGCCAAAGTTAGAGTATTTTTCAGACCCTTTTCCCGAATTTTTATAATTTATAGTATTATTTTTTAGTAATTTATAAATACATTACATACTAAAGAAAACTTTTGGCAAAAATGACGTCGAAATTTTAGATCACCAAAAATTCATGGATACACGAAAATCGACAAAATGGGGGGTTTACCTGCTCTGGGCTCATTTGGCCTTGAAAATGGGACGGTTTGGCCGTGGGGACCAACTAGATCCATAATTAAGGTCTTAATGGACGTCCATGATAATTTTTGGCAAAATTGACGTCGGAATTCTAGAACACCGAAAATCCATGGACTATAACACACGAAAATTGGTAAAATGAGGGGTTTACCTTCTCTGGGGCTTGTTTGACCTTGAAATTGGCCCGGTTTGGCCGTGGGGACCAACTGGCTACATAGCTAAGGTCTTAATGGACGTCCATGAATTTTTTTGGCAAACATGACGTCGAAATTCCAGATCACCAAAAATACATAGACTATAGCACACGAAAATTGGCAAAATGGGGGTTTACCTGCTCTGGGTCGTTTGACCTTGAAAATGGGCCGGTTTGACTGTGGGGACAAGCTGGCTCCATAACTATGGTCTTAACGGATGTCCATATTTTTTTTTGGCAAAAATGACGTCGGAATTCTGGATCACCAAAAATCCATGGACTATAACACACAAAAATTGGCAAAATGGGGGGTTTACCTGCTCTGGGGTCGTTTGACCTCGAAAATGGGCCGGTTTGGCCGTGGGGACCAACTGGCTCCATAACTAAGGTCTTAACGGACGTCCATGAAAATTTTTGGTAAATATGACGTCGGAATTTTGGATCACCAAAATCCCATTAACTATAGCACACGAAAATCAGCAAAATGGGGGGTTTACCTGCTCTGGGGATTGTTTGACCTTGAAAATGGGTCGGTTTTGCCATGGGGACCAATTGACTCCATAGCTAAGGTCTTAACGGACGTCCATGAAATTTTTTGGCAAAAATGACGTCAGAATTCTGGATCACAAAAAATCTATGGATTATAGCACATGAAAATAGGCCGATTTGGCCGTGGGGACCAACTGGCTCCAGAACCAAGGTCTTAACGGACGTCCATGAGAATTTTTGGCAAATATGACGTCGAAATTCCGGATCACCAAAAATTCATTAACTATAGCACACAAAAATCGGTAAAATGAGGGGTTTACCTGCTCTGGGGATTGTTTGACCTTGAAAATGGGCCGGTTTGGCCGTGGGGACCAACTGGCTCCATTGCTAAGGTCTTAACGGACGTCCATGAATTTTTGTGGCAAAAATGACGTTGGAATTTTGGATCACCAAAAATTCATGGAATATAGCACATGAAACTAGACAAAATGGGGGGTTTATCTGCTCTGGGGCATGTTTGACCTTGAAAAAGGTCGGTTTGGTCGTCGGGACCAACTGACTCCATAACTAAGGTCTTAATGGACGTCCATAAAAATATTTGGCAAAAAATGACATCAAAATTCCGGATCACCAAAAATCCATGGACTATGCACACGAAAATCGGTAAAATATGGTGTTTACCTGTTGTGGGCTTGTTTGACCTTAAAAATGGGTCGGTTTGGCCGTGGGGACCATATAGCTCTATATCTAAGGTCTTAACGGCCGGCCATGCATGAATTTTTTTGGCAATGAGCCGGTTTGGCCGTGGGGACAACCTAGCTCCATAGTTAAGGTCTTAACGAATGTCCATGAATTTTTTTTTTAAAAATGACGTCGGACTTTTGGATCACCAAAAATCCATGGATTATAGCACACAAAAATTGGCAAAATGGGGGGTTTACCTACTCTGGGCTCGTTTGACCTTGAAAATTGGCCTGTTTGGCCGTGGGAACCAACTGACTCAATAGATAATGTCTTAACGGATGTCCATGAATTTTTTTGGCAAAAATGACGTCAAAATTTTGGATCACCAAAAATCCATGAACTATAGCACACGAAAATCAGCATAACTGGGTTTACCTTCTCTAGGGTTCGTTTGACCTTGATATTGGCCCGAATAGGCCGTGGGGACAAACTCGCTCCATAACTAAGGTCTTAAGGGACGTCCTTGAAAATTTTTGGCAAAAATGACGTCGTAATTTTGGATCACAAAAATTCTATGGAGTATTGCATACGAAAGTTAGCAAAATTGGGGTTTACTTGCTCTGGGCTCGTTTGACCTTAAAAGTGGGATGGTTTGGCCGTGGGGAACAACTGGCTCCATAGCTAAGGTCTTAATGGACGTCCATGAAAATTTTTGGCAAAAATGACGTCGGAATTCTAGATCACCAAAAATCAATGGACTATAGTACATAAAATCGACAAAATGGGGGGTTTATCTGCTCTGGAGTTCGTTTGACCTTGAAAATGGACCGGTTTGACCGTGGGGACCAACTGACTCTCCATAACTAAAGTCTTAATGAATGTCCACGAAAAATTATGGTAAAAATGAAGTCGAAATTCCGGATCACCAAAAATCCATGGACTATACTGGGCTCGTTTAACCTTGAAAATGGCCGATTTGGCTGTGGGAACCAAATGGTTCCATAACTAAGGTGTTAACGAACGTCCATGAAACTTTTTGGCAAAAATGACGTCGAAATTCCGGATTACCAAAAATCCATGGACTATAGCACGCGAAAATCGGTAAAATCTGATTTTTCTTTCTTTGGGCTTATTTGAACTTTAAAATGCACATGTTTGCTCCTCGGGATGAACTCACGCCATTAATAAGTTTGTAATGGACGTCCATTAAAAATGTTGGTAAAAAACAAGCCGAAATTCTGTATCACCAAAAATCCATGTAGTATGGCACACGAAAATCGATAAAATTTGATTTTTCTTGCTTTGAGGCTCATTTGAACTTGAAAATGGGTCCGTTTTCCCTTTCGGGATGAACTCACGCTATTAATATGATCGTAAGGACTTCCATGAAAAGTTTTGGCAAAAAAAATGGAATCATGTACCAATAAATATAACACACGAAAATGGGTAAAATCTAATTTTTCCTACTTTAGGGTTAGTTTGAACTTGAAAATCCACCTGTTTGCCACTCAGGACCAACTCTCCCCATTAATAAGGTCCTAATGGAATTCCATGAAAAATTCTATCAAAAAACAAGACGAAATCCTGTATCACCAAAAATCCATGGACTATAGCACACGAAAATCGATAAAATTTGATTTTTTTTTTGCTTTGGGGCTTGTTTGAACTTTAAAATGCGTTTGTATTCCTCCGGGACCAACTCATGCCATTAATAAAGTCGTAATGAATGTATATGAAAAAATTCATCTAAAAAAATCGGGATCACGTATCATAAAAAATTCGTAGACTATAGCACATGAAAATTGGTAAATTTTGTTTTTAACATATGAGGATCTTTTAACTACAAAATACATCTGTTTGCCCCACGGGACAAACTTACTCCATTAATAAGGTCATAACATCCATGAATAATTTTGGCCTACAGGATCACGTATCATAAAAATCCTTGGACTATAGCATACATAAATTGATAAATTTTATTTTTCCCGTATTGGGCTCGTTTGAACTTGAAAATGCGTTTGTTTTCCCTTTAGGAAAAACTAATGCCATTAATAAGGTTGTAACGGTGTCCATAAAATTTTTTGGCAAAAAACAAGTCGGGATCATGTATCACCAAAAATCCATGAACTATAGCACACAAAAATCAGTAAATTTGGTTTTTCTGCATTCGGGCTAGTTTGAATTTGAAAATTCGTCTGTTTGCCTCTCGGAACCATCTCATGCCATTAATAAGGTCGTAATGAACATCCATGAAACATTTCGGCCAAAAACAGGTTGGGATCATATATCACTAAAAATTCATAGACTATAGCACATGAAAATCAGTAAGCTTAGTTTTTTTCGCATTGGGGCTTGTTTGAACTAGAAATGTGTCTGTTTGCCCCTCGGGACCAACTCACGCCATTAATAAGGTTGTGATGGATGACCATGAATTTTTTTTGGCAAAAACAAATCGGGACTACGTATCACCAAAAATCCATGGACTTTAGCACACAAATATCAGAAATATTGTTTTTTTCCACAATGGGGCTTGTTTGAACTTTAAAATGCATATGTTTACCCATTGAGACCTACTCACGCCATTAATAAGTTCGTAACGGACATCCATGAAAATTTTTGGTCAAAAACAAGTCGGAATTACGTATCACCAAAAATCCATGAACTATATAGCACACAAAAATTGGTAAATTTAGTTTTTCCCGCATTTTTTTCCAGGTAAATAAAAAGCAATAAAAAACCAAGCAAAGCTGTACAGAAAACAACCTGCTCCAAAAGGTCCAACCCAAACAAAAATAAAGACAATAAAAACAAAACCAAAAGAAAAGCAAATCAGAATATGAAACAACAAGGATTCTCCTTTGAGGAAGATGCATCTGGAAGAGAACAAACCCATCACTCCTTGAGCTCCGAAACTCTTCACCTCTGAGCATGATTTCACCATTACCATGGATTCTTCAGCAACCAAGAAATGATGTTCAAGGCAACACATTCATTTCCCTTTCCCCAACAAGCTCCGATCAGGTAAGACGAGATCTGTATTGTTGCTTATTATACCACGAATAGTCACCTCAGCATCTCCCTCTCTTTAATAAGAACTCTTATCTTATTAGTTTTAGCTACTAAGGACCCGATATGCCTTGTTTGTTCACCAACTAAGCATTTTGTCCCCAACTTTCTTAATCACCCTTGCTATCTCTTATCTAGAACTCAATGGATTGAACATCAATTGAGATTGATACCACCATCTGAGCTCCAAATTTTGGATGACAACAAGAATTATTAACAACTAAAAGATGAAATCTTTGCAAATAACTTTGCAACCTTTTTACAAAGACAAAGAAAAACACCTTTTTTTAAATCCTAATTCCTAATGTGGTATCCCCGGACACCCCAAAGCTCTCACCAGATGCAAATACATACATCAATTGAACTTGCTTGAGACAATAGGGAATGAATGAAAAATGCTATATGTTCAACTCGTAACAGTTGTTTCTGTGAGACTAATAACCTGCAAAAATGTTGTTAACAGTTAGTAATGCTTCTTCTGATCTGTGGTGTGCCTATTTTGTCCATGTTTAGTATTGCTTTGCCTTCATTTGTGATGTCATGATATTGATTGAATTGGAAATCACTTGCATGAAAAACCAAATTCTCAAAATAATCCGCAAGAATACTTCATTCCCCGAAGAAATGATGAATTCTTGCTGATAAACTTCCCCTTAACTCATTAATCTTATTCACCTCCAAAGCAACACTCCACGAAATATCCCACCTCCCTTCCAAAATTTGAACCATAGCCATAGAGTCCGATTCTATAATGACATGCTCAATCAATTTATCCTTACAAAACAATAATCCTTCTGTGATAGCCTTAGTTTCAGCCACTATAATTGTAGTAACTTGTATTTTGAAACTTTTAGCGATAACCAAATCCCCTAGATGATCCCTTATGCAGAAAGTTGTTGTGCTGGGTCCAGGATTACCCTTAGATGCTCCATCCGTGTTACATTTCAACCAATTGATAGGGGGAGACAACCATCTCACAATTTTGAAACTATAGTTAGGACTATAGCCCTCCAGTGCCTTAACAATATGCACCCAACTATTGCTATCTGACTCTATCTTGAATCTGGATTTCATCACCATTGAGATAGTGACATTAATTTCCCAAAAGAAAAAGACCCATCAGGACAGACTCACATTATTAATAAGATCGTAACAGACATCTATGAAAAATTTCGGCCAAAAACAAGTCGGGATCACGTATCACCAAAAATTCATGGACTATAGTACATGAAAATTGTTAAATTTAGTTTTTACTATATAGGGATCGTTTTAAGTTGAAAATGCGTATGTTTGCCCCACGAGACAAACTCACGCCATTAATAAGGTTGTAACGAACGCCCATGAATAATTTCGGCCAAAAAAGTCGGGATCACATATCATAAAAAATCCATGGACTATAGGACACGAAAATTGGTAAATTTGGTTTTTCCCTTATTGGGGCTCATTTGAAAATGTGTATGTTTCCCCTCGGGACAAACTCACGCCATTAATAAGGTTGTAACGGACGTCCATAAAAAATTTCGGCCTAAAACATGTTGGGATCATGTACCACCAAAAATTCATGGACTATAGCACACAAAAATTGGCAAATTTAGTTTTTCCCGCATTAGAGCTCGTTTGAACTTGAAAATATGTTTGTTTGCCTCTCAAGACCAATTCACACCATTAATAAGGTTGTAACAGACGTTCGTGAAATTTTTCGGCAAAGCAAGTTGGGATCACGTATCACCAAAAATCCATGTACTATAGCACACGAAAATTGATAAATTTGGTTTTTCCCGTATTGAGGCTTGTTTGAACTTGAAAATGCTTCAATTTTCCCTTCGGGACCAACTCAAGCCATTAATAAGGTCATTAGGGACGCCCATAAAAAAATTGGCAAAAAACAAGTGGGGATCATGTATCACCAAAAATCCATGAATTATAGCACATGAAAATTGGTAAATTAGATTTTTCCCCTATTGGGGCTCGTTTGAACTTGAAAATACGTCTCTTTGCCATTCAAAACCAACTCACGTCATTAATAAGGTCGTAACGGACGTCCATGAAAAATTTCAACCAAAAACAAGTCTAGATCACGTATCACCAAAAATCCATGGACTATAGCACACGAAAATTGGTAAATTTTATATTTACTGCATTGGGGTTCGTTTGAACTTGAAAATACGTCTGTTTGCACATCGGGGTAAACTCACGCCATTAATAAGATAGTAACGGATGTCCATGAAAAACTTCGACCAAAAATAAGTCGGGATCACGTATCACCAAAAAATCCATGGACTATAGCACACGAAAATCGGTAAATTTGGTTTTTCCCGCATTAAGGCTCGTTTGAACTTGAAAATTCTCTGTTTGCCCCTCGGTACGAACTCATGCCATTAATAAGGTCGTAACGGACGTCCATGAAAGATTTCGGCCAAAAACATGTCGGGAAATATAAAAATTTCATTTCAAAAAATTTCATGATTACATGCATAAATTACCGGTCAAAGATAAACTGTTTGACTCTTGTAAAACGAAAAGTGCCACATAAATTGGATAAAGGGAGTAATATATGAAAATGACTTATATGATACACGATATTTCAATATTATTTTATATATATCGAATATCAAATATCAAAAATATTTAAAATGTATACCATTTATCTTATAATTCCCGAACCCCCATATCAAAATTTTTAATTCGATATGATAATTTGATATCTATTATATATATCATGGGCAATAAATAAAATATATTAATAACAAACTATTATCGTACAAGAAAGGAGAAAATCATTGTCATCGGTTTAAAAACAGAAAATCAAACATTATTATGAATTCTGTTATTTTGTTTTTGTTTTTATGTGTTTTGTTTCAGAATCTATCTAAATATTCTTCACTTACAATAATTTAAACATATAACATCACTTGTTAAAATTATCCATTTTAGTCATATTTTTGGGTAACTTGTGGATAATTCTATAAGTAAATCAGTAAAATGATTACAAGAAGGAATTATTAATAAACATTATCTTGAACATCACCTAATTGTATTTTAATAAACATTCTCTTGAATATTATTTTAATAAACATTCTCTTGAACATCACCTAATTTTATTTTATTGCAGAAAGAATATTACATGTACATTATTTCTTAGTGTAGGACTTATTTCTATAAAACAACCAAATGTTAGTTATTGGAATAATTTAGGTTTATAGTAATAACTTATATTGTTCAGACTTTTAAAAAAAAATGTTGTTATACTTTTATTAATTCTTTAAAAAATGTGTTACTTTTAAAGAATTCTACACGTATTCATTGATATATTTAAAATGTCGAGGAGTATAACTAATTATTTAAGCTTTGAGCTACTACCTCTATAACTTATCGAAGCAATGGGTTATAAGCTTTATATATATATATATATATTATGTTATTCACTTATATGATGACAGTGTCAAATTCATTTAACAACTTTTATATTTTATGTTAAAATCAGATTATGTTATTCATGCTCTAATAGATAGACACCCATGCTTAGTAAATATTAAGTTATCCCACATTAATCAACAAATATAAATTTGTATCATTAATCTAATCTAAACAAAGAAATGTAAAATATTTACTAACTTACGTGTTGTGATGTTTTTTTTTTTGGGTACGTGATAATGTTTTACTGCTTTAAACTATATAATATATCTCCTTTTTTTTTTCTTGGAAATCTCAAGAATATTCATATGTCATGTTCTTGCTTACTTTACTTTCTGTCATATCTTTGACTAAAAAAAATGTCTTTCCATAATATTCTTTTGCCAGACATTATATTATACTTCCTCCGTCCTAATTTATGTGAGGTACTTTGATTCGGCACGAAGTTTAAGAAATAAAGAAAGACTTTTAAAACTTGTGATAAAAAATGAATGATAGAAATTTGTGTTGCTGTAAATCCTTTCATTAAGGGTAAAATATACATTTTATAGTTAAATTGTTACTTAATATAGAAATATGTTATTCTTTTTGGGACTGACCAAAAAGAAAAGTAAGTCACATAAATTGAGACTGAGGGAGCACTATTTAATAACGATCTACGTTTCTTCAGGACCAAAGCAAACACTACACGTGAAATTAGGATATAAATAATGATATAATTTAACCTTTTTTATTTTTCAATTATATTAAAGAGAATTATACGAAATCAAAGTGGAAGTATATATATATGAGATAATATGAACATACTAATAGCCATATAGCTTCTTTTTTTAACCATATCGGTGAATATAAATTACAGTAAATCTCATTAAATTAATATTAGTGGGACTATAAAATATTGTTATTTTATAAAGGTATTATTAAATCGATAAATTAATATTTATTAATTTAAAGAGTGTTTTGAGATCCAATGAAAGCTAATTTTGATTACATCAAAATCATTGTATTTTACTAACTTATGTATCATATTTATTGAATTCACATAAAAATAAATTTATTATACATAAAGTACAATGAATACATCAAAATCATTGTATCTTACTAAATTATGTATCATATTTATTGAATTTACATAAGAATTCTTTCATTATACATAAAGTACAATGTATATGATTCATTGTAATATATTTTTTTGAAAATGATATAATACATTTGGAACCAATTAACCGTAGGGAAACACTTATCGCATCTAGAACTCTTCACAATTTTATGGTGCGTTTCGAAAAGCCAACACTGGAACTTTTGGATGCAAGAAGAAAAGTTAGAGATGAGCTTCAACTAGATTTAAATTTTAACAAAAAAAAAAACAAACACACAATAGAATCATTTCACTAAAAGGCCTTAAATATATTTGTACTTTCAAAGAATTATCAATTTATAATATTAATGGGACATATATTTATTATAGGATCTTCTGAAAATATTTTCTCTTATATCTTATCGAAATGAATGATTTTTTTTATTGACCCAAGTTGAGACCGAAAATATTTTCTCTTATATCTTATCGAAATGAATGATTTTTTTCATTGACCCAAGTTGAGACCGAAGGAAAATATTATTGAGCTACCAATTACTTCCTAGTTTTATGTAACCTTTTTTCTTTATAGTAATTCTAAAAAGAATATAAATACAATAAAGTTTTTCTTTATTTGAAAACTTTTTAAATAATTATTTTATATCATCTACGATAACAATTTTTTTCAGTATAATTTCACAAGTGAAATTTGGATAAAGTGATATGTATACAACCTTATTCCTATATTGTGAAGTTAGAAAGCTTGATTTGCAATAATTTTAGTCTCCGCCTATAGTACTTAAACAACACTAATAATTAAATGCAAATATCGTGGCTTAATATCTCTCTCTAAATATAAAATATTTCTTTAGCTATATATTTGTCTTCTTACTCTTTGTTTCAAACAAAATTCCTTCTTCATAGAGAATCAAGAAGCATTTAGAAGAAAAAACATGCTAGGAGAAAGTGATGAGAAGAATATGGTACACAATTTCTCTTGACCCCATTTTTTGTTTCTTAATTAGCTTTTAGAAGAGAGTATTCATTCATGATTTCATTCAACACTTTTTCCCTTGTTCTTTTTTGCAGAAAATCAACTTCATGATCATGGAGAAACAAAATATCCAAGATCAACCAGAACAACAACCACAACAACAACAAACCCTAAAATGCCCTCGTTGCGATTCATCGAACACCAAGTTTTGTTACTACAACAATTATAGTTTGTCTCAGCCAAGACATTTTTGCAAATCTTGTAAAAGGTATTGGACTAGAGGTGGAACCCTAAGAAATGTCCCTTTGGGTGGTTCCTCTAGGAAAAACAAAAAAATCCAGAAACCAAATTTTGTTACATCTTCTACAAATCTTGGTCCTAATTTTCATGAACCCCAAGTTGTTGTTGATCATACTAATCCTTTGTTTAATAATGGATTATCCACTAACCCTTTTGATCCAAACATCCAATTTCCAAGATTGTTTAATTTTTCTAGGGTTTCCAATAATGAAAACCTTGGATTAGGGTTTTCTAATGAGTTCAAGAAGATCCAAGATATTGTAACTAGTACTAATAACTCTAGTTCTTCACTTCTTTCAAGTTACCCTACTTTTGGATCTTCTTTAATATCTAGTTCAAGTTCAAATTTGACCTCCCTTATAGCTCCTACACTTCATCAACAAAACCTCATTACCAACAATGACAAATTTCAAGATTCTAATTGCCATGAGCTTAATCAGATTGAAGATATGAATTATGTTGATAATCCTTTTCTTTCTTGGGCTAGTGATTATGTTGATCCTTCAAATTTAGGGTCTAATTCACTCCCTTCTCTGATCTAAGGTAAGAAAAATATTTTGTATATCTTTTTTACAATCTACCTTATTTTTAATAGTAATATTGGTCTTCCCTAGGTAGATAATTTTTTGTTTGGTTTCTTTCTTCCTTTCTTCAGAGCCTTGGAGCAACAATAAATTTATCTTCGTATGACCGATAAGTTACGAGTTCGAATGATAGATCTTGCCTTAGGATAACTAAGCTACCTACAATATTACACCCTTGGAGTGCAGTCCCTTCTCAAACCCTACTTGAATGTGAGGTGTTTTATGCACTGTTCTTCTCCTTCTTTCTTTCAAGGCTGATGGAAAATATTTACCGAAAGTAAAAAGAGAAACGACATGACTTAACATGGATGAGCATGGTGCCTGAGTCAACTTGGGGTAACGTATTAGACTATTCTATCAAATATATTTGTTACTCTTCATCAATACAGTCATCGGTTAATTCTATACATCAAATTTCTGATGATTTGACAAAATATCATATAACGTGAGATTTGAATCTTGATCTCCCATGGTTCTAGAATCGGAGTTTAGTTCATTGTTTATTATATGTATATATATATAATATATATCAGATAGGAATAGTTACCCTTGATTTATTTTTCGTATACATTTTTCTTTTAATTTCAGTTTCTAGTTTATATATGGGAAAAATATTGGGTATAAAATTGGTATACAAGAGAGGGAGATCTTGTTTTGTAAATTGACTATCAATCAATTATTAAGTTGGTCATGCTTATTTCTTGTATACTTTAATTTGTTAATTATTTATGCTAATATAGCTTCCTTACTATTTATGTTTTCCCTAAAAACCTTAAGTCCTTATGTAATGGACTGGGGCTCGAGCTTTGAGATTGTAAAATTTCTATTAGAGACCCTTTTTTTTTTTTTTAGGAACTTTCGCAAATAGCCACTATAATAAACTTAATTATGCTCCATAGCTATAGTTTGCGTATTTATGGGCTGTAACTACAATTTAAGCTATCTCGTTTGTATAATTCGCGGGTACATTTGTATAATTCAGTTATTTTTGTATAAACTCGAAATAACGAATTTACACATTTACACAATTACAAATATCAGAAGTGTAAACAGTTATACAAAATATATTATACAAATTATGAATTATACAAAATTTATACAAATTATATTATACAAACGTGCAAATTATACAAAACTAAAAAGCTGAGCTGCGTAATTATGACTAAAAGTAGGCCACGAACTGTAATTAAGGCAAACTATAGCTAAGTTAAGTAATTAACTATTATATGTTTGCTTATATACATAATTTTCCTCTTTTTTTAAAAAAATTTAAAAAGTTTCGTGCAACATGTATTGAGCTAGTATGTGCAAAAATATTGGACGGTTAAGCAAAACAATTGATGGACAACGTTTGTTCCTCCAGACCAACGTAGGTCATTATTAAGGTTGTCACGGACGCACATAAAAAAAATTTAGCCAAAAATTCAAATATCACCCAAAATTCATGAAACACACGAAAAATAGAGAAATTGATATTTCCTGTTCTATGCCTAGTATGAACTTAAAAATACATACGTTTGCCCTTCCGAACCAAAGTGTGTCATTAATAAGGTCGTCACGGACACCCACAAAAAGTTTCATCCAAAAACCCTTCATGATCAAATATCACCTAATTATATCCATCGACTATAGCACAAGAAAAACCGATATATCCTGTTTCGGGCCTCGTTTGAACTTGAAAATGTCAACCAATGTGTGTAATTCATAAGGTCATCACGGATTCCCACAAACAATATCGTCTCAAAACTCGTCCGGATCAAATATCACCCAAAATTCATGGACTATAGCACATGAAAAATGAAAAAATCAGTATTTCCTATAACGGGCCTTGTTTGAACTTAAAAAGGCCTAAGTTTGCCCCTCCTGACCAACGCGCGTCATTAATTAGGTCGTCACAGACGCCCACAAAAAATTCAACAAAAAACCCGTTGGGATTAAATATCACCCAAAACCCATGGATTATAGCACACGAAAAATGGAAAAATCGGTATTTCCTATTCCGGACCTCTTTTGAACATGAAAATGACTATGATTTGCCCCTAAGGACCAACACATATCATTATTAAGGTTGTCACAGACGTCCACAAAGAAATTCAGCTAAAAACCCATCGGGATCAAATAACACCCAAATTCATGGACTATGACACACAAAAAATGGAAAATTGGTATTTCCTGTTCCGGTCCTCGTTTGAACTTGAAAATTCCTATGTTTGCCCCTCTAGACCAACACACATCACTAACAAGGTCGTCACGGACGCCCAAAAAAAATTTCGGCAAAAAACCCGCTGGAATTAAACATCACCCAAAATTCATGGACTATTATAGCACACAAAAAATGGAAAATCGGTATTTACTCTTCCAGACCTCCTCTTAACTTTAAAATTCCTACGTTTTCTTAATAAAGTAGTCATGGATGCCTAAAAAAATTTCAGTCAAAAACCTATCGGGATCAAATATCACCCAATCGCACATGAAAAATGAAAAAAAATCACTATCCGCGCTTTCTTTGACCTTGCAATGCCTATGTTTGCCTCTCCAGACCAACGTGCATCATTAATAAGGTTGGTATGGATACATAGAAAAATATCAACCGAAAACCCGTTAGGATCAGATATCACCCAAAATTCGTGGATTGTAGCACACGAAAAATGAAAAAAATTATATTTATTATTCTGGGTCTTGTTTAAACTTGAAAATGCCTACGTTTTACACTCCAAACCACGCACGTCATTAATAAGGTCGTCACGGATGCTTATAAAATGTTTTGGCTAAAAACCCATCAGGATCAAATATCACCCAAAATCTATGGACTATAGCACACGAACAATGGAAAATCTGTATTTCCTATTTCGAGATTCTTTTGAACATTAAAATGTCTATGTTTGCCAATACGGACCAACACGCATCATTAATAAGGTCGTCTCAGACTATTTAGACCAAAAATCCGTCGAGATCAAATAACACCCAAAATTCATGCACTATAGCGCATAAAAATGGAAAAATCATTATTTTCCGTTTCGAGCCTCGTTTAAACTTGAAAATTTCTACATTTGCTCCTCTGGACCGATGCACGTCATTAATAAGATCATCACAGACGCCCACAAAAAATTTGAGCAAACAACCCACCAAGATTAAATATCATCCAAAATCCATGGACTATAGCACACAAAAAATGAAAAATCAATATTTACTGTTTCGAACCTTGTTTGAACTTGAAAATGTTTACGTTTGCCCCTACAAACCAACGTGCGTCATAATAAGGTCTGTACGGACGTACATAAAAAAATTCGGCCAAAAACCCATCGGGATAAAATATCACCCAAAATTCATAGACAATAACACACGAAAAATGAAATAATCGGTATTTCATGTGCCACGCCTTGTTTAAACTTGAAAATGCCTATGTTTTCCCCTCCAGACCAACGCGCATCATTAATAAGGTTAGTATGGATGCACAGAAAAAACTTCAGTCGAAAACCCGTCAGGATCAAATATCACTCAAAATTCATGGACTACAGCACAAAAAAATTTGAAAAATTGATATTTACTGTTATGAGCCTCGTTTGAACTTCAAAATGCCTACATTTTCCACTCCAAACCAACGCGCGTCATTAATAAGGTTGTCACAGACGCTTATAAAAAGTTTCAGCCAAAAACCCATCGGGACAAATATCAGCCAAAATCCATGACTATAAACCACGACAAATGAAACAAATAGCTATCTTAGCGATAAACCCGTCAAGATAATATATAGCACACAAAAATGAAAAAATCAGTACATCCTATTACGGGCCTCATTTGGACTTGAAAATGTCTAAGTTTGCCCCTTCGAACCAATTCACATCATTAATAATGTCGTCAGAGATGCCCACAAAAAATTTCGGCCAAAAACCCATTGGGATCAAATATGACCCAAAATTCATGAACTATAGCATACGAAAAATAGAAAAATCAGTATTTCGTATTTCGGGTGTCATTTGAACTTGAAAATTCCTACGTTTGCCCCTCCAAACCAACGCGCGTCATTATTAAGGTCGTTACGTACGCCCACAAAAAACTTCAGCCAAAAACCTATCGGAATCAAATAATACTCAAAATTCATGGACTATCACACAAAGCTAGAAAAAACAATGTTTCCTATTCCAGGCCTCGTTGGAACTTGAAAATGCCTACATTTGCCCCCACCAGACCAACGCGCTTCATAAATAAGTTCATCATGGACGCCCACTAAAACTTTCAGCCAAAAACCTGTCAGGATCAAGTATCACCCAAAATTCATGAAATATAACACACGAAAAATGAAAAAAATGGTATTTCCTATTTCGGGCCTCGTTTGAACTTGAAAATGCATATGTTTGCCCCTCTGGACAATGCACATCATTTATAAGGTTGTTAGCGATGCTCACAAAAAATTTTGGCCAAAAACTCGTCGGAATCAAATATCACCCAAAATACATGGACTATAGTACACGAAAAATGAAAAAATTGGTATTTCTTGTTCCGAACCTAGTTTAAATTTGAAAATGTCTACATTTGGGCATACGCGCGTCATTAATAAGCTCATCATGAACACCCATTAAATGTTTCTGCCAAAACTCCATTAGGATAAAATATCACCCAAAATGCATGAACAATAACACACGAAAAATGAAAAAAATTGATATTTCTTGTTCTGAGCCTCATTTGAAATTGAGAATGCCTACGTTTTGGACCAACACACGTCATTAAAAAGGTCATCACGAACACTTGCAAAGAAAATTGGCCAAAAGCTCGTCGAGATCAAATAGCACCCAAAATATATGAACTACAACACACGAAAAATGGAAAAATTGGTATTTCCTGTTTGGAGCCTCGTTTGAACTTGAAAATGCCTACTTTTTCCCCTTCTGACCAACATGCTTCACTAATAAGGTCGTCATGGACGCCCAAAAAAAATTCAACCAACAAATATGAGAAAGTAGTCACCAAAAAGAGGGCACGGTGCTACAACAAATAAGATATGAGAAGTTAGTCATTGGAATGATGCATGATGCTACACAAATCAAATATGAGAAAGTAGTCTGAAAAAAATGTACGGTACGCAAATGAAATATGAGAAAGTAGTCACAATTAAAGATACACAGTGATCCAACTTTTTCTAACACAATTGTTGGATAGACGAGCGACATATATGGATAATAGCCGACCGCCAACAACGGAAGCTCTTTGGTTCTCTACCAAGAACATAGAAGCTCAGACATAATGTGAGAAATATCAGAGAAGAATATTATTGAACTATGTATCTACAATATTACATTATTACTCTACATAAGACTCTTTTTCCAACTTGGACACTACAATACAATCCTTTTCTAAGTGATTCTATATACTATTTATATTCTTATTCCTATTCTAAGTAAGATTGTATATTATTATTTCTATGCCTATTCTAACACCAGCTAATATTGGAATGGGATGAGGCAAACAACAGAAAATCAAATATTAGACTCATTAACTCTTGTTACTGGAATCAGCACTTGTGTAATCCGAGCCAAACATAGGTGTATATCCCTTAGATGAAATAATATGAGAATGATACTTTGGTGGACATAATTACTTGGTATATATGCTGGTGGGAGGTGGCAGGTATCCCGTGAAATTAATTGAGGTGTGCGCAAGCTGGCTGAGGCACCACGGGTATCAAAAACAAAATGATACTTATTATGCAAGTAATTAATGGAGTCCTTTGGTGGATAAGAAAAGGATGAACTTTGAGCTTCAAGTTATATTGTGATCTTTAAGAAAATTATATAGCATTGTTTACCAAATCCATACAAAGAACAACTGGAATATCCATTTTATCAAACTTACAAAAATATTGACAAACACCAAACCAATGTAAGTGTAACAAAAAAAACTAATCCTTAATCGTAACTGGTTGATATTACCTATACAAAAAACAACTTCAAGAAAGCAGAAGAGCTCCCAGACAGCACAGTTACAAGAGAACCTAATGAAGTCTCTATTTGTGTCACTCTTATACGAACGACATGCATCAGGAAAATGGTAGCCAAAGAAATTGAGAAAAAGTTCATTGACTTTCAATCTTTATAGTGCATGAAAGAAAATCAAACTAAAAATGTTCAATTAGAATAATTTACTCGCTATAGCTTGTCTGAACTTGGACTTACCTTATTTTAAGACAGATGCTTCAGCTGCTCCGAGCTTCCAACACAGGGGTCTGATTTTTTGCAGATTTCTCTTTTCAAACTGCTTCACCATTTGTTCCTCTTGAATTTTGTTGCAAGTATCACTAAGTTGACGCTCAATCATCTAGGAAGAGAAAAACAGAAGAGATCCTGAGATATTTCTCTTCAATGTATAAGTCTTTTATGAAGGATTTCCAATACAAATCAACAAACTTACTTATTTTCCAGTTATTTTCTTTCGCTAATAGGAAAGTAAGAAACTTCTATTAGCGTAAGAGTTGAGTTGAGTTGATTGTGTGATGTGCAGCGTCAATATATGATGGCTCCTTGTTGTCCAATGATTTATACTTTTCTAGGAGTCAATATTGGCTTGCCCCTTTCCTCTTATTAGTCAATAGGTTTGGAACCCTATACAATTGGCTTCTTACCACTCTGTCAATAAAATTATCAAAATTCCAATTTGCTTCTCCATTCTTTGAACTAAAAAGAAGGAAGGACCAAGTGTTGCAGGTCTGCTGCTTCAAATCCAACGACCTTAAGCCCTCTTGGGGAGTTCTTTAAAGGGGTACCTCATATAAATAAAAGGCATAAGGTTTGATCCTACTCATGTAGATTCCGCAATTTTTCCAAAAAGGTAAGTTCTTGACACATGTTATCTACATCATGTTGTGGATGCTCATGTGACTCGTCTTATCCATCTCTACAAATAGTAAATTGGATGCCACTTCATCAGCAAGTATCATAAGGTAGCCTTACAATATGATTCAGTCTGCCCTTGCATCATTTGAACATCAGATCCAATAGAAAACTGAGTAAACGTCAGTTGAATATCTCATAGCTTTAGCATGGGTAAATAGATACTTTTCAGGATGTTTACCCCTAATTGGCATAGAGTTAGATCTAAAGTAAGGCATCATAGGAGATATATTAGGTAATCACAAAAAAGATTGGTTCTATAAAATTAGGACCAAACATATTTGTTCTTGCAGAGTTGTTGCAGAGTTGGGAGTAAAGTTTGTTAGTACAAAAAGGATATAAGGTAGCACATTCACTTTAGTGTAGCCTTAGAATATAATGAATCATGCATCAGATTTATAATTGCCTCAAAAATGAATTTGACGTAGAAAAGTTTATGTAACACATCATAGGTCTCTTGGCATGCTTGGAGTGATTAAAGATGAATATATTCCACCATTCTGCTAGAAATCCCTTAGAAGAATTGATAAGAGGAAACAAATTGCAAACAGACCCATGAATTTCAAGTTCATTCTGGGAGATGCTTTATATATATCAATTCTCCACAGAAACTTCTAATGGAGCGATGGGATGTATTTTGTGACATATTCATCGTTAACCACCCGAGCATGCCCAAGAATCCTATGATGAGGTGTTACCTAAACTTTTCAAGTTAAAATCACTTTTCTAAGGAAATTGTAATTTGAAAGAATGATTCTTTAATTTCGCAAGCTACACAAACCAGGGAAAATGTGGTACCTTATATCCCTTTTGTAATGCAATCCTTTGCTGTTAATTTTGCAAGATTAACAAATATCACATGATGCAATCATTTGGCCTAATTTTACAGAATCTAATTAAAATCTTCCTTGTGATGCCAAATTTTTGTCCTATATTCCATTCGATGCCATCCTCTAGTCTTGACTTTATGTCAATAGGAGTTGACATCCAACAAAATATCTATTTCAAAGCCAGGAGATGATCAAACCATGTTTATTTAGTTTCCTATTAGATCAAGTGTTCATGTGATATAAGGGAAACCTGAATCAAATTTTTTGGCCGAGAATGCTCTTGAGAAATGCCAACTTATGACACCTGAGGCTGAAATGACATCAAATCAACAACCCTTTGACATGAATAAGTTGAGTCACATAGTGCCATAGTGCCATCAGCCAACACATGCCCAATATCAACCAACACTTTCCTTGTGATAAAAGTGGAAAACATTATCTTGCTTCTAGTAGAATGAAGCCTAGAAATCAAAGAGACGTCTGCAAAAGAATCAGAATTGAAGCATCAACTATTGTGATATTAAGCAAAATATATGATGGAGTATCATACTTGAACTTAGAAACTTACTATCTGCATCTATTTCTTAACAAAGCACTATGTGATATACTTAGTCAATGGTTTTAACAAAGATAGAACATGAGCTCCTTTTTGTTAACTTTTCATAATTCTTTTACAGTCTGTAACAAAGCTCTTGAATTATGAGAGACTATACAAAAAGGCTATAATCACATTGTACTACACTATACTTGCATAAAATTCTAATTTTACGAGTGTGACGAAGTATGCTTTTTTTTTTTTTTGAAACTGGTACTGTTGTATTCCTCAGCATTAAGGATATGCTGGAGACCTTCAAAAGGGGAACAAAACAAACAAAAAAAAGAGAGAAAGGGAGAAACTACTTACAGAGAGCCTAACAGATCTACAAGCTCTAATTCCTCAATAAGCATACTCCTTATTAGATATCATCTATGCTTCAAAGCACCATACAAATTGCTTGCACTTATTAGATATCATCTCTTTGAGATATGTAGCTTTCCTTTTCTTTTTCTTTTCAGTATCATCTATTGTAGCTTTCTGCAAGTCAGCATCTTTCCCAATCTGAAGATTTTAAGAATAAGTTGCAGCACTGCTATTCCATACTTTGTTCGAAGTAATTATACAGGTGCGAGAAAAAAAAAAGAGACTAAACAAAGAACAGGATAGTCCAATTCCAAAAGAGAGGATATGTCAGCATCAGTTTTCTTTTTACAGAATTTCTTTGTCATAAAGAATCATAAGTAGATATAGAAAAACCAATAGTATCAATCCCAAACTAGTTCGGGTTGATTCTATGAGTCTCTACCAACTATGTTGACGACTGTTTAACAAATGCAAGTAGCAACCTAGGCAGGTCTTTGGTGAATGAATACGTTTTTACCATACATTTACACATTTATCACAGTGAAATGACTAACCACCTTATCAGAAAACACTACAACATAACACTTCAAATAACTATAGGGTTGTTAAAGGCTCACTTAAAGCACTCTTAAGCCATGACTCTCAGCGAAGCCCAGCTTGTGCGCTTCACCTCGCTTAATTGGTGCTTTAGTGTAGGCATCAAGGTGTTAAGGTGTGTGAACATTCAGTAATAGGCTCTGCCTTAAAGGGGCACAACATCATATGTATAGCTTAATTATACAATTTTCCATTCTTTTGTCCACCGATTTATAGTTTGTATTTGTAATTACATTCTCTTGGCGTTTTTCTTTGCTAAATCCAATGCTTTAGTTTGTTTTTTTTAATAAACGAGAAATCCGTTTGTGACCCGCCCTTTGGACCCTCCCTAGGGTGTAGAAATTATGAAAGCACATCATTGCTTGATTTTCATATTATAGATCTAAACTCAACTATTAATTAATATTATTTCTTCTTGCAAATATTATAATTTAGTAACTCAGAACTTCATGTCTTTTACCCTTAAGAAGCAGTAGTAGCTTTATTTATTTTAGATGTCATAAAGTATCAATAGACACACTTAGTAAGAGCACTTTGTATTCCCAAATTTCTACCATTGTGGTCTCAATCGCACTACTCATAACTACCGTCCTTATCAAAACCTAATCACAACTAAAGTCATCTAAATATTTTTCTTTTCTTGTACTCCAAACTAGTACTAATGTTAATGTTTAAATGTATATTATTTCTTATAGGATTCAGTAAAAAAATAATCAAGAAAGCATGATTAGGAAACTATGAAGACAAAGCCTTGGCAAATCCAAAATTTAAACTCTATAGGTGTCTTACAAGGGGACAGGAGAAAGAGTGGACATGGAAGATGATATGAAAACCTAAGGTGCCTTACAAAGTGAATTGTTTCACTTGGCTTTTGGCAAAAGAAGTTGTCCTAACACATGAGAACCTGACAAGAGAGGTCATCAGTTGGCTTCTAGGTGTTATATGTGTGGAAAAAGCTGAGACAGTCAACCATCTTTTCTTACATTGTAAATGGACAGAACAACTATGGAGAATGTTCACTAGCGTGAAGGGGATCAGATGGGTGAAATCAGGATGCATTAGAGTTGTACTTAGTAGCTGGAAAGGGATGGAAATGTTACAAAAAAGGAGAGATGGAAGATTGTCCCAGCATGCATTTGGTGGTCAATCTGGAAAGAGAGAAACAATAGGAGCTTTGAAAATGTGCAGAACAGTCTACATCATGTCAAAATGAAGTGTTTAGCTCTATTTTACTTTTGGTGTAAACATAGTTTATTAGCTCAAACTGAAGACATCTTTGATGTTCAAGATTTTTTATAGGCAACAAAAATAGACTTGAGCTTTTGATAGATTGTAATACTTTTAAAGGGGAACTACACTTATACCTGTGGATATATAGAGTAATATTACCCGTTTCAAAAAAAAACTCTACAGGTTCACTATTTAAGGTTGGTAGTATCGAGCCCATTCTATTTTTTAAATTACAGATTCAGACATACTATTCATTCCAATTTTACTAGATTTTTACGCATAAATTTATATTTTGTGTCGGAAGTACTGAGTGCAAATGAAACCGGAACCGCAACATTGTATGTGCCTCTTATGGAAAGCCAAACTTGCTATTAACACCAAATCTTAAAACAACCTTGTGCAACAACATCCCGTTCATTAGAAAATAGAATGAGATTTGAACCTTTTGTTGGTCAAGCATTTATGACTAGTGGAATTGAGAAATGAGAAAAGGTTTCTACTTTAATATATATCTCTTTACTTTTACACTCTATCTTGTGACACTTATTAGGGAAAGAGAAAGGTAGTACAAATAGTATATTTCTATTTAGTTTATAACGTCCTATAACACTACTTGTACCAAGTCGGACCACTCTAGTAATAACTTGTTGAAACTGGAATGACCTTAGGTAGAAGGGTTTTAGACTACTTGCAAAGACACAGTAGTTTAAAATATGTTTTCTTTATAGGGAGCTACTTGAAGAATATAGAAATCTATCAAGGTAAAGAGAAACGACTTTCGCACATGTTATGATCGCAAAACCCAGTATTATGGTGTTATTAAAAGTCATTGCTTCGTGCTTAAAGCGATAAAGCAATCCAAGCGAGGAGTTATTGCTTCATGAGCGAAATCATGCACTTAAAAATCTATGTTGCTAGGACTCTTCGCACATGTTATGATCGTAAAATCCAGTATTATGGTGTTATTAAAAGTCATTGCTTTGTGCTTAAAGCGATAAAGCAATCCAAGGGAGGAGTTATTGTTTCATGAGCGAAATCATGCACTTAAAAATCTATGTTGCTAGGACTCTTCCAAAAATGTTGACGGGTGCGTGTCGGATCCTCCAAATAGTGTATTTTTGAATGATCCGATGCGGGTGCGACATCATTTTTGGAGAATCCGAGCAATTTAGCTTCAAATGATGACATGCAAAATACTCCTAACCTTAAGCGGACGATTTTTTGCTCAAGTATGAGAAGTTGGAGTAATACCAACTTTATTATAGCATTAAATCATATGTTTAGTCTTTTTAGTGTTCCATAATTTGCGCTTTATTTCATTATGTATATCTACTTATATATTCTATTTTATGTATGATGATTATTAGAGAAAGTGAAAGGAAGCCACAAATGGAATATTTCTGTTTAGTTTATAACATCCTATGCCACTTCTTGTACCAGGTCAGGCCCCTCTCACTATGTTGCTCGAACTCTTCAAAAATGTTCGAATCCGTGTTGGATCCTCCAAGAACAAACTACTTTTGGAGGATCCAACACGCACACGTCGATATTTTTTAAGAGTCTGAGCAACATAGCCTTTTAGTAATGACTTGTTGAAATTAGAATGACCTTAGGTACAAGGGTTTTAGACTACTTGCAAAAACACAGTTGTTTAAACTTTAAAGTACGCTCACTTTATAGGAACCTACTTTGAAGAATATAGAAGTCAATCAAGGTAAAGAGAAATGACTTACACACATGTTATGATGCCAAAATCCGGTCATGGTGTAATTAGAAGTCATTGCTTCATTGCTTAAAGCGTTAAAGCAATCCAAATAAGGAGACCATACGCTTAAAATGATGATGCGCAAAATAACCCGAACCTTAAGCGGACAATTTTTGGCTCAATTTTGAGGCTTTCGATCAATAACAACTTTATTATAACATTAAGAGGGTGTTTGGATTGACTTATTTTTAGGTATTTTTGACTTTTAAACACTTTTTATTATTAGAGGTGTTTGGCAAAGACACAAAGTGCTTACGCACTTTACCTTATGCTTAAAATGTACACAAAAAAAAGAGCCAAAAGTTAAAAGTAGGTCGCTCCTAATTTTGGCTTTTTTCTTTTAATTCACTCAAAAAAAGTTCATCCAAACACCCCCCTAAATCATGTGTTTGGTATTTCTTAGCGTTCCACAACTTGTGCACTTTACTTATCTCTTTACTTTTATGTTCTACCTTATGATGATTATTAGGGGAAGATAAGGAAGTCACAAATGGTATATTTCTACTTAGTTAATAACATCTTCTAACACTACTCGTACCAAGTCCGACCCCTTATAAATAACTTGTTGAAATTGGAATGACTTTAGGTAGAAGGGTTAGACTACTTGCAATGACGAAGAGTAGTTTAAAATATGTTGAATTTATCAAAAGCTACTCAAAGAATATAGAAGTCTATCAAAAAGAGCACATTCCCTTTTTGTTTTTTATCATTTTGACGGTAAGAAGGGAAGTCTTGGAGCAACTGTAAAGTTGTCTCCATGGAATCAGCCATTGATTTTTGCATCAAGATAGGCTGCCTAACTACATTGATGGAGTATGGCCCTTGCCCGGATCCAGCGTAAACACAAGATGCTTCATGCACCTGGATGCCCTTATCATTTTGACATTAAATCTGTAGATTTGATTGACTAGACTCCTCGCTAATATAAGAACAGCTTATTCACGACCAAGGAAGAATACTATCTTTTATGCAAGTCTAATAACGGACTTGAATACAAGTACCATCAACATAATGCTTCTTCAAACATCGATGATCAATATCTTTAATACTATTTGGAGTCTAATTCGCAAAAGCTTAACTGCTATCAGTATAATGTTACTTCAAGCATCCTTGATCAAGCCCACTTAAATAAATACCAAATGTTGCCTGTGACCTTAACTTAAATCGCTCATGCCTGAAGCCATCAACGTTATGGTTTCTCACTACCTAAACCCTCTATGCCTCTTTTAAATGTATTAGCAGTTTAACATTTACATCAAGACACTGCACTTTAAGGCTGCATACACATCACCCTACCTAGATCACATTTATGGGGTTACACTGGATATGTTGTTGTTGTTGTGCACTGCACTTTAACTTGTGCACTATAATGATACTGTCATTCTTCCCTTGTAGGAAAAGTTGATGCTTCTTGAAGAACTATTACTCCCAAATCTCCAAGTTGATTAAAAAATATGCAACAGCCATTTTACAATTGGGAGAAAGCAACACATCGAATGTTATTCCATTCATAATCAAGTACTCATGATAAAGCTTGGGTTACAAAAAAATTAAATGCTTAAAACAATCAAGAAGTAACAAAATGCAGCTTGTCTTTCCTCATGGCTATAGCCTACATGTACTGTATAATAGCTAATGAACTGTAAGCTTTCTCAAGTTATCACCTTCTTAATTCCATGCCAAGAGGAAGATCAGGAAATCAAGAGATCTTGATTTGATTAGGGAGTCTGCTGCATCCCAGAGCAGGAGGCGGTGGAAGAGCCTGATAGGAAGATTAGCAGAGAATATGATATGAGTTTCCGTTATAATAGAGAACTGTTTAATTCTCCTTGAATAAGTAAAAACAGACATTCTTATTTTGGGTCAAAAAGCATTCTCACATAAGCAATTCTTTCATTCACTTCTGCAATTACCAAATAATTTAGGCTATAGGTACATTCAGTCACGTATCGAGAGATCTTGTATACACAAAATAAAACCTCATCTTAGGGGAAATATTTCATATCCTTAAAGCTGGACATGAACGAGGCTGTAACCTAATCCATAAAAATACTTGATGTTCATGATCGAACATACAAAGTTAAACCAATATTAATTTTGTGTTGGTAATTGCAATACAAATACAACAATGAGCATGTTCTGCACAAGGCACTGAGAACTCTGAAAAAGTATGCAACTAATTCCTCGAATGAAGGAGCTTTTCTAGCAGATTTTAGTTACTATCTTAATGCATGTTAAGTCAACATATAAGAGTGGAAACTACTTAGGTGAGCTCACATGTATTATCAAGACCAAAATCAAGAAATTCTGAAACATAAACGAACCTGCTTCAGAAGGATCTGGCATTGTAGGAGAGTTAACTGGTGTAACAGAATGAGAAGAAGGTGCTGGCACAGCATAAGGGACTTGAGGTACCACATTGTCCATAGTACGTGCAGCCTGATAATTTTAAAAAAGCATTCATTTAGATTATCATAGTTTCAAAAGGAAGATAAATTTAACTTAGAAAAGTTTAGGGAATACCTCAGCAAAAGGATCTTGGGAGGAATGATTAGAGATGAGCTTATCATATAACATACTCCACCAATTCGTGAGAAATGCCCCTGAAGATTTTATAGCTGAAACAAATAGCAGAATTGAATAATTGTACATTAGCACATCACCACAAATAAAATGATCAGTCACTATGTTGTGCACATCCCTCCAAAATAAAAAAAAGAGCAATTAATACAATTTTATAAACACAAAAAGCATTTTTGAGAAAAAATTACCCTAGATATGTGCACCACAACATTCAAAGAATGGCATTATCTATCATTCTCTTCATTCTATTCGTATGAATACTTTTGGTATGTTACACTCTCTTTAACCCAATTTATATGGCATACTTTACTTTTTCATTTGTCCCCAAAAAATGCCACCTTTATATATTTAAAAATACTTTAAAATTCTCACGTTACTGTGATGATTTATAGTCACACATGTTTAAAGCTTATTTTAGACCACATGTATCAAAGGTATTTCATAATTTTTGTGGCCCAATGACACATAAATTCGAATATAGAGAGAATAAATTTAATTTGTGCCACAAGACTTTCGTTTTTTCTTAAACTATGTGTCTAGTCAAACACCATACAAAAATTAAAATGAAATAAAAGGAATAACATAGTTCTTAAAAAAACATGATCATCACTAAAAGGGTAGCCCGATGCACAAAGAATCCTGCATTCACCCAACGTCCGGAAAAGCCCCGCAGCCCAAGGGGATGTGACCTAGGCAGTCTACCCTGAGTTATAGATCATGCGGATACAACTTTTAAAGAAGATAATCACAATTAAAGCACAGTAATGAGTTCAAATCTGCCATAAATTTAAAGAAAGACTTGCCATCATCTGTGGGATTTTCAATAGCAACTCCACGCGCGAATGCATCGGCAGTCTCATGCAACCCCTTCTTAACCAAGTAATCATAGATGCACTTTTCAAGCCTGAAGAATTGCCAAAAGAATCTCATTAATTTGATGTAAATTGTTTTCCCCTAAAACATCTTCTCAATGAAGATGCCTTCCAACATTAATTTAAAGGGGAAAAAATCAAACTTGACCCTATACTATCTAAAATTCAAGCCTGAAGGACAGCCCCGTGCACTAAAGCTTCCGCTGCACGGGATTCAGGGAAGGACCGAACTACAACGGTCTATTGTATACAATCTTACTTTGCATTTTTGCAAGAGATCGGACCAGACCACAAAGGTCTATTGTACGCAATCTTATTTTGCATACTTGCAAGAGATTGGTCCCACGGCTTGAACCCGTGACCTTCTGGTTGCTTTGAAAGAACTTTACCAGTTACTCCAAGGCTCTCCTTCTGCCTAGTGAAAAACTATTTTCTTATTTCTTACGCTTGTCTCCTATCACTTGCTTCAACAAATAATCATACCTTTCCTTTCAACTTCTAAAACTTAAAAATGTCATCAAAACCCTACTGAAAAATCTCTCCAAAAAATTGTTTCTCAAGATAAAGCACGTTTTACATAAATTTCTCTGATTGAAAAAAACATTCAAGCATAAATTAAGAGGGCATAAAAGGAGAAAAGAACATATATCATAAAAAGTTATAAACTTATACTCACATCTTTTCAGAATTCCCTGAGGCCATGATCCAAAAGAGAATGGAGAAAGGGGAGAAAATGAGAGTGAAGATAGATTGGGTAACAAGATTTGTCTGCTGAAAACTAAATGGAAGAAAAGATACAAACAAACAATATATACTATTGACTTGAAAAGACTGAGTGATAAAAGAGACAAGAATATGGATGCCAAATAAAGGCAAAAAAAAGAAAAATGATATCTATATTTTCACTATTAAAATGGAAGGTTATTTAATATAAAGTGTGTAATAAAATATATGGAAATCAAATAAATGATGGGTGAAAATTTGTAAAACAAAAATTGTATTGACTTGAAGTGAGTGAGAAAGAAAAGAGACGAGAAAAGGATGCAAAAAGAAAATCTACAATTTCATTGTTAAAATGGAAACAAATTCATTATAAAGTGTGTACAATAAAAAATATGGCATGTGCAATCAAATGAAAGAAAATTTACATACCAACAATTGTATTGACTTAAAGAGATTGAGAAAAAGAAATCTACATTTTCATTGTTAAAATGGAAAAAAAATTCATTATAAAGTGTGTACAGAAAAAAAGGTAAACAATGCAGTAAATTGAAGGATGAGTGATAATTTGGTTAATAAATAGAATAAAAACCATATGCCCAAAAGAATTCATAGCAATAAAAGTATTCTTGTTTCGTCTCCACAACTAAGATTTTCTTTAAGATTTAAAGCTTTTTCTTTTTTAATCAATTAATTCTTATTACGCTTTTTTTTCCTTTAAGAATTTTCCTTTTATACGTTTGGTACAATGCAGAAATAATTTATTTGCTTCTTATGCCTTTGACTCTTAAAGTCATCGGACAATTTTAGAAGTTCTCCTGAAAAAGAATATTGAGAGAAGTTTAAAAGAAAAAACTTTAAGGTGTCAGGTAGTTATCTATTTAAGAAATTGATTTGTTTGACAAATTTTTTTAAAAAATTGAATTTAAATTCTTAACTATTTGAGAACATTTCTAAAAGTGTTTTCAATGAATATTTTTAAAGAAGTTTATGAAGGTAATCTTAGGACCTTGTATGCTTGGACAATTCAATTTTATTCCTAGAAATTTCCTTTGTTTATTAACTCCGGAGTGGAGAATTAATATTTTTTAAAAGAGGATCATGGAATAGTGAAAAGAAGAAGAAAACCCAATTTGTATGTGTTCAAAAGAATGAGGTAGGCATAAAATCACATGAAATGAAGTTGTTTTCAAATACGTACGATCTCTTTAAAAACACATAGACTTACCAAAAAATAAGATGCAATAAGAATAAATAATCTATGTAAGCGATACCAATTAGCTGTGGTTAAAGTTTTAATAATGATGATACATTTACATTAGGTCCACTACTCGGTACTAGTCTTTTGGTCTAGTCAGAAACTATATGATCATTTAGAAAATGTGGAGAATTTCTAACACTAAGAAAAACTACATAATAATTTAAAAATACTGGCAAGACACTATTTTTTATAAATTGACGAGTAAAAGGGGATGATGTAAGTAAAAGAGAGGGTTCTTTTTTTGTGAGAATTTATATTTACAGTTAAAAAAAATTTAAGAAGTGATCATGACTAGTTTGTGATCTTAGCGTGGAATCAAGTGTAAAAAATAAATGGTGAAATTTTTCGGTAATTGTTAGAGAATTTGTACAAATTGATTAGGTAATTGTGCAACTGTGCAAAAGTCGCATACTTAGTAGAATTCACTTTTTTGGGGGGTTTGAGTAAGGTGTTTCAATGAATTTTTTTTTTTACCTTTATCAACTAAAATTCATGTTTGCACAAGAATTTATTAGTTGCGTTGTTCCCTTTTAATTGTAAGAATTGGGTTCTCTTCTCTTATTTGACTTTGCTCTACAAAACAAAACTATTTTGCATCATTCCCAAGCAAAAGTTACACTACAAAAAAAAAATTAGCTACAAACTCGTCACTTGAGTGTAGCTATTTTTTATTTTTTGAATGTAATTTCTTGCTTAGAATTGATGCATGATAGTTTTGTTTTGTAAATCAAAGTCAAATAAGAGAAGGAAGCTCAATTCTTAGAACAAGGCAATGAACGAATGCTTGTCCAAACATAAATTAAGTTGACAGAAGACAACAAATTTTAATTTTAACACCTCACTCAAACCAAAAAAAATTAATAAAATTCTACTAAGTATGTGACTTTTGCACAATTGGACATTTACCTAATTAATTTGTACAAACCCCTTATCAGTTACCAACAAATTTCACCAATTATATTTTACACTTGATTCCATGCTAAGATCATCAACTAGTCATAATCACTTTTTTAATCTTTTTGACTATAAATATAAATCCTCACAAAAAACTCTTCTTTTTTACTTCAACCCCTTTTACTTGTCAATTTAGAAAAATTAACTTTTTCTTTTACTTGTTCAATTAAGCAATTTAAAAGGGAATTACAAACAAACAAAAAAACAATTTCACCACTACCATTAAGGAATCATTTTTCAAACTAATTGAAGTACTAATAGTCAATTCCTTCTTTTTTAAAGCTCGTGCCCACATAAATCAGAACAGAGGGAAAGATATAACCTAACCTCTATAAAATCCATCGTGTCTTTAGTCATTGTCTTCACATCATGAGCTTTCTTTTGTACTTTATCTGCAGTACTAGTCTCTGATTTCTTCTTCAATCTAGAGAAGACAAACTTACAAGTTCTAATAAACAATTTATAAATGTTAAGTAAATTTTTAAACACAAATTCAGGATGTGGGCAAGGCTAAAGCTACTGGGTTCGGTGATTCTGTGAAGTAGTATACAGGCTTATAACTTCGCCCCTATTTTAACGCATACACAAGCCCATGTTATAGATACACACATACATGTTTGAGTCAAAGCTAACTGGATTTGAACAGACAAATATTATGTCATGCTTAATACTACCTATGTTAAATAAATTTCATAACTAATCAAACTATGTCATACAAATAATTGGAAAAAATATCATAATCATCTACCAAAACCAATAAACAGGTGGGAAAAGGTACCTCAGAATAAGTAGGGGATGAGGAGAAGCAAACACGGGAGACATTGCCGTGGAGAAACAGACATTACATGCAAACACTTCATTCCTGAAGTTGTTCTTAAGAAATTTCCATGCATTGCCTCATTTTCTGAACAACTACAAGATGGTGGCAGAACCAGGATTTTCAGTAAAAGGGTTTAATATATATAGAAGTAAGGACACGAAGAAGACAAGGGACTTCAATATGTATCTCTATAAACATAAAAAAAGAAGTATATTTTTCCGGAAAAGGGGGTTTGGATGAACCCCGTTGTGCCCCCTATCTAGTATGATAAAAGTAAAAATCCTTAATTTCTCCTTTAGCCTGCCTATCACCAAACTTTTAAGGTGTTTCTGCTGAAAACTTGTGTAAATCTTCACCTTGAAGAGTTTCACTTTCTTCGTAATCCTGCATAAAGCTCTCACATTTCACATTAGAATTTTAAGTTGCATTTCTCCCTTGAATACTGATAAAATCATGCACAAAGTTGCAGAAAGATATCTCAATGACCAAAAATATTCTGGAAACAAATTCACACTGGATATCGTAACCAAAACAACTACTAAATGTTACGATCATGGGATCACTTATGAGTATTCAGCTTATTCTGGCATGTTCTTCCCTTAAGCCAACATGCGTAAGCATATTATCGTTGAAATCACTAAAACTTGCAAGGGCAGAAATTGTGCGCTGAAAAGCTTTAGCTGCCAGGCCACTTTAGGTAAAACATCCTGTTAAGGACAGGATGAAGTCTTTGAAAATTGTTTCTTTTGATTTGTACTCATAAACTGGGACTTGACAATTGATAGTCAATAGCAGGGGCAGCAGTGCAAGCTCCCTGAGAACAAACGAACTTAAAGATGAACCTGAACGGAATACTATAATGAACAATGCAGATAAAGTCAACTTTCAGATGCTATAAAAATTCAGGGGACTGACAGTTGAGCTCCATTCTTGATTACATACTTGTTGGCGAGCCTTATTTTCCTCTACAGGTACAATAAAAGGAAAAAATCAATCAGAACAAAGAATTAGAAACCTCAAATTAGCACGAATCTACTGTACCACTAGCTCAAATTCATCATTTGTACAATCTAAGTTTTAGGCATTTCCGATATCCTCTGTATGGTCAAAGCAATAAATTTTCTTGGCAACTCTTCTGGAAAAAACATGCAAAGAGCAAAGCACTCATCATATCCATGGAACAAAACATGTAAACTTGTGTGCTACTTCCCTACTTCTTTCCGTGTATGTTTTCTTAATATCATGTTTATCCTAAACGCTATTTCAAGGAAAGTAATCTTCGTTAAATAGCTAAGGAGAGGAAGATAAAGAAAAGAACACCATTGGTGAGATTGAAACTTTGCACCTTCGTAATGTAGGATGGAAACACAACCACTAAGCAGCATCTATTTACTTTTAAAAATGCATAATACCGTCTCTTTCCGTTGACGCTCAATTTTGCAGGACAAAGATACATATTCGTTCTGTTAACATTGGCAACACTAAGAAATGGATGTTTTTGCCTCTGCAAATCATAGGCTCAATTCTCTATTTATCTGTTCTTTAATTCTAAGTCACTCAAAATTAATAAAATTACATGCAGATATTGCTTCCCAAATCACAACATTTGCAACAGCATGAAGACTATGGACACAATACAGATCTGCAGTAAAGCTGATACGAATCATCGCATTCATCATTCATCGATAAGGGCAGGGGCGGAGCTACAGTGTCTTGAGGGTGTCCAATTGGACACCCTCCATCGGAAAATTATACCGTACACTTAAGTAAAATGCTGTTCAAAATGCTTAAATTTAATACTTTGGACACCCTTGACTCAATAAGCCACTGCGGCCCAGCGGATGGAGGCTCACTTGTGAAGCCCATGTGCGCAGGTTCGAATCCCCAGTAGCTACTCATTTTTATAATCATTTTTAAGAGCTCCTATTTATTATTTTTATAATCATTTTTAAGAGCTCCTATTTTATTATTCCTTTAATTATCTAAGGTAATTAAAGGACTTTCTAAAAAATAGTTAGTAAATTTGTTAGAAATCTATAACTTAAAAATCTAATAAAGCTTATTGAATTTTCAATGAATTTGACTTTTTATTTCTTTTCATCAAAGTTTGAAATAAAACTTAAACGTAATTATTAAAATGATTTCATTTTAAGTTGAACCACCCCCTTTCTTTTCTATTTTTCCTTTGTTCATTTACTTCATATTAAATTAAACACAAATAATTAAAGCTACATATCATGCAATTTGATTTTTAAAATTTTGGAACATTTATACATAAAAAAATATATTAAGATTACGTAATTCGATTTTAAATTTTTCACTGCACCCATTCATCAACTTTTTTTTGCTTATGTAATGTTTGGACACCCTTCGTGAAATTTCTAGCTCCGCCACTAGATAAGGAAACCTGAAGAGGCAATGTTCTTATTGCAACAAACATTCATTCTAATTCAATAATGCAATCAAATTACTTTTACCTTCATTGTCATCGAGCTCTTGCAAGTACTGATCAGCATCCAAGGCTTCTACGCACCCTACACAAATATGAAGTTGAAAAGCAGAAGCAACTTAGAACCGTAATTCTGCTAACATTACGCTATCTCGTTATCTTGAGAGAACAGTGAAAATCAAAGCTTCAAACGAATCCACATTGAAGATATAAATGACAAACATAGATGGAAAATGCAAGCACAGAAGCGCACAGGCACAATCCTTTGCAGTGTTACATGAGAAACTTTGCAATCTACAAAAGTTTCTTTTACTCTAGCACCTAGTGGCTGCCAGAACAATAAGATATTATTGATACAATTCTAAATCAAGGCTTTACAAATTAGAAAAGAAAAAAACACATATTCATGGACCATATTTTGATCTCGCCAGCACAGAGACTGTCATAGTAGAAGTATGTGAGATACACCTAATAGACATGCAGTAGACATGGCCAACCAAGCAAACCAACTTCATTTCTGGACCAAGCAAACCAATAATGAACAAAGATTAAACCAAATTCGGATCACTAACCTGTGCCAGCATGTGTGACGGTTTTGCCCATACACTTCTTATCTTGAATATAACCAGTAAAAAAAAAACGCCGCTGATGCTAGTCTATATTGTCCTTGGCATAGTTACCACATATCAGTCAAAACCGAGCTGCAAAAGAAGAACAATCTGAAACCTACAGCAATCACTTTTCAACTTTAAGTCATCCTGACAGCCTATTCTCCCCAGAAGGCTCCACTACCTTGAGTTCCAACGCACCTCTATCATAGGGTTCCTCAATCATCTATTTTGCAGTATTTAAACTCAAATCTACTATAAATTATATATACTTTGGATAGAGAGAAAGTTTGTCAGCTGATGGCACCATGCTACGCGACTTATTCATCTCAAGAAATAGTGAATTGGATGTAACTTCTTTTGCACGTACATGAGGTAACCTGTCTCTTGCAGAACTTCGCCAAAATATTTTATTCGGGTTTCCCTTGCATCATTTGAACATTTAATTTCAATAGGAAATATTTTGCTAGATGTTCAACCATACTGACATCGACTCATGACTAAAGTATAGCATCACAATGAATATATTGGGTGTCATAGAATCTATCTATACTACCTTAAAAGCATGAACTCCCTAACTTGAATGTTAAATTACTATAATACTCCCAACTTAAAACACCAAATTTAGTATATATTCTATATTTTATATTGTATTTATTTAGTTGTTCTATATTATATTAAAAGTTGGCACCTATACAAAACAAATAATGTCTATAAGATAATATTAGTGAGATAAGACTAATTACATGATTGAACCTCATCAAATTGAAATAAATGTATACATTATTGCATTTAACTAATAAAAATTTTCATTGACCATCTTCATAGGTTTGTGTGAAAAAGAGATATATATGACGATCCACATTGAACATTCACAAAAGAATCTGCAATATTATTTTTTGCTAAGCTTATTATTCAAATCTTCGCTATAATAAGCAATACTATATTTACTATAACATATATTTTTGGAATTGGTAATCACGTGCAACGCACGTGTCAAAAAACTAGTTGCAACAAAAGGATGAAATACTAAGGAAAGTCATTAGATTTTATAAAACTAAGACCAAATGATTACATCACAAAAGAGATATTTGGTCTCACAAAATAAAAAGGGAAGGATGACACTACAAAAGGTATATATAATATAGAAGTATTTCCAATGACTGTAGCCTGAGAGTTTCACGATTCATGCATTCAAATTATAATTGCTTCAAAGAAATGAATTTAACTTTGAAAAGTTTAGGTGACACCTTAGCATATGATTCTTGAACATGCTCTGGAGACTAAAGATGAATATATCTGGAACACATCCCCCAATTCGCCAAAAATCCCTCTCAAGTCCTGATGGCTAAAAAAGTTCCAAGTATGCCCAAGAATTCTAAGTTACTTTTGGTATTTGTTTTAACAATCAATTCTCCAGGGGATCTCTAGCAGAGTGGTGGGATGGGTTCAATGATATATTCACCTCTGAGCAGGCCCAAGAATCCGTTCTAAATCACAAGTTGAGAGTTATATTTTCGGATTTTCCCCATTTTCCTTGTTAAAATCACCAAACTTGGATAGAAAGAAAATATTAGCTTATCCAATCTGCTATTTGACGTGAGTTTTCCTGTGAGAACAGAATACAGTTTTCGACAGTTGTTCTTTCTACTTGGAAGTACTAAGCTATGGCGAAAAAAATTGACAGTTAATGACAACAGAAACGACTACCGAAAAGTTGAACTAAACATGCACGTGATGTTAACTTTTTCTGTTGATGTGAAAAATCAATAGGAACACATACATTCGACCCGCGGTATTTAACTAAACAACGTAGCATGAATCTACTGGGTGTGTGGCTCTTCTGAACCAAATATGCAAAAGTAAAGAAACTCACCTGACCAAACATTTGGCAAGATCCAACTCATAAAGGTTGCGTGTTATTTTCCTGCTTCTTTCCACGTCTGTTCGCTTGGTTTCCCATTTTATCCTAAATGCTTAAAGGAATCTTCAAAATGAAATTGGAGGTAAAATACAGAGATGATAGGTAACTCGCAACTCAATAAGTAAGCCAATGGCAAAAAAGAGCATATTCTAAGCATCAGCTTCAGAATCAATTACAGCTCCTAATAACCACAGTTCTTCACTTACTTGTAGGAGAAAGAAGTAAGTGGCATTCTATTGGTTAGAGATCATACCTTGCTCTCTTTTTCTTCTTTCGGTGCAAGGAAATTTACCTGAAAAGTGGTTGGTTTTGGTGGATTTCTATGATGCAATCCCACATTGTATAGGTTTTTGCACAGGATGGCACTGGTATAATAATTTGATAAAGCTGATTTATAGTCTGATAGCACCTGTCAAAAATGAAAAACAGCACATTAAAATTTTCTGATAGCATAAAACAGTTCATTTCCAGTTGATCATTCAAGACGTTATACGTAATTTAAATTTAATGAATAACAAATATGGAAGAATTTATTTTTTTCGCCCGGTAGAATGCATTAGGATTTTAAATTAAATCCACCTTGTGTTGGCGAGGGATGAGGTAGACCACGAGATACGCATGTAAACAGTATGACACAATTCCAAGAGCCTTCAATTGAATAAGTTTGACTAAATCACGCCAACTGAAAAGTTTGAAGTCACCCGAAATTCGTGGACTTACAGAGTAAACTCTTACCATTACTTAAATCTGCGACCAATTATTGTTTTCACTTGATTTCATTTGGTCCCATGTGAACTTATAATCCTAATTGCCTGCCAAGTGATCCTAAATAGTGACAATTGAAAAGCTGATTTGAGAACTTCACTTGTTTGAAGAATGGTTGTAAAATCTTGTACAATTCCAGGAATTACGTGGTGCACAAGTGATATATAGAACTTCTTAGAGAACCAAAGCCCACATAATATTTTCCGTTCAGGGCCTATAGTCTCTACCAACTACTCCTTCCATTAACTTTACTTGTCCCCTATTCCAAAAATAAATCTTCACTTTTACTAGTCACTTTTAACATATCAATAAAAGACAATTATTGTTTTTCTATTTTACCGTCGACACTAATTACTTATTCCCCAAATCATTTCCAAGACCTAAGACTATACATCAATTGATATGAGTGTTGCAGTAAATAACAAATACCAATCATTGTTTCTTAAGGGGCATGTAAAGTCCAAAGTGGACAAGTAAAAGTGAACATAGGGAGTATGTTGACGATTGTTAAAGAAATTCAGTTTACCAACTTAGAACGATCTTAGAACCAAAGGTGACTTCCTTTATCTTTCCCTAATAGATGGCTTGGGGAAGTGCATTTACCAGGGGAAGCAGCGGTGGAATTTTGATTACGTGGGACAAGAAAGAATGGCTAGGAGAACTGATTAACTCTGGAAACCAATCGATTCTATGCAAATTTATTGGCATAAACCAGGAGATGACATGGTACCTTAGTGCAGTTTATGCTGACAACAATAGGGTCACCAATAGAAACCTTTGGAATGAGCTAATTACTAGCAAAACTTTTTTGTGAGGGGCCTTGGGTGGTTTGTGGTGACTTCAATGTGACTAGGTATGTGTGTGAAAGGACAAACTGTAATAGGATCAATGGGGCAATGGCTGAATTTTCTGATTGCATCAACGACTTAGAATTGGTAGACCCTCCTTTATTTGGAGGGTCTTACACTTGGAGAAGAGGGGAAAGCCAGAATAGTGCATCCAGAATCGACAGATTCCTATACTCTCGTGAATGGGAAGACCGATTCTCTCAGGTTAAGCAGACACTGCTCCCAAGACTGGGTTCTGATCACAACCCAATTCTACTATCTTGTGGTGACTGGGAGTTCAAAAAATCCTACTTCAAATTCGAAAATTGGTGGCTAGAAATTGAGGGATTCAGAGACAAGGTGAAGGAATGGTGGAACTCTTTTCCAAATACAGGAAGACCATCTTACAATTTGGCAAACAAGCTCAAGCTCCTTAAAAAAGAGCTGACACAATAGAGCAAAAGCCACAGATTGAACTGGAAGAAAAAGAAAGAGGAGATCCTTTTACAAATCAGCTCCTGGGAAACTCTTCAAGACCAAAGGGCCCTATCTGATGATGAGCTTTTGCAAAAATCACATCTAGCTATGGAGTTTGAGGAGGTTGCCAAGAGAGAGGAGATAGCTTGGAGACAAAGATCAAGAGTTAAATGGCTGAAACAAGGTGATAAAAATACCAATTTTTTTCATAGAATGGCCAATGCCCACAAGAGATGCAACTCCATAGAATCCTTACAAGTAAGGGGTCTCACTATCACTGACCCAGAAGTCATCAAGGATAATGCTCAAACTTTCTACCAGAAAATGTCCAAAGAGACTGAGCACTGGAGACCTGATTTCAATCTCCAAGTTGCACCAGTCATCTCCACAGAAGATCAGACATGGCTGCAAAGGAATTTTGAAGAAGAGGAAATCCTAGAGACCATCAAGTCATGTGCTATTGAAAAGGCCCCTGGGCCTGATGGTTTCCCAATCAACTTCTACCTAACCTTTTGGGAGTTTGCAGTAGTTTTATGACCACCAAGTTTTTGAAAGAAGTCTTGAATGCTACTTATGTGTCCCTCATTCCGAAGAAAGCAGGAGCAGCAGAATTAAGAGATTTCAGACCAATCAATTTGATCTCTGGGGTGTACAAAATATTGGCCAAAGCATTAGCTGAGAGAATGAAAAAGATCATAGGGAATTTGGTCAACAGACATCAAATGGCATTCATCAAGGGAAGACAAATAATGGATGCAGCATTGATAGCAAACGAATGAGTAGACACAAGAACCAGAGGAGATGTGGCTGGTCTAATGTGCAAACTAGACATTGAAAAAGCTTTTGATCATGTCAACTGGAACTATCTCCTAAATCTCCTCAAACAAATGGGTTTTGGAAATAGATGGCTAAAGTGGATAAGTTTCTGCATTAAAACTGTTAGGTTCTCTATTTACGTTTTTTTCCCTCCGAAAGGGCACTTAGACAAGGAGACCCCCTCTCCCCTTTTCTCTTTATCCTAGCCATGGAAGGACTCAGCAGTATGGTTAGAACAACTCTCCAATAGAATTGGATAAGGGGTTTCAAGCTTAATAGCCATGGTGTGGGTGATCTGGAGGTCAGTTGTCACCTGGTTTATGCAGATGACACTATAATTTTTTGTGAACCTATAGAAGAGCAGGTCTGGCATATCAGACTGATGTTAACTGTTTATGAAGCTGTATCTGGTTTGAAGGTAAACTGGAGGAAAATCAATTTATTTCCCATCAAAGAGGTAAACCACATGCAGACTCCGGCTGGCATCTTAGGTTGTGGGGTGGACAAACTCCCAACTGTTTACCTTGGCATGCCCCTTGGTAACAAACATGATGATCTGGAGATTTGGGATAGCATCATAGAGAAGACAGAAAAATTATCTCAATGGAAGGCTCAGTACATATCACTTGGAGGAAGAGTCACTCTTATAAACTCTGTCCTAGACTCCCTTCCCACCTACGTGATGTCATTGTTTCCTATCCCTTCCAGTGTATCTAAGAAATTATACAGGCTCAGAAGGAATTTTCTATGGAAAAGAAACAAGAAGGGTGGGGATACAATTCAGTGAAGTGGAAGGAAACTCAATTGAGCAAAAACCAGGGAGGACTAGCCATCAGAAACCTAAACTTACAAAATCAGTGTCTTCTCATGAAGTGGTTATGGAGGTTTAGTGAGGAAGAAGCTTCACTCTGGAAACAGGTCATCTCTCACAAGTATGGTCAAGAAAGTCAATGGGTCACCAATGAGGTCAACAGTACTTATGGTGTTGGTGTGTGGAGAGCTATCAGATCAACATGGACAAAAATGCAAGGAAATACCAGAATCAGAGTTGGAAATGGGCTCAGAACTCTCTTCTGGAACGATCTCTCGATAGGTCAGTCCACTCTGCAGGAATCCTTCCCTGATTTAATGCTATTAAGCTACAATCCTGAAGCTACAGTGGGGGAATGTTGGTCTCCCCAAGGTTGGAACCTAACATTTAGAAGACATCTTAACGGATGGGAAGTGGAGAGGGTGGCAAACATGCTGAATGTACTAGGGGTCTTCACTGGCACAACTTCTAATCCAGATTCTTTAAGATGGAAATACACACAAGATGGCATCCTCTCGGTGAACAGACTTTACAAGAAGGAAAACAGCTGCTCAACACATGGGGAAGTCTCAAAGCTCTGGAAGTCCTTATGGAAGATTAAGGCCCCTACTAAAATCAAATGTTTCGCTTGGTTGGTGGTCAGAAGGGCTTGTCTCACTCAAGAAGTTCTCCAAAAGAAGGGAAGGACACTTGTACCTAGATGTTTTTTGTGCAATGAAATTGGGGAAACAAATAACCATTTGTTCCTGCATTGCAAATTTACTGCTCAACTATGGCATCCATTCTTTACTCTCACTAACGAAGAGTGAACAATGCCTGAGCACACAGCTGACCTGTTGAGCTGTTGGATCAGAAGAGGTGGCAGCAAAAGCCAGAAGAAGTGGTGGCGGATGATACCTTCCTACAGTTGGTGGACAGTGTGGGAAGAAAGAAATGGGAGATGCTTTGAAGACAAAGTTAAGTCCATTCATGATGTAAAATGGAGCTGTCTAGTCACATTATTTTTTTGGTGCAAGGAGAACTGTATAGAGGAAATGGATGAATTTGTCGATTTCTTAGGAGCTTTGTAAATCTAGACTCTATTTTCTCTTCTTGTGAAAAGCTTCTGAAGATGACCAGCGTCCCTTAATGCTGAGGAATACAACAGTACTTTTGTCCCAAAAAAAAAAAGATAAAGGAAGTCACAAATGGTATATTTCTACCAGTTTATAACATCCTCTAAACACTATTTGTACCAAGTCGGACCCCTTAGTAATAACTTGTTGAAATTGGAATGACCTTAGGTAGAAGGGTTTTAGACTACTTGCAAAGACAAAGAGTAGTTGAAAATATGTTGAATTTATCATAAGCTACATGAAGAATATAGAAATCTATCAAGGTAAAGAGAAACAACTTCTACACATGTTATGATGGCAAAATCCAATCTCATGGTGTTATTAAAAGTAATTGCTTCGCCGCTTAAAGTGATATAGAAATCCAAGCGACGAGTTATTGCTTCATGACCAAACCAAGCGTTTCGAATGATGATGAGCAAAATAATCCTAACCTTAAGCGGACAATTTTTGGCTCAACTATGAGGAGTTGGATTAATACCAACTTTATTATAGCATTAAATCATACATGTTTGGCATTTTTAGTTTTCCATAATTTGCGCTTTACTTCATTGTGTATCTCTTAAATTTTATGTTCTATTTAGGATGATTATTAGCGAAAATGAAAGGAAGTCACTGTTAGAATAGAATAGGTAAACACAATCCTACACCAAATAGGAATAGTTTATAGTCTCCTATTTGGTAAGGAATAGTATTATATAGTGTCTATAAATAGGGTTCTCTATGTAATAATTAGAACTACAATTCAATAATATTTTCCCCATATATTGCTCGCATGGTATCAGAGCATTGGTGAGAAACTTACCCAAAAATATTTTTTTTTAAAAAGAAAAAAAAAAGGACAGAATCCGGTGACTGTAACAGCTGGTTTGCATTGTTGTCTTGTTTTACAAGTGTTGTGCCAAAACCCACACCACCACGAGGTGCAGGACACTCAGGCGAGCAAACCCCAGTGGGATCCTCTGAGTTTCACCTTGTCACGCGCCTCCGGCAGTTCCAGGCTTGCATCATAATATGTCTTTAGGGATTGATATTTTTGGCTCCAAGAATATAGGTAGTTCAAGTGCTATGATCACTTCAGAACCATTAATGGGAAGCTCAAACTATTTAGCTTGGGCTTCCTCGATTGAGTTATGGTGCAAGGGGCAAGGCGTTCAAGATCACTTAACCAACAATACTTGTGTGGTAGATTGAAAAGGCAAAGGCTAGTGAGACAGCTAATAAAGTCAAAGCACAATAGGAGAAGGTTGATGCTCAATTATGTAGTCTCCTATGGCGATCTATCGATTCCAAATTGATGCCCTTGTTTCGCTCATCCCAAACATGCTATTCAGTTTGGGAAAAGGCTCGTGCTTTATATACTAATGATATATATCGATTCTATGATGTGATATCTAGAATGACTAGCTTAAAGAAACAAGAATCCGATATGTCTACTTACTTGGGACAGGTACAAACAGTCATGGAGGAATTTGACATGTTGATGCCAATCACTACAAATGTGGACAAACAACAAGAACACAGACAGACGTTGTTTCTAGTTCTTACACTTGCTGGACTTTCTACTGACCATGATTCAGTGCGTGATCAGATTTTAGCTAGTCCTACCATTCCTACAGTTGATGAATTATTCTCTCGTCTACTTCGTCTTGCTGCGCCTCCCAACCACAAAGTAGTTTCATCACCGACCATTGACTCATCTGCTCTCCCATCTCAAACCATAGAAAAACGAGCATATCAATCTATGGAGAATCGACAAGGAGGAGGTCGTCTTGGAAAACCTCGATCCAAGTGTAGTTATTGTCATAAATCTGGACACACTCATGACATACGTCATAATTTGCATGGTCCACCACCCAATTATGATCCTGCTACTCTAAAGGAATATAACGAGTTCCTTCGTAATCGTGCAAGTAAGCATACATCTTCACAAGAAGCAGTTGTTGCTCCACCTGATCGACTATCCCATAATGCTCATATTGCTCAATCAGAATATGATGAGTTCCTTCAATATCGAGCAAGTAAGCAAACGTCTCCACAAATAGCTTCGATTGTTCAACATAATGCTGTTGCTGCGGGTAATTCTTTTGCTTGTGTTGCACAGTCTAATACTCATGGATCATGGACTCGGGCGCTTCTGATCATGTTTCTGGTAACAAATCACTTCTGTCAGATATTGTTTATTCACAAACCCTTCCTGCTATTACTTTGGCCAATGGGATACAAACAAAACCAAAAGGGGTTGGAAAAGCCACACCCTTATCTTCTGTCACTCTAGACTTTGTTCTTTATGTCCCTGGTTCTCCTTTTAATTTGGCATCTATTAGTAGTTTGACACGTGCCCTACATTGCGGTATAACCTTTTTTGATGATTTTTTTCTCATGCAGGACCGCAGTACGGGACAGACGATTGGCACAGGACATGAATCACAAGGCCTTTACTATCTTACCTCTTCAAATTCCTTCACAGCATGATCTGTTACAGATCCTCCGGACCTCATTCAAAAACGTTTGGGACATCCGAATCTATCTAAACTGCAACAGATGGTGCCTAGTTTATCTAGTTTATCCAAATTAGATTGTGAGTCGTGTCAACTTGGGAAACACACTCGTGCCACATTTCCACGTGGTCTTGAGGGTCGTTCAGAGTCTATTTTTTCATTAGTTCATTCTGATGTTTGGGGTCCTAGTAGAGTCAGTTCCACCTTAGGATTTCGTTATTTTGTTAGTTTCATTGACGATTATTCGAGATGTACTTAGGTTTTCTTAATGAAAGATCGTTGTGAGTTATTTTCTATATTCAAAAGTTTCTTTGCTGAAATAAAAAATCAATTTGGTGTTTCTATTCGTACTTTTCGTAGTGATAATGCCTTAGAATACTTATCATCCCAGTTTCAGGAGTTTATGTCTGACCAAGGAATTATTCACCAAACATCTTGTCCATACACTCCTCAGCAAAATGGTGTAGCGGAAAGAAAGAATAGGCATCTCATTGAGACTGCTCGCACTCTCCTCATTGAATCCCATGTTCCGTTGCGTTTTTGGGGCGATGCAGTCCTTTCATCTTATTATTTAATTAATAGAATGCCCTCATCTTCTATTCAGAATCAGGTTCCACATTCCATACTATATCCTCAGTCACATCTTTATTCTATCCCTCCTCGTGTATTTGGGAGCACATGTTTTGTTCATAACTTAGCCCCAGGAAAAGATAAATTAGCCCCTCGTGCTCTTAAATGTGTCTTTCTTGGTTACTCTCGAGTTCAAAAAGGGTATCGTTGCTATTCACATGATCTTCGCCGATATATTATGTCTGCCGATGTAACATTCTTTGAATCTCAACCTTACTACACATTTTCTAATCATCCTGATATCTCTGAGGTATTGCCCATACCTCAGGTCTTGCCTGTACCGACTTTTGAGGGACCTACGGTATCTTCTTTATCTCCATTTATAGTGCCACCACTCCTAACTTACCATCGGCGTCCCCGTCCAGCAATAGTCTCCAATGATTCATGTCATGTGCCGGACCCTGCTCCCACTGCGGCCTTGCCTCCTGCTAGTCAATTGATTGCACTTCAAAAAGGTATACGATCTACTCGAAATACTAATCCACATTATACTTTCTTGAGCTATCATCGTTTATCTTCACCCCATGATGCCTTTGTATCATCTTTGTCCTCTATTTCCATCCCTAAGACTACAGGAGAAGCACTTTCTCATTCTGGATGGAGGCAGGCTATGATTGATGAGATGTCAGCTTTACATTCGAGTGGTACTTGGGAGCTTGTCTCCCTTCCTACTGGTAAGTCTACTGTTGGTTGTCGTTGGGTTTATACGGTCAAAATTGGTCCAAATGGTCAAGTCGATCGGCTGAAGGCTCGCCTTGTTGCTAAAGGGTATACTCAGATATTTGGGCTAGATTACAGTGACACTTTCGCTCCTGTGGCCAAAATAGCATCAGTCCGTCTTTTTCTATCTATGGCTGTCATTCGTCATTGGCCTCTTCATCAGTTGGACATTAAGAATGCTTTTCTGCATGGCGATCTAGAGGAAGAAGTATATATGGAGCAACCACCTGGTTTTGTTGCTCAGGGGGAATCTAGTAGCCTTGTATGTCGATTGCGTCGGTCACTCTATGGTCTGAAACAATCTCCTCGAGCTTGGTTTGGAAAGTTCAGCACAGTAATTCAGGAGTTTGGCATGACTCGTAGTGGCGCTGATCACTCTGTGTTTTATCGGCATTCAGAACCAAATTTGTGTATTTATTTGGTTGTTTACGTTGATGATATCGTTATCACCGGCAATGATCAAGTTGGTATCGCTAATTTGAAGCAGTATCTTTTTCAGCATTTCCAAACTAAAGACCTCGGCAGACTGAAGTATTTTCTTGGTATTGAGGTTGCTCAGTCTAGATCAGGTATTGTTATTTCTCAACGCAAGTATGCTTTAGACATTCTTGAGGAGACAGGAATGATGGGATGTAAACCCATTGACACTCCTATGGATCCGAATGTTAAACTCCTTCCAGGAAAGGGGGAGCAACTCAGTAATCCTGAAAGGTATAGACGGTTAGTTGGAAAGTTGAATTATCTCACGGTGACTAGACCGGACATCTCTTTTCTTGTGAGTGTTGTAAGTCAGTTTATGACTTCTCCTTGTGATAGTCATTGGGATGCAGTTGTTCGTATTTTGCGATATATAAAGTCAACTCCTGGTAAAGGACTACTCTTTGAGGATCAAGGCCATGAGCATAGCACCGGATATACAGACACTGATTGGGCAAGATCACCTTTTGATAGACGTTCTACATCCGGATATTGTGTTTTAGTTGGAGGTAATTTGGTGTCATGGAAGAGTAAGAAACAAAGTGTGGTTGCTCGATCCAATGCAGAAGCAGAATATCGAGCAATGGCTGTAGCAACTTGTGAGCTAGTTTGGATCAAACAGTTGCTTGGAGAACTGATGTTTGGAGAAATCGGTCATATGGAACTTGTGTGTGATAATCAAGCGGCCCTTCATATTGCATCAAATCCAGTGTTTCATGAGAGGACTAAGCACATTGAGATTGATTGTCACTTTGTAAGAGAAAAGATACTCTCAGGTGATATTGTTACCAAATTTGTGAAGTCAAATGATCAACTTGCAGATATCTTCACCAAGTCCCTCACCGGTCCTCGTATTAATTACATTTGTAACAAGCTAGGTACATATAATTTGTATGCACCGGCTTGAGGGGAAGTGTTAGAATAGAATAGGTAAACACAATCCTACACCAAATAGGAATAGTTTATAGTCTCCTATTTGGTAAGGAATAGTATTATATAGTGTCTATAAATAGGGTTCTCTATGTAATAATTAGAACTACAATTCAATAATATTTTCCCCATATATTTCTCACAGTCACAAATGGAATATTTCTATTTAGTTTATAACATCCTCTGCCACTTTTTGTACCGAGTCGGGCCCATCTAGTAATAACTTGTTGAAATTGGAATGACCTAGATAAAAGGGTTTTAGACTAGTTGCAAAGACAAAGGGTAGTTAGAAATATTTTGGCATTATCGAAAGCTACTAGAAGAATATAGACGGGAACAAAGTAAAAAAAACAACTACCACACATGTTATGATGGCAATATGATGATAAGATTCGTTGAGTGTCATTATGGGTCAATGTTTTTCCTCTTAAAATGATAAAACAAGATAAACGAGGAGTTATCACTTCATAAGCGAAGCCATGCGCTTTAAATAATGACGTGCAAAATAATCCCAAAGATAAGCAGTCAATTTTTGGTTAAACTATAAGGAGTTGGATTACTATCAGCTTTTATTATAGCATTACATTCATACATGTTTGGTATTTTTTTCAATAACTTGTGCGCTATACATCAACTAAATGTGAGCTTCAGTTCTCACTATACTACAAGCCCAAAGATCTTGTTGTTTTTTGTACTTAGTGCACTTCACCCCAAGGAAAGTCAGTTCTCGTCTTTGCTTCAACCCCATAGATGATCTTGTTGCTTTTTTGTATTTCTTGCTTTTGAAAACATTGTAACCTCATGGTCTAGTCTTGCTTGATGGTGTGATCACTACATCAACAATGATGAAAGTGGGCCAAAAAGACTAATGTTTTCATATGAAAGGCATGGTGCTCAAAGCTTAAGGAGCTAGGTAATAGTTAAGGTTTTCCTCTTTAAGTAGAGTTCATCCTTTTCCCTTTGCGAGAAAGAATTCCTAGTCTTATCCGATGGAAAGGCGGTGAGGCAAATTTCTAATACTTAACAACACAAATCTTATGTGTTAGTCATTGTTTTCTGAGTTTAAATAGGGACGGGCTAGTAGGTGTTCAGGAACTCAATGCTAATTGAGCTAACATTCTTTTCCCCTTAACCAATCAGTGTTCCCCTTCTTCTTTTACTCTCCCTCCTATCTTATCCACCAAATGATGCACAGATAGGATGTCCCCATTCATTATGTCATTATGTCATTATGTGAATTAAATATTATATCGCAATGCAGAAACTTTCGTCAATCTATGCACTCTACTCTTGAGGTGGTCTCTACCTCAAGAGACCACAGCCACAAATCACTTGTTCGAGAAAATATCTGCAGCAAAGCAGGCACAGTCCCTTTATGTTGTTTTATCATTTTGATAGTAAGAAGGGGAGTCATGGAGCAACTGTAAAGTTGTCTCCATGAAATCAGCCACTGATGTTAGCATCAAGATAGGCTGCCTACCTACATTAATGGAGTATGGCCCTTGCCCGAATCCAGCGTAAACGCAAGATGCTTCATGCACTAGGATGTCGTTATCATTTTGACACTAAACTTGTAGATTTGATCGACTAGACTCTCTGCTAATATAAGAACATCTTATTCACGACCAAGGAAGAATGCTATCTTTTATATAAGCCTAATAATGGACTTGAATACAAGTACCATCAACATAATGTTTCTTCAAACATCGATCATCAATATCTTTAATAGTATTTGGAGTCTAATTCACAAAAGCTTAACTACCATCAGTATAATGTTACTTCAAGTATAGTTGATCAAGACCACTTATATAAATACCAAATGTTGCCTGTGACCTTAACCTAAATCGCTCTTGCCTGAAGCCATCAATGTTATGTTTTCTCACTATTAATACCTAACCTCTATGCCTCATTTAAATGTATAAGCAGTTTAGCATTTACATCAAGACACTGCACTTTAAGGCTGCATACACATCACCCTACCTAGATCCCACTTGTGGGGTTAGTCTGGGTATGTTGTTTTGTTGTGCACTGCACTTTAAGGCTGCATACACATCACCCTACCTAGATACCATCATTCTTACCACTTGAAGGAAAAGTTGATGCTTCTTGAAGAACTATTACTCCCAAATCTCCAAGTTGATTAAAAAATATGAAACAGCCATTTTACAATTAGGAGAAAGCAACAACATCGAATGTTATTCCATTCATAATCAAGTACCCACGATAAAGCTTGGATTACAAAAAAAATAAATCCTTAAAACAATCAAGAAGTAACAAAATGCATCTGTCTTTCCTCATGGCTATAGCCTACATGTACTGTATAATAGCTAATGATTTGCAAGCTTTCTCGAGGTATCACCTTCTTAATTCCATGCCAAGAGAAAGATCAGGAAATCAAGAGATCTTGATTTGATTAGGGAGTTTGCTGCATTCCAGAGCAGGAGCCGGTAAAAGAGCCTGATAGGAAGATTAGCAGAGAATCCGATATGAGTTTCCGCTATAATAGAGAACTGTTTAATTGTCCTTGAATAACTAAAAACAGACCAACATTTTCATACACTCACAAAAATTGGCATTCTTATTTTGGGTCAAAAAGCATTCTCACATAAGCAATTTTTTTATTCACATCTGCAATTACCAAATAATTTAGGCTATAGATACATTCAGTCATGTATCCAGAGTTCTTGTATACACCAAATAAAACCTCATCTTAGGGGAAATATTTCATATCCTTAAAGCTGGGCATGAACGAGGCTGTAACCTAATCCATAAAAATACTTGATGTTCATGATCGAACATACAAAGTTAAAAACGATATTAATTTTGTGTTGGTAATTGCTACACGCATACAACAATGAGCACGTTCTGCACAAGGCGCTGAGAATTCTGAAAAAGTATGCAACTGATTCCTCCAATGAAGGAGGCTTTTCTTGCAGATTTTAGTTATGACCTTAATGCATGTTAAGTCAACATATAAGAGTGGAAACTACCTTAGGTGAGCTCACATGTATTATCAAGACCAAAGTCAAGATATTCTGAAACATTAATGCAAGGTATTTGAAAACAATAAAACGAACCTGCTTCACAAGGATCTGGCACCGGAAGCACAAAATTTTTAGGGGTATCGCCATTTGGTTCCATCTGCATAGTTTGGTCAAAGTAAATGCCTTGTCCCTCTCCCTCATCCTGGAAGGAATAAAACCTTGACAGTTATGTCACAACATTAAAAAAAATTGTTGTTGTATCAGAAATGTAAACATACTTTGGCCTCCCACTGTTGAGGCATATTTGGAATCTGCTCCATCAGGAGGCTGCATGACACAAGAAAATCTAAAAGAGTTAGAAATCTTCTGATTCACCAACTTCAACAACCAAATTGATGCTTTCACTATGCAATATCATAGCAATAACTAGTTATCTAGGAAGATTAACACAGAGAATTAGATAAATTCAATTTTACGGTCATAATTACATTGCGCAAGACCCAATGGACACATGATTTTTTCAAGAACAAAGCAGCACAGATATAACATGAAGTTACATGAACAAGACAAACACTAAAAAATAAAATACATCAAGTGCAGAAACGTTGGTTCGGATTAGCAATAAACATAACAAGTTATTACCTAGAATCAGTTACAAACGCCGCCCCCAGACTCGGACGATCCACGTCAAGAAATCTTAACTTAGGTGTCACTTCGTCCTCAGGCATCCTCAGATGGCATGGCTCTTGCGATCTCTCAGGACTAAATGCCGGCACCACAAGAGATATATTATGTGCCTATAGTTCAGACAAAAGAGTGACATCACAAGGGAGACATTATAATCTATAAAATTAAGACCAAACGATGCATCGTAGGAGAGCTAACTGGTGTAACAGAATGAGAAGAAGATGTTGGCACAGCATAAGGGACTTGAGGTACCACATTGTCCATAGTAAGTGCAGCCTGATAATTTATAAAAAAAACATTCATTTAGATTATAATAGTCTCAAAAAGAAGATAAATTTAAGAGAAAATGGTCAAATGGATTTGAAGTAAAGGAACTATTAGTAAAAAAATAATTTTACTAATTTTTGAGATATAGTTGATTGATTGAGATTTGAGATTAATAATTAAAGGAACTATTAGTAAAAAAATAATATTTTTTTTGGTGGGTTCAATTGGATTTGAAGTAAACCCATACTGATTTTTCTCAAATCAGATCCAAAGTATTTTGGGGTGATATAAATATATGTAAACTTATCTACAATTGATTTAGGTTGATTGATTTTGCAAGAGTTTTACATGAGTTAGAAAATTTGTTTGGATTCAACAATAGTGAATCCGGTGAAGATGGTGGTGGCAGCACGACTTAGAGTTGGTGAAAGATGGGAAATTTGTTTATATTGCTCGAGAAGAAAGAAAACAAATAAGAAAAAAAAAATTAAAAATGCATATATTTATTGAAAAGAGATATTAAAAATAAAGTTTTAATAATAGTTTTTGATGCTCACTCTCCCAAAGAGAGTGAAACACACTCACTATGCCAGCTAAGCATTTAGGGAGGTAATAATTTCAGTTTTAAACAGTACAGGGTGTGATAGGACCTTGATAAAATTAAAGTGTGTAGTTGAGAATCCGGATATACGTTGAGGGGGCATTTGACCATTTTCTCTAAATTTAACTTAGAAAAGTTTAGGGAATACCTCAGCATAAGGATCTTGGGCGGACTGATTAGAGATGAGCATATCATAGAACACATTCCACCAGTCCGTGAGAAATGACCCTGGAGATTTTGTAGCTGAAACAAATCGCAGAATTAAACAATTGTACATTAGCACATAACCACAAATCAAATGATCAGTCACTATGTTGTGCACATCCCTCCAAAATAAAGAAGAGCAACTAATACAATTTTATAAACACGGAAAGCATTTTCAAGAAAAAATTGACCCTAGAATAAGTGCACCACAACATTCAAAGAACGGCATTATCTATCATTCCCTCCATTCAATTTGTAAGGATACTTTTGGTATGTTACACTCTCTTTAACCCAATTTATATGGCATACTTTACTTTTTCATTTGTCCCCAAAAAATGTCACATTTGTATATTTAAAAATACTTTAACATTCTCACGTTACTATGATGATTTATAGTCACACATGTTTAAAGCTTATTTTAGACCACATCTATCAAAGGTCTTTCATAAATTTTATGGGCCAATGAAACATTAATACAAACTTAGAGAGAATAAATTTAATTTGTGTCACAAGACTTTCTTTTTTTCTCAAACTATGTGTCTAGTCAAACACCATATAAAAACTAAAATGAAATCAAAGGAATAACAAGGTTCTTAAAAATAACATGATCATCAATAAAAGAGTAGACCGATGCACGAAGCATCCTGCATTCACCCAAAGTCCAGAAAAGGCCCACACCCCAAGGGCATGTGACTAAGGAAGTCTACCCAAACCCAAGCAGCAGTGGCTAATTTAGCGTCTCACCCTGAGTTATAGGTCATGCGGAGACAATTTTTAATGAATGATAATCACGATTAAAGAGTTCAAATCTGCCATAGATTTAAAGAAAGACTTACCATCATCTGTGGGATTTTCAACATCAACTTCACTCGCGAATTCCTTGGCAGACTCACGCATCCCCTTCTTAACAAAGTAATCATAGATGCACTTGTCAAGCCTGGAGAATTTCCAAAAGAATCTCATTAATTTGATGTAAATTGTTTTCCCCTAAAACATTTTCTCGATGAAGACGCCTTCCAATATTAATTAAAAGGGAAAAGAATCAAATTTGACCATATACTATCTAAAATTAAAGGCAAAGTTCCTCCTATGCACGGGGTTCAGGCAAGGACCGGACTACAAAGGTCTATTGTACACAATCTTACCCTGCATTTTTGCAACAGATTGGACCAGAACATAAAGGTCAAGTTTTCGCAGTCTTACCCTGCATTTTTGCAAGAGATTGTTCCTACGACTTGAACCCGTGACTTTCTGGTTGCAATGCAACAATTTTACCACTTACTCCAAGGCTCCCCTTCCACTTGGTGAAAAATTATTTTCTTATATGTTACGCTTGTTTTGTATCACTTGCCTTAACAAATAATCATACCTTTCCTTTCAACTTCTAAAACTTAAAAATGTCATCAAAACCCTATTGAAAAAATTTAAAATATTTCCAAGATAAAGCACGTTTTACATAAATTTCTCTGATTGAAAAAAACATTCAAGCCTAAAATTAAGAGAACATAAAAGGAGAAAAGAACGTATATTATAAAAAGTTATAAACTTGTACTCACATCTTTTGAGAATTCCCCGAGTCCATGATCCAAAGAAAATGGAGAAAGAGGAGAAAATGAGAGTGAAGATAGATTAGTTAACAGGATTTGTCTACAAAAAATTAAATGGAAGAAAAGACACAAACAGACAATATATACTATTGACTATAAAATATTGAGTGATAAAAGAGACAAGAAAATGGATGCCAAATAAAGAAAAAGAAAAGAAAAATGATATCTATATTTTCACTATTAAAATGGGAAAAAATTTATTACAAAGTGTGTAATAAAAAATATGGAAATCAAATGAATGATAATTTACATACCAACAATTGTATTGACTTAAAGAGATTGAGAAAGAAAAGAGATGGAGAAAAAGAAATCTACATTTTCATTGTTAAAATGGAAAAAAATTCATTATAAAGTGTGTACAGAAAAAAAGTATGGCAGGTAAACAATGCAGTAAATTGAAGGATGAGCAATAATTTGGTTAATAAATAAAATAAAAACCATATGCACAAAAGAATTCATGGTAATAAAAAGTATTCCTGTTTCATCTCCACAACTAAGATTTTCTTTAAGATTTAAAGCTTTTTCTTTTTCAATCAATTAATTCATATTACACTTTTTTTCCTTTAAGAATTTTCCTTCTATACCTTTTGTACGAGGCAGAAATAATTTTATTTGTTTCTTATCCATGTGACTCTTAAAGTCATTGGACAATTTTAGAAGTTTTCCTGAAAAGAATATTGAGAGAAGTTTAATAGAAAAAATTTTAAGGTGTCGGGTATTTAAGAAAATTGATTTGTTTGCCAAATTTTAAAAAGGATCTGAATTTAAATTCTTAACTATTTGAGAACATTTCTAAAAGTGTTTTCAATGAATATTTTCAAAAAAGTTTATGAAGATAATCTTAGGACCTTGTATGGTCAGAGACTTCAAATTTATTCCTAGAAATTTCCTTTGTTTATTAACTCCAAAGTGAAGAATTAAATTTTTTTAAAAGAGATCATATAGAAAATGCGGAGAATTTCTAACACTAAGAAAAAATTACATAATAATTTAAAATTACTGGAAAGACGCCTTTTTTTTATAAATTGACGAGTAAAAGGGGATGAAAAAAGTAAAAGAGAGGGTTCTTTTTTGTGAGGATTTATATTTACAGTCAAAAAGATTTACGAAGTAAACATGACTAGTTTGTGATCTTAGCATGGAATCAATCAAGTGTAAGAAATAAAGGTGAAATTTGTCAGTAATTGTTAGAGAATTTGTACAAATTAATTAGGTAATTGTTCAACTGTGCAAAAGTTACATAGTAGAATTCACTTTTTATAGGGTATGAATGAGATATTTCAATTAAAATTTGTTGTCTTTTATCAACTAAAATTCATGTTTGCACAAGAATCAATTCATTGTCTTTTTCCCTTTTACTTGTAAGAATTGGGTTCTCTTCTCCTATTTGACTTTGCTCTACAACCAAAACTATTTTGCATCAATCACAAGCAAAAGTTATACTAAAAAAATAAAATTAGCTACAAACTCGTCACTTGAGTGTAGCTAATTTAAATTTTTGAATGTAGTTTTTGTTTAGAATTCATGCTAAATAGTTTTGTTTGGTAAATCAAAGTCAAATAAGAGAAGGGCGCACAATTCTTACAAGTAAAAGGAAAACAAGGCAATGAATGAATTCTTGTCCAAACATGAATTTTAGTTGATAAAAGATAAGAAATTTTAATTGAAACACCTCATTCAAACCAAAAAAAAGTAAATTCTACAAGGTATGTGACTCTTGCACAATTGGACATTTACCTAATTAATTTGTACAAACCCCTTAACAGTTGCATGCAAATTTCACCATTTATATTTTGCACTTGATTTGCTAAGATCATCAACTAGTCATGATCACTTCTTTAATCTTTTTGACTATAAATATAAATCCTCACAAAAAAACTTTTTATGTTTACATACTTCATCCCCTTTTACTTGTCAATTTATAAAAAAAATATACTTTTTCTTTTACTTGTTCACTTAAGCAATTCACCATTAACATTAAGTAATCATTTTAACTAATTGAAGTACTAATAGTCAATTCGTTCTTTTTTTAAAGCTCGTGCCCACATAAATCAGAAAAGAGGGAATGATATAACCTAACCTCTACAGAATCCATCGTGTCTTTAGTCATTGTCTTCACATCATGGACTTTCTTTTGTACTTTATCTGCAGTACTGGTCTCTGATTTCTTCTTCGATTTTCTTTGCATTTTTTGCCATGGATCTTCCATGCTTGTTTTAGATTTCTCGGTCATCTCGACGATCCTATCCCCTGCATCTTCCACAGTCCAATCGTCATTGAATCCTTTATCATAGTCCGATTTTCTTTTATATTTGTCTGATGCATGGTACTCCTTCAACATACACATGAACAAGAACAAAACGTTAGAAAAAGCTTCCGTTAGCTGCAAAAACTATACTGTACTCTTTCTCAGAAAATTAAAAGAAGAGGATGACACTACAAAAGGTATATAATATATAAGTATTTCCAATGACTGTGTAGCCTGAGAGTTTCACGATTCATGCATTCAAATTATAATTGCTTCAAAGAAATGAATTTAACTTTGAAAAGCTTAGGTGACACCTTAACATATGATTCTTGAACATGCTCTGGAGATTAAAGATGAATATATCTGGAACACATCCCCCAATTTGCCAAAAATCCCTCTCAAGAACTGATAGCTAAAGAAATCTCAAGAATTTTAGTTACTTATGGGATTTGTTTTTACAATCAATTCTCCAGGGGATCTCTAGCAGAGTGGTGGGATGGGTTCTATGATATATTCACCTTTGAGCAGGCCCAAGAATCCTATGTTGAGGTTTCACCCGGTTTTCTCAATTAAATATCTCCTTAGTTAAAGCAATTATAATTGTGTGAGTTTCTGAATTCTCAGGCTGAACAGTCTTAAATAGAGTGTGCTAACCTATATCCCTTCTTAAATGGCATCTTTTGCTCTTAATTTTACAAGATCAAATATCAGAATCTAATGTCTACCTCGTGATACAACCATTCTGTCCTAACACTGACACCTAAATACCACCACTTTTTAAACAAGTGGTATATCCGCTCTAAATCACAAGTTGAGAAGTATATTTTCCCCCTTTCCCTTGTTAAAATCACCAAACTTGGATAGACAGAAAATATTAGCTTATCCAATCTGCCACTTGATGTGAGTTTTCCTGTGAGAACAGGATTCAGTTTTCGACAGTTGTTTTTTTACTTGGAAGTACTAAGTTATGGTTAAAAAAATTGACAATTAATGACAGCAGAAACGAACTACAGCTAAACATGCACGCAATATTTACTTTTTCTGTTGATGTGAAAAATCAATAGGAAGTACAACAAGAAATAAATAAGAAACCTTAAAGAACATATAAATTCCACCTGCAGTATTTAACTAAACAACGTAGCATGAATCTACTGAATGTATGGCTCTTCTGAACCAAATATGCAGAAGTAAAGAAATTCACCTGACCGAACATTTGGCAAGATCCAAGTCATAAAGGTTGTGGGTTAATTTCCTGCTTCTTTCCATGTATGTTCTCGCTTGGTTTCCCATTTTATCCTAAATGCTTAAAGGAATCTGAAAATGAAACTGGAGGTAAAATACAAGATGGTAGGTAACTCGCAATTCAATGAGTAAGCCAGTGGCAAAAAAGTAAATATTCTAAGCATCAGCTTCATAATCAATTTCAGCTCCTAATAACCACAGTTCTCCACTTACTTGTAGGAGAAAGAACTAAGTGGTATTTTAAGTCACTCGAGATTCATGGACTTACAGAGTAAACTCTTATCATTACTTAAATCTGCAATAAATTCTTGTTTGATTTCATTTTGGTCCCATGTGAACCTATAACCCTAATTGCCTGCCAAGTGATCCTAAATAGTGACAATTGAAAAGCTGCTTTTACAACTTAACTTGTTTGAAGAATGGTTCCAGGAAGTACATGGTGCACAAGTGATGTAGCACTTTCTAGAGAAAGCCAACATCATGCTAGCCATTTAGGGCCTATAGTTTCGACCAACTACTCCCTCCTTAACTTTACATGTCCCCTATTCCAGAAAAAGAATTTCACTTTCACATGTCACTTTTAACATTCAAGAAAAGATAATTATTTTTTCCTATTTTACCCTCAACATTAATTACTTATTTCTCAAATCATTTCCCAAGACCTACAACTATACTTCAATTAATATGGGTGTTGTGGTAAAATACTCATGCTAATCATTGTTTCTGAAGGGGCGTGCAAAGTCCAAAGTGACAAGTAAAGTTGTGAACGGAGGGAGTATGTCGACGACTGTTTAAGAAATTTAATTTACAAACTTAGGGAGGTCTTAGAACAAAAGGTGAATGAGTAAGTTTTTATCATACTAACTGTGAGAAAGGAGAAAAATATTATTGAATTGTATATCTACATTAGACTTCTTTTCCAATTAGGAAATTACATTACAATCATTTTCAAAGTAGGATTCTATATACTATTCATATTCCTATTTCTATTCCTATTCTAAGTAGGATTGTATATACTATTCTTGTTCATATTCCTATTCTAACACTTCCCCTCAAGCTAGTGCATACAAGTCATATGTACCTAGTTTGTTACAGATATAATTAATACGAGGACTGACGAGGGGCTTGATGAAGATATCTGCAAGTTGATCACTCGACTTCACAAAATTGACAGTCAATCTTAATGTGCTTAGTCTTCTCATGAAATGCTGGATTTGATGCATAATGTCGATAAAACACAAAGTGTTAAGTTCTTAAATCACAGTGTTGAACTTCCCAAACCAAGCTGGAGAAGACTGTTTTGAACCATAGAGTGACCTACGTAATCGATATACAAGGCTACTAAACTCTCCATGAGCAACAAAATTAGGTGGTTGCTCCATATAGACTTCTTCACAATGCAGCGGTCACCGGAAAGTGCTCAAAATCTTGTATAAAACATATGGATCATCTTGGTATCAATAGATGTGTCGATATTTAACAAGAAAGTCATTGAAAAATTGATCGAAACATGCTCATACGTCGGAATATTAGATTTGATGGCTCAAAAGTAGTCACAATCTGAGAAATAAAATTATATGAATAGGGTCGGAATGATGGCACAACCCTACTGAGAAAGAGAATTATAGGTAGGGTCGGAATGATGGCAAAAAAATGGCACGGAACTATGCAAATTAAATATGAGAAAGTAGTCACCGAAAGGATGGGAAGGTGCTATACAAATGAGTTATGAGAAAGTAGTCACTGAAACACCCTGTTGTGCAAATTGGATATGAAAAGGTAGTCACCGGAAAGATGCACGGTGCTACACAAACACCGGTGGATATGGGGTTGACACAAAACAGTCCTACAATGTCGTCTGAAACTGATGCACGGTCACATGTCTAACTGAGCTTTCTTCCCCTGGATATGGTGTTCATGCATATATCATTGGTCCTACTTTTGTTACATAACCATTAGCCAAACGAGTGGCATATATGGGTCATAGCCATCCCGGTAGCGGAAGCTCTTTGTTTCTCTACCAGGATAGTAGAAATTTTGATACCATGTGAGAAATATAAGAGAAAATATTACTCTCTTTGTCCTAATTTATGTGACATATTTCGTTTTTAGAAAGTCAAACAGTTAAGTTTGATCAAGAATTTGCTCGTGAAATCGTCAAATTTTTTAAAATGAAATTTATATATTTGCAAACTATGTAAAAATACTATAAGTCACAATAATTGACAATTCAAAATATTTAAAAGATATATGAAAAATTTATGGTCAAAGATAGACTTATTTGAATCTCAAAATCTGAAATGTGTCATATAAATTGGGACAGAGGGAGTATTGAATTGTGTATCTATATTATTACATTGAAACCCTATTTATAGACACTACATTACAGTCTTTTTCAAAGTAGGATTCTATATACTATTTCTACTCCTATTTCTATTCATATTCTAAGTAGGATTGTATAAACTTTTCTTGTTCCTATTCCCATTGTAATACTAACCATTCAGCTTATCAGATAAAACTACAACATAACACTTCATATGCCTATTAGTGATGTTAGAATAAGAATAGGTCTACACAAACTTACTTAGAATAGAAATAGAAACAGTATATGGTATCCTACTTGATAAAGGGTTGTATGATAGTGTGTTCTCTGTGTAATAATGTTGATACACAATCAATAATATTAGAGCATTGGTGAGAAACTTACCAAAAAAGATTGAAAACCAGTCAGCTTTCGATGACTGTCGAAGGCTGGTTTGCATTGTTTTTTGTTTGGTAAAGTGTTGTGCGAAAACAAACATCACCACAAGGTGCGGAACACTTGGGAGAGCAAACCTCAGTAACCTCCTATGAGTTTTTCCGTGTCACGCGCCAACGGAAGATCAAGATTTGCGTCACCACACACATCAGCGTGTGCAGTAGTTTTCAGCCAATTTTTCGAAAAAATTTCCCAGTGAGGTCGCCTCTTCATTCCGGGGATGACCATATATTTATTTTTTTATTCCAATCAGTTTCCGACAGTTAGATCTAATTTCCGGTAACATGGTTTGGAGCTTTTCTGTGCTTTTCACTAACTACTCTAATAACGATTATGAGATTATTATCTTTTTTTCGCACCAATGTTCGCATAAAGCTTAAGCACACCTCAATTGTTTTGGAATGTACCTACTACCTCCCACCAACATAGGTACTAGCCTTCTAGGTAAATTTGTTCACTAAGACTCGATCAAATAGGAAGAAATTACCTAGCATTTTTCGTCTCTACTTGAACTTGAATCCTAGTATATGATTTTCACCCATTTTATTGATTGCTAGCCTACACCCTTGGGTGCAGAAATTATGCAAGTATGACATTGCTTAAATTCATATCATAGATCTAAACTCGACTATTTAATACCTTTTCTTCTTGACAATATTATAATGTAGTAACTCAGAACTTCATGCTCTTTACCCTTAAGGAAGTGTAACATTGCTTTATTTCTTTTAGATGTCATGAAGTATCAATAAACACGCCCAGTAAGATCACTTGACTAATAAAAAAGAATCCTTTAGTCCCAAATTTCTACCATTGTGGTTGCAAATGCAGTAATCAAAACTACCATCCTTATTAAAAACTAGTTCCAACTAACGTCATTTGAATACCTTCTTTTCTTCTACTGTAAATTAATATTGTTAGAATAGTATTAGGTATACACAATCCTACTTAGAATAGTAATAGGAATAATATATAGCGTCCTTAGAAAAGGATTGTATTGCAGTGTCCTAGTTGGAAAAGGTGCCTATTGTAGTGTCTATAAATAGGGTCTCTCGATAATAATGTAGACAACAACAATTCAATAATATTCTTCCCTAAAATTTCTCACATGGTATCAGAGTGATCAACTTGCATGATCAGATATCTCACCAAGCTCCTCATCAGTCCTTGTATTAATTATATTTGTAACAAGCTAGATATTTATGATTTGTATGCACTAGCTTGAGAGGGAGTGTTAGAATAGTAATAGGTATATACAATCCTACTTAGAATAGAAATAAGAATAGTAATAGCAATAGGAATAATATATAGTGTCCTACTTTGAAAAGGCTTGTATTACAGTGTCCTAGTTGGAAAAGGTGTCTATTGTAGTGTCTATAAATAGGGTCCCTATATAATAATGTAGACAACAACAATTCAATAATATTTTTCCCTTATATTTCTCACAAATACTAATGTTAAGCTTAAATGTATACTATTTCTTATAGGATTTTGTAAAAAACAATCAAAAAAGCATGATAGGAAACTAAAAGACGTTAATGAAAAGCATAAGAGAATCCAGAATTTAAACCCTATAGGTTCAACCTTTAAGGTTCGTCATATTGAACCCATTGTATTTTTAGAATTATGGATCCAGAAATTCTAGTCAATCATGAGGTTCTAGTAGACTTTTAGGCATAACTTCATATTGTGCGTCGAAAGTACTGGGAGCGGACCCAACGCCGGAACACTACATCCGCCTCTTATGGAAAGTCACACTTGCTATTAACACCAAGTCTTCAACAACCATGCTCAACAACCACCCAATCATTAGAAAATAGAATGAGATTTGAGACTTAATTGGTTATGCATTTATGACGACTTGTGGAATTGAAAAATGGAAAAAGGTTTCTATCTCATTATATATTTATATCTTTAATTTTATGCTCTATCTTATTACGATTATTAGGGAAAGAAAAAGGAAGCCACGGAAGTTTATAACAGCTTGTACCAAATCAAACCCCTCTAGTAATAACTTGATAAAATTGTAATGACCTAGGTAGAAGAGTTTGAGACTACTTGCAAAGACAGAGTAGTTTAAAATATGTTCACTTTATAGGCAGCAACTTGAAGAATATAGAAGTCGATCAAGGTAAAGAGAAAAGATCAATCTCAAAAAAAAAAAAAAAAAAAAGACTTTGACATGTTATGATGGCAAGATTTGGTATGTGTGTTATTAAAAGTCATTGTTTTCACCGCTAAAAGTGATAAAGCAATCCAACAGAAGAGTTATTGCTTTATAAGCGAAACCATGCGCTTCAAATGATGAAGCACAAAGTTATCCTAACCATTAGAGGACACTTTTTGCCTCAACTAGGAAGAGTCGGATTTGTACCAACTTAATTATAGCATTAAATTCATACATGATTAATATTTTTTAATTTTCCATGATTTACTTCATTATGTACTTTAGTGTTCTATCTTATAACAATTATTAGGGAAAGAGAAAGGAAGTCACAAATGAAATATTTATATTTAGTTTATAACATTCTCCTACACTCCTTATACCAGGTCGGACCCCTCTAGTAACATCTTCCTGAAATTGGAAGGACCTAGATAAAAGGGTTTTAGACTACTTGCAAAGACAAGAGTAGTTTAAATATGTTTTCTTTATAGCAAGTTACTTGCAGAAGGGATCAAAGTAAGGAAAACAACTTTCATACATGTTATGATGGCACGATAAGTTGCGTTTCATAGTGTTATTAAGGGACATTGTTTTGTCGCTTAAAGCAATAAAGCAAGCCAAGCAAGGAGTTATCACTTCAAGCAAAGCGAGGAAGCTTCAGAGAAGTGTGTGCTTCAAATGACGACACACAAAAATAATCCTAATGATAAGTTGGACTAATATTAGCTTTATTATGGCATTAAATTCAGACATGTTTGGTATTTTTTTATTTCCATAACTTGTGCGCTTTACTTCAAAGAAGCATGCGCTTTAGTTCTCGCTTTTTGCTTCAAGCCCATAATTCTTATTGCTTTTTATGGGCTTTACTTCAAATAAAGGTGCACTTCAATTCTCGCTTTTTGCTTCAAGCTCATAGATCTTGTCATGTTTTTCGTCTTTGAAAATATTGGAGCATCATGGTCTAAGCTTGCTTAACAATGTGATCATTACATCAGCAATTATGAAAGTGATCCAATCAAGCTGTGTTTTCATATGGAAGGCTTCGTGCTCAAAGCGCATGGAGCTAGAAAACTACCAAAGTTCTCCTCTTTAAGTGGAGTTCATCATTTTCTCTTTGCGAGAAAGAATTTTTGGTTTTCTCCAATGAGGAAAGGTGATGAGGTCAATTTCCAATACTTAACAACACAAATCTTAAGGAATTCAAAAGTAATTGAACTAACATTTAACATTTGTTTCCCCCTTTATCAACTTAGTGATCCTCTTCCTCTTTTACTTCCCTTCTCCCTCATCCTGGAAGGAATAGAACCTTGTAAGTTATGTCATAACTTCAAAAAAAAAAAAAAGTTATTGTCTTGGAAATGCAAACTTACTTTGGCCTCTCACTGTTGAGGCATTATTTGGAATCTGCTCCATCAGGTGGCTGAATGACACATGAACATCCAAAAAAGTTAGAAATCTTCTGATTCACGACCTTCAACAACCAAATTGATGCTTTCGCTATGCAATATCTAAGCAATAACTAATTATCCAGAAAGATAACACAGAGAATTAGATAAATTCAATTTTACAGTCATAATTGCATTGCACAAAACCCAATGGAAACGTGATTTTGTTCAAGAACAAAGCAGCATTGATATAACATGAAGTTAAGTGAACAAGGGAAACACTATAAAATACATCAAGCGCAGAAATATTGGTCCGCATTAGCAATAAATATAACATGTTACCTAGAATCAGTTACAATTGGCACCCTCTGACTTTGACTCGGACTCGGACAATCCATCTCAGGAAACCTTAAATCAAGTAGTGCTTCATCCTCAGGTGTCCTCAGGTGGAAGGCCGGCACCAGAGAAGATATATTATGCGCCTATAGTTAGAAAAAAAGAGTGACATCACTAATGAGATATTGTAATCTATAAAATTAAGTTGAAACGACTGCATGGTAGGAGAGCTAACTGGTCTAGCAGAATGAGGACAAGATGTTGGCGCAGCAAATGGGATATGATACTCCACGTTGTCAATAGTCTGTGCAGCCTGAGAATTAAAAAAGAATCATGCATTTAGATTATAATAGTCCCAAAAAAAAGATAAATTTAATCTCATATTGAAATGACTGATATTTTCACAAGAACCTCATGCGTGCTAGAGTAAGGTTATCAAATACGGTGAGGAGGATAGAAGGATGGCAAAGGAAGTAATTACTCCATATGGGGTTAGTGAGTGAAGATCAATTAGAGTACTCTGGCCTTTTATGAAGAACCACACCAATATTAAAGTAGGAAATGGTTGCAAGATCTCCTTTTGGGAGGATAAGTGGTTGAGATCACATAGTTTAAAGGGTTTGTTCCCTGAATTAGCTGGTATTGCAGTACAACAGAATGTGAGTGTGGCTGACATATGGACACAACAAGGATGGGACACTCAATTCAGGAAGAACTTCGATGACTGGGATTCTGTCATTGAGTTCTTCAGAATGTTGGAGGAGTTTACAGCTACAAGTGAAGAAGCAGACTTTGGCGGAAATTAGATAGCAATGGCATATTTAAGGTGAACTCTGCTTACAAGTTATTGAACCAAGGAAACCAACAGACACAATATTGGCCATGGAAGCATATATGGAAGACCAAAATCTCCTTCAAGGTTGTCTGTTTTACTTGGCTATTGGCAAGAGAGGCTGTTTTGACACAAGAGAACCTCGAGAAGAGGAAATTCTCTTTATGTTCCAGATGTTACCTTTGTGGTGAAGAGGTTGAGACAGTTGGTCATCTATTTCTGTAATGCAGGATAACTACACAGCTGTGGAGGATTTTTGTTAGCCTTAGGAGCATTAATTGTGTCATGCCTAACAAATAACTCACTTGTTTTATAGTTGGGAGGAAGCAGGAGTAGGAACTGCAACAGAGACAGATGGAGAATTGTCTCAGCTTGCATTTGGTGGACAATATGGAAGAAAAGGAATTCAAGATGTTTTGTGAGCAAAAACCGTGATCTACAGATGATGAAACTAAATTGCATTAGACTTTTTTGAAGATTTTGCTGTAAATATGGTTTCAGTGCAACTCATGTACTGACTTGTTAATATACAAAATGTTACCTTCTCAAAAAAAACGACAAATTTAATTTAGAAAAGTTAACGGAATACCTCAGAATATGGCTCTTGGGCACGCTTGGCCTGATTAGAGCTGAACTTTTCATAGAACACATCCCACCATTCCATTAGCAATCCCTCCGGGGACTCAATAGCTAAAACAAATCACATAATTAAATAATACTACATTAGCACATCACCACAAATAAAATGATCAATCAATAAATTGTCACATCCCTCCAATCTATTTTATGAGGGCAGACTTCTCTTTATAAACCGTTTTTAAAAAGAATTAACAAAATTCTATATCTATATCCAGTCAATCAAACAACATATAAGAATTTTGAGTGCTGAAAAACACACTTAAACTACAGCTTTTGCACGAGCTTCATTTCCTAACTATCATTATTCCTTTTTTCTATCTAAATTATCATCATTTATAAATTAAAACACGTATCAACTATTCCCATTCCCTATCTAAACCATGATAATAGTTCAGGTAGAAAAAGAAAATAATGCATAGTTTGGGTATAAAACCCCAAAAAGGTGATAGACAAATTCTTTTATCCCAAGCACGAAGCATCCTGCATTCACGCGAGCCAAGGAGATATGACCTAGACAATCTACCCTAACTCAAACATCAGTAAGCACCGATAGCTAATTTCACGGCTACCCGTGAGTTATAAATCACACGAAAACAACTTTTAACAATAATAATCGTGATTAAAGCAAATAATCAGTTCAAATTAACCATAAATTTAACAAAAAAACTTACCAACAGTATCGGGATTCACAACATTAGCTTCGATGGCGAATAACTCAGCAGTCAGATGCAACCCTTTTTTAACCAAGTAGTTGTAGAGGTATTTGTCCAGCCTGAAATTTTTTCAAAATTGAGTCATAAACTGTTTAATTACAAATTTGGTCTTAATTTACTGACACAATTTGAAATATGTGATTTAAATTTTTAAATTTTGACATGACTATGAGAAGACATTAGAATTTGCCCCTCTACTATTTAAATTGGTTAAATGTATCCTTAATTAGACTTTTGTGTTTATTCAAGGTTTTAGAATTAATGAATTGTGTTTTATTATCAACATGGATTGAGGTGCACTGGTGGAAATGTTTCACCCTTAACCAGAGGTCTCGGGTTCAAGACCTGCAAAACGTGATCCGTATATAGTTGGAGCTCCAATTTGGGCATCGGATACTGGATGGAAACCAAAAAAAAGAATTGTGTTTTATTTACTCCAAATATTAATTGGGGTCTTGTGTGAATAAATGGACTTTTAAGTGTTAAAATTATTTGAAAAAAAAGAGTTACTTATATTTACTTATTTAAATTTTTGACTAAAATTTAGTATTTAATATAATTTCACAAGTAGATAGTTTTTTTTCTATCTTATAAAGGTGGAGGAATTAGTTTTAATAATAGATCATTGTCTCAAATAAAGTAAACTAATTTTAATAATACCTTAAATTGAATTAAATTTAAATTTTAATAAGAGGCAAAGTTTTGAGGATTATATAAGGGAAAATGATTTTTTTTTCACTTTATTAATATCGAAATTCATCTAATTTGTCTAGATTTGAATTAGGTTTGTAAGCCAAATTAACTTATAAAAATTATATCTAAAATTTAAAAAAAAAAAAACACATTAATTTGATTAGTCGTGATAAATAAAAAGAAAAAGTATTTAATAGCTTGATTTCGTAATAAACAAAATAAACTAACAAATAAAGAGGCGAATAATAATTATGAGTTCGACCACTTGATTTATGACCTATTATTTGAGCCTAGGCAAAAATTGAGAAATTGAAATTCCTTGATCACTAACAACAAAATAAAATAAAATAAAATAATCTTTTAAACCTTTTAAGTGTAAAAAGCTTGTAAAAAGAACATCAAATTTTTAAAAATAAAAACGTAAGTGACCTAAAAAATCTATTCATCTGCCAAAATTGAACATGTTTTGATCCAATCCAGAAAAGCTTGTAAAAAGAACATCAAATTTTTAAAAATAAAAACGTAAGTGACCTAAAAAATCAATACATCTACCAAAATTGCACATGTTTTGATCCAATCCAGTTATTAATCTGATCTGATTTAATCTGTTCAAATGTACCCAAAAAAATTCTTAAAACTCCTAGTGAAAATCATTTTATTTTGTTCTACGTTTATTCTATATCACTTGTTTCAATCAAAACTTACTTTTTTTCTCCTATTTTTACAACATTGAAAAGTTATCAAAACACCATTGAAAGATTCTCTAATAACTATTTTTCAAGATAAAACATTTTTTTACATAAATTTCTTTGATTAGAAAAATCACTCAAACCTAAAATAATGACAATGCAAAAAGAGAAAACAACATTAAAAAAATAATTAGAAAACAACTTTTACTTAGAAACTCACATTATTTGGGGATTCCATGACTCCATGATCCTTAAAGACTAAAAGTTTTTTTTTAAAAGAGAATAGAGAAGAAAAAGAGAGGAAAATGAAATAACAATGAAGAAAGAGGAAAACTAAAAAGTGAAAATAATTTGTAAAGAAGTTAATAGCATGTAAAACTCAAATGGGTGTGAAAACACACAAACAAAAAATTAAGTTGACTTGAAAATAGTGATTAAAAAAAAAAGTCAAGATTACAACTAGAATTTCTTTAAAATTAAAGAACTTATTTATTAATCAACTAATTCAAATTACACCCTTTTTTTTTTCTCTTTAAGAATTTTCATTTTATACTTTTTTTCTACAATGTGGAAATAATTTATATTATTCTTATGCCTCTAATTCGTAAAGCCATTTGAGAATTTTAATCAATTATAGAATTTTACTTGTGAGATACTTCAATTTTATTTCTAGATTTTTTAAAAATTTCTTGACTTGAAATGGGGAGAAAAATAATTTTTTAAAAGGGGGATCCAAGCGAAATCGATAATTTGAAAATGCTAATACAGATAAAGTAAATTGTAAATATATAATTACATAAAATACTGAAAGACCAATAGCTTCTTTAAATTTACGAAAATTTAAAGATTAATAGAATATGATTGATAAAAAGGTGTATGTAAGCTATGTATCAATTAATTATGTCAATACGTTTACTTGTGGTTCATTGAGAGTCTTTTAATCTGGTTAGACTTATATGATCATTTAGGAAATATGAAGAATTTATAATGTAAGAGAAATTAATAATTTAAAATATTGTAAAGAGACTAAATTTTTTACCGGAATTAACAATACATATTTTTTGTTAAAACAACAAATATTCATCATTGATCATATTTAACGAGGAATTAGTGATAATCATACTATCTATATGTTACCTAACAAAAATTAGTGACAAAACGTGTTAAGTCTTTTTTTTCTCAACGTAAGTTTGCTTGAATTGATGCAAAATAGATTTATTTTTGCAGACAAAATTAAATAAAAGAACGGTCAATTAGTACAACTAAAGAGGAATATTGCAATGAATGAGTTCTTGTCTAATCATAAATTTAGTTGACAAAAGACAATATATTTTTGCACCAAAAAAAAGAAGAAGCAATTTTCATTAAATGACCTCACTTAAACCAAAAAAATATATAAAATCAATTCTACTGATATTACCAAATTAATTTGTACAAATCCTTAACATCTATATATCTATATAAAGGAGGACCATAGACAAGGTGACGTGATACCTCTCTATGGCCTCCTGCCTCCATTTGCATTTAGTTTTTTTCTTTTTTTTTGGCTTTTTTTTTTTAAAAAAATAATTATTATATTATAAAAATAAATTACTTAAATTTATTACAAATAAATATTTTATTAATGGAGGAACATTTATAACAAAAACTCTTCATATTCTTTTTTTATTATTGTCTCACTTATAATAAAAGGAGAAACATAATTTATCTTATGACTTGCCCCTCTTTAATTTTTACTTTTAATAATATTCATAACTCTCATAATTTTTATGTCCATAACCTTCAAACTTAAATTTGTAAGCTTATGATGTCTTATGGTATTATTTTATTTTGCCTATAAATTCATTTTAGTTTCATGAAGATTCACATTCACAATTATCCTTTCTCTTTTCATCATATTGGTTTGATTTGTAACAAAAAAGAAGTACATGAAGATAAGAAATATTTCATTGAAAAATTTATTTTTTATTTCCTTTATTTTTGTCTATATAAATTCGTAGTTGGTTTGTGAATGAAACTAACATGTAACAAAAAAAAGTACATGAAGATAATAAATATATCAGTCATATTTATTTCAAGAAGATTCACATACAAAGTTATAATTTCTCTTTATCATCATAGTTGTTTGTGAATTAACTAACATGTAATAAAAAAAAGTATATGAAGGTAAAATATATTTCATTCTCAAGTCTTTCTTTTTATTTTTATGTACTTAGACATGCTTTCTTAATATTTTTTATGTTTGTATTATCATTCATCAAGCAAGTATGATTTAAAAAAATCTATGTAATTCTTAACAATGTGTTGTTTGTTTGCATTGCTCTTTCTAATAGTTAGTTTTCTGGATATAATATAGTTTGGTTATAATATTTGTTAAATTTCAAGAAATAATTATTATTTAGTATCGTTGGCACTATTGAAAAGATAATATATAAAGATATTACATATAGTTTAAATTTCGTTCTTTCTTTTGACATAATTACTTTTAATTGGTATATGATATTTTTTTTATTCAGTTGGTTGCATATAATGAAGTGTTTGACATATGGATCAAAACATGATGACGGATCTACTTGCAAAGGAAGATGGTAGAAGGAAAAAAAATGAAGCATAATTAGAGATTATTTTTTCACTTTGAATTGTATTAGCAACTTAGTTACTTTTGCTAGAATTTTTTAAATTTTGAGTTGTATAAATAATTTAGCTAAATGTATTATATTGTCAATGCTAATCATTTGATCCTTTATTATTCTACTTTTTCTTTGTTATGTAGCAAAACTAATATAATTATCTCATTTTAACAACAAAAAAAATTATGATTATTAGGAGTTTCATTTTTATTATAATTATAAAAAAAGTAATTGAAAAATAAAATATTATTTTCATGATGCCATTTTTTGCGTATGTAACAATCTGTTTTTGTCACCGTTCTTTTTGCTTTGAAATGTATTTATAATTTTTATGTAGTCACCAATTATTATATTTTGTCTGTTCATTTTTTGTATTTTCACCCCTTATTTTTATTTATTTATTTTACAAATAAAATCAATGCATAATTAGTAATGCATTTAATGTCTAATAAAATTATACATTTGAATTATTTATAACTCATGTCTCTTCATCTTACTTGTAACTTTTAATATTAAATATTATTCATAACTTTTGTATGTTTCATTTTTCATAAATCTTATAAATATTTATTTAATGTTTAAAAAATTATAATAAGCAAATATAATAATGACATAATAAAAAAATCAATTTTGTTTTGACGAAATCAGAGTTTGAATAGAAAATTAGTACTCCTACAAAAGATAGAAAAAATTAAAACATATAAAATATTTTCAACATAATACAATATATTGTTATTTCAACATATTATCTCTTATTCTATTTACTTCACCACGGTAAATATTTTTCTATACTATATACATATACAAAAAAAAATAATATTTTATATGTTTAAAAAAAATGAAAAAACCTATGATATCGCAGATGAAGAGAAATATTAATATTATCTATATATTCGATACTAACCTAAATATTACATATTTCATACTATTATCTTATAAATATTTCATATAGCCGCGCGAAGCGCATATAATTTCAATAGTTTTTAAATAATACTGATAAATTGCACCATTTATTTTTTGCACTTATTTTATACTAGCATCACCAAGATATCTGTTAGATTGTAAATTATAAAATCCTCGGACACAACAAAAAGATCTCTTTTTTACTCATTGGTCCTTTTTTTAAACATTAAGATTTAATTTATTAAAAGGAAAAAAGGACAAATATACCCTCAAACTATCGTAAATGATATGCAGATACCCTATGTCATACTTTTGGGACATTGGTGCCTCTACTGTTCAAAAACTAGAGCATATGTGCTCTTCACTCTAACGGAAGACTAAATAGGGACACGTGGCACAATCTTATCCGTCGACCCAATATACAATAAATGTCGGATCGATAGATAAGATTATGACACGAGTATTTTCGTTAGTATAAAAGGGTCCATATGCTCTAGATTTTAGACAGCAGAGGCACCAATGTCCCAATAGTATGACGAAAGGTATATTTCAAAATCGTGTAATACATTTTGAGAATACAATAAAGTGGAAGACTAGAGAAAACTTTAGCTACAATGCTCAGTTAGGAGCAACATCTAAATTCTTAGCTCCAACGCTCAATAACAGCCATATCAGATTTGTTTATTGCAATCAATCAAAATACCAAACTAGTTGAGGTCGACTGTATGAATCCTCTGTATACATCTTAAAATCATTTAATTCACTACGATATTTACCAATCTAGCAATTCTGATAATCAGCTTCTCTATTAGACGAGTAATGAGGTACCTGTTTTTACTTTTCACTTATGAAGTTATACAGTAAACAAGATTCAGCAGGAGGGAGTGTTAACATTTGGCAATGTTAACAAATATTCATTGATATCACCCTACACTGATTCAGCATTGAGCCCATGTTTCAGGCCAAGTAAACAAGGCTAACACTATTTCGCTGATCACATCAGAATTCAAAAGCTAATTTTTCAAAGGAAAGAAAACATTGAAACAAGACATAAATACAATATTAATAATGGGTAAAGAGAGCTTTATTCCAGTCACGTTACTCCTAGCCATAGATAGGCAATTTGCAGTCACACTCAAAATCTGGTGATCATGTTCCATGTTATCTATCATGTAAAATTACAGAAGCATTTCACCTCGACACACACCTACAACCTAATCACGCATTAGTACAATGGTGAGGCAGAAAAAACATAGCAGAACGGAACATAAACCTCTTTAATTACAGCGGGACTTGGTAAAGCTATCAAAGCTAGATAATCGAGGAACTCATGAGAAAGCCTTAGACTTTGATGAAGCATTTTGATGTGCGGATCCAAGTTTTTGGATCCAATGAAGAAACCCTTTCTTGTGATGAAACATTGAATTTTGTACTAGATTCAGAGTCCCATCATGCGCAACTGAAGATTCAAACTGCTCCAGTACCTTCACGATCTGCCAAAACTCAGGCCTCTTTTCTGGTTGCAAAGACCAACACTGTTCGATCAAAGTTCTCATGGCAAGAGGGCAGTCCCCAGGAATAGGTGGTCTCATATTCTGAAAGGTTCCAGAGACATTCTTTCAGAATTACACATAATCCTCCTTAATAGCAGACTTATAGGGGGGGGGGGGGGGGGGGGGAGGGGGGAATCCTCTTTTTAAGATATGATGAAGCTATTGACAGAAACAATCCTTTGTGAGGGGGGGATGGGGTTTAGGGGCATGATTTTGTCTCTTGGCTAGTCATAGGGACAAAAAGGGTCATCCATGGCAAGGTCACAATTGTGTGCATCATCTTCCAGATGCATCAGCGGTCATAAATTATTTGGAAAAAGATAACATATAAACCAATGATACTTTTGTGCACCATGACAACTAAGCATAAAGTTCGTAATACTAACTTCAATACCTAGAATAGATGAAAAAGAAAAAAATTCAATACCTTGTTCACAACAGCAAAAGCAGCCTGTACTGGTGTCATATCTTCATAAGGAACAGTTCCGGCCACCATTTCCCATAAAATGAGTCCAAAACTATACACATCCACCTTCCGTCCATATGATTTTCGTTTAATCATCTCAGGTGCCATCCATCGGTAAGTACCTGGATCATCAGCCAAAAGATCACAATATGCTTCCTCACAAGCAATTCCAAAATCTGCAATTTTAAGGTGGAAGTTCTCATCGATAAGTATATTTTCCGGTTTGAGATCCCTATGAATAATGCCTTGTGAGTGAATATATTGCATCCCATGAGCAATATCCAAGGCCAGTGCAATTAGTTTTTGCAAGGTTAGGGACTTGTCCTCAAGCTTGTGAAGGTGTGCTCTCAAAGAACCCTCAGATAGATACTCAGTGACAACACAAAAAACGGGTGTCTTTCTGCATGCTCCTACAAACTGCATTAAGAGGTCATTAAAAACTAGATCAGAGATGATTTTGAAAACAAAAATAAGTTGCCAAAGTTGTGTTTTACCAATTTAAAACATAAAAATGGCAGCTGCCAAGATATTAAAAGAAAAACAAAACAAACTGATGCCATGGAAGAACTTCCATTTAAAAATTCTTTGTCAAGACCATCAAATACAGTAAGGAATGTATATGCAGAATGCAATATGCTCAAATTGAATGCATCAAACAAGAAAATTGATCATTGTTAACTACCTTTACGACATTTTGATGGTGGAGTTGAGACAAGAGAGTAACTTCTCTAGTAAACTGATTCTCCAACCGAGTCGCTAAAGCTCCATTTTCGTCATCATCAGGTAGTTTTATCATTTTCACAGCAACAGGTTCATCCCTGTATATTCCATGGTAAAGCTGACTATGCGCACCATGAGCAAATCTAAGCCCAAGAAATAGCTTGGAAAGATCAACAGTATACTCATCAGCTGTTTCTACAGCCGTAACCCTGCGCCCATTGTGATCAAAGTACTTTGTCCATGCAGAATCTTTCCGGTTCCGGCTCTTTGATTTGTCATTGAACTTTGCTGCTGACTTTGAAATAGCAGAACCGGAACTAGCTATTTTCTTTTCATGAGAATCTTTGAGGAACAACTTACCCACAATGCCCTTCTCATGTCCCTTCCTTTGAGGATGTGGAGTCGAAAATCTCCTCTGATCAGATCGAGCTTCCTTAAAGGTATCGGGAAGTTTGGTTTTCGGAAGAGGGGATAAAGCCCTCTGCTTATTTGTACTCGGGTTTTGCTGAATTTGCTTAACAGTTGGATCAGGTCTTGAATTAAGAGAAGTTGTTCCAGGTCTAGTTTTGGCACCTGTAATACTTCTAGGCTGAAAACTGACAGGGTTACTGGACAATCTAGCTGCATCCAACCTATGACAAATGGTATGAGAAAATTTCGTTCTCCTAATCCAAGAATTAGCTTCCTCGTCCATTGTTTTTCCGAAATCAGGCTAAAAAACCTGGTAACTAGTACCAAATTTCTTCTCCTTTTCCTTCTTCAGTTCAGGAGGAGGTTCCAATTCGACAATCCCCTCAAATTGTCCTATCAGTTTCGCTATGTTTTCAAAAAACAATTTGTTCATACCCATCAATCAATAATCAACTCAGCCTTCAATCCTATGTGCAAACACACACCATAAATGATCAATGACAGCCACAATAGACACCCTTCAAGAATGCCTCCTTCAAGAACAAGTTGAACCAGAATTAAACGAAATCTTTTTCTTTTTCTTTCTTCTTCAAAAAGAGTAAGCAGATATAGGAAAAAACAAATAATTATCACCTTTTCACATTCATTCAAATCAGATAGGAAAAGACTATTACCTTAAACAGCAGAAGAAACCCTCTTCAGCTACAAAATCAAACAACCTTCCTTCAAGTCCTAGAAAATCCCAAAACAAAAAAAGAAGCAAAAAGTTAATAATACAAGAAACCTAAACAATATTAACAAACAACGAAGGGATGAAAACATGCTAATCTGAATATCAATATTAACAAACCCCCAACACAAATCACAATCATGAATCCAAACAAAAAAGAGAGACACACATTATCTTAAATCCAAAAAACAAACATACCCTTTCTGCAAAATCAGATTCTAAGTACCAAAAGGGTAAATCTTTCACAATAATAAAAAAATAAAAGGATTTTCTATAAAAGATTCCATTTTTGTTAAACTAAGAAAGCTAAACAATCTTAACAAACAACAAAAGGATGAAAAGCACACTAATTTAGCTATTAAAACAAAGAAACATCAATATTAACCAACCCCATTAAACCCCCAACACAAATCATAATCATAAACCCAAACAAAAAAGAGAGACACACATTATCTCAAATCAAAAAACTAAACACACACTTTTTGCAAAATCAAATTCAAGTACCAAAATGATAAAATTTTATCACAACATAAAAAAGGATTTTCTATAAAGATTCCACCTTTGATAAACAATAAAACAAACAACAAAGGGATAAAAGCACACTAATTTAGCTATCAAACCAAAAAAAAATAATCAATCTTTACAAACCCCATTAAACCCCAAATACAAAATCACAATCATAAATCCAAACAAAAAAGAGAGACAACCATTATCTTAAATTGAAAAAATAAACATACCCTTTTTACAGAATTAGATTCAAGTACCAAAACGAAAAGTCTTTCACATTAAAGAAAAGGATTTTCTACAAAGATTTCATTTTTATTAAACTAAGAAAGCTAAACAATCTTAACAAACAACAAAAGGATGAAAAGCACACTAACTTGGATATTAAAACAAAGAAATATCAATATTAACAAACCCCATGAAACCCCAAATACAAAATCATATTCATAAATCAAAAAAAAAAAAAAAGACACCCATTAGCTTAAATTGAAAAAATAAACATACCTTTTTTGCAAAATGAGACTCAAGAACCAAAAGAACAAATCTTTCACAATATGAAAAAAGAATTTGCTATAAAGAATCCATTTTTGATAAGAATTCCAATTCTCCTCTCTTTAATGTTATGTAATATTCTTTGAGTCATTGAGATAATTTAATGAGAGAGGAGAATAATTCAAATCAAAATCCATTTATGACTAAAATTCCATATTCTAATAGGTCTTTGTTTTCACACATATATAAAAAACAAACAAAAAAAGTACGTTTAAGTACGTTTGAAGTTTTCGATATGGACCCGGTTTTGTTGCATGACTGACGGAGGGGTGGGGTGGTTGGGGTAAGGTGGTAGGCATCGAGGTTGGGTGAATTTTATCTTATATCCAATGTTCGATACACATTATAGTTCGATTAAATTCAAATTCACGCAAATAATTTCTAATAAAAGCGACTCCATACTAGAGAGATTCAAATCTGAACCCTGATTATTGATGGTGAAATACTTACCACTCTGTCATAGTCCAAATTAGTTAAATGAAGTTAATAAGTTAGGAGTAAAAGGTAAACTAAAATAAAATTGCGTATTAGTTACCTTGAATTATGCCGTTTTGTCTTAATTTATGGATAGACTTTACGTTTAAATTTATCCAAAAAAAGAGAAGAAGATATTTTATGTATTTAGAAATAAATTTGAAAATTATTTATTTTACACTTATGAAATTATTTTATAGTCAGGTAATATTTATGATTTATTTAAAAATTCTCATTTTCTACTTATGAAATTATTTATAATCATATTAATATTTATGACTTTTTAAACCACTAATTTTAGAAGTTTAATTCTTCTTTTATTAATTATGTGTGTATAATCAAACAATACTACATAAAATGGAAAAAAGGCAAGGGCAGAGTTTGAGGAGTTTATCCAAACTCTATTATCGAAAAATTATGTTGTAGATATAAAGTTAAAATATTTTTTTATAGATATAGTGATGTTGAATTTCATTAATCTATATGTTTCGTTTTATATATTTTGAATTTTTAATTAAAAATTCTGAATTTGCCATTAGATACCAGGAATAATCATCACGTAGGCATCTGGTCACTGGTTAAAAAGAATTGTTCATATATTGATTAATAATTAAGATTTGTATAATTTTAACCAACAGTGACTATGGTATATCTATTTTATTTTTAAAAAAAGATAACGTCAAAAATACGGCATTATTCCCTTACTGGATTTTTGTTGAAAAGATTATTCAAAAAGTTGAAACGAAATTTTAAATATTTAATTGATCAACAAAATTTTCCAAGAATCCTGTGAATAAGTTGAAATAAAGACAAAAAAGTGGAAAAAAGGAAAAATAAAATTAGGTAGGAAGCATATAGCTGTCACAATCTGAGAATTATTAAATTACGTATGATTTTAAGGAAGATTGAGATATTTTTTAATATTATTTTTAACTTTGTTTTTATGTAGAAATATGATTAAAGGTACGATTAACTAGTACGGATAAGGAATATTAATATATCGTCGATGGATATGGTACACTGAACGATGTTAACTTTTTTTAATCGAAGGTCTTGATTTTGAGTTCATGATATGAAAAAAGATATTGATATGGAGTTAATTCAAATTAATCAGGCTCTAATACACATAGATATCAGACATCGAATATAAAAAGAGAAAATAATTATATAATTATTATTTACTTTGTATTTTTTCTTTATGAATTATCTCACTATTTTTTTAGCAATTTTCCTGATGTGTTGATTTTAGTCTAAATGTAAAGCGTACAAGATGGATAGATGAGATCAATCGCCGTTTTGATGAAAAAAAATTAGTGTTTAAAATAAAATAAAAATTAGGAGTGGTTCCTCTTATAATGGATCTTATGTGATTTAGATTCAAACTTAACGAGCAAATAATACATTATACATTAAATTAAATAAAATTGCACAAAAAAAGAAATCAAAATAGCAATTAAAGTAATTTATATATACATATTTATAAGTTGAACCATAATATTAGAATGTGAAAACTTTATGAGTTCAAATGATATTCTACCACATATCTACATCTCATTTAATTGATTAATGTTGAATTATTTGTACTTATTTGGCGCATCTTTTAATTCATATACAAAATTTAAATTAAATTTATTAGGTTCAATAAATCTAGAACTTATTCATCGTATACATTCTTAATTTATGAGTTTAAATTTTATTGACATAGATTTGTTCTCGACTTATCCAAATGAATTTTCCCTCTTTGTTAAATATAAAGAGAAAATACATAATTACCCCATTAAATTTATATCTATTTTTCAAGTAGACACTTAAAGTTTGAGAGAGTCTTATTAACCCACAAAACCATTTTCAATTAATATAAATATACCATTTTGACAACAATGTTAATCTCAAACCCTGCGCGTGTGTTCACTCTCAAATGAAATAATATTATTTTATTTTATTGCTTTCCATTAATAAAGAATCGGGTAATACCCGAACCATTCACACATTAACCCTCAAATCTAATCGGACCACCCATTTCACTCTCCTCTCTCTCCTTCTTTTCACTCAAACTACTGTGAAACGTCTTCTTTTACGAATTCCACCATGAACAAGAAACAATCAATTGCAAATTAATGAAAAGCAATGAATAAAATTGATGTTTGGATATCAATTGGTCATGGGTGTTGATTCGAAAAGCTTATTCAACACATTTTGTATCTATTTTTGGATTACCAAATTCGACTTGAGCATCTAAATTTGGGTCAATACCAGCAAAAACATCTCTGAACAAAGTTCTAGCACCATGCCAAATGTGTCTGAAGAAGAAGAGCAAAGCAACCTTCTTCTGCCAACATCTCCATACTAAATAGATTTGGAAATTCTGTCACAAGTGGTTGAAGAGCGGTTTGGGTCTCGGGCAATGTATAGCTTAAGTTGAGCTCGCACCAAACAAAAAAGGAATAAGTTTCTAATTTCCGAAATTGTCTTAGCTAAACCTATAGAATTCCACTTTTTTTTTATCATTTTTCCTTGCAATTTATAATGCATTAAGGGGACAAAAACCAAAAACTCTTCGCTGAATGTGGCTCATAACCGGTACCTTCCTTTGTTATAGAAATCCACAGACAAGATTCTAGAACTTCCAAACCAAAGAAATGCAAGATGAGAAGAAGCTTTTTACGTTACGCTTCAATAGAATGAATTCGGTAAGGGTAGAATAGGCCCTATGATCGATCGAAGGTGTTGTGCCACTTGAACTCAAATCTATCTGACCTTCAATCCATCTTTGTCCAGCCATCAATTGCTCATGGGTGTTGATTCAAAAAGTTTATTCAACACATGTTGTATCAAATCATATACTGCAAAAAATGGTCACTCTCTAATGGCTTCAATTTTGTTTAGATCTTTAGAAATGTTGACTTCTAAGTTGTAAATTCATCAAATTTTGCTATTTAAATTATGGGTAGCTTTTGTTGTTGTTTCAGATTGGATTTTGGCTAAGAGACTCAATTGTAACTGGATAACAAAGTCTAACTCCATCGAAAAATCATCTTTTTGGTTCGTCACCGGGGAAGAATTTCATCGACGACGAGCTGGTTTTCTCTGCGACAGCAGTGATATCTGATTTCTTCTCCTCGTCCTTGGCCGATGGGGGTGGCGGTGGAGCAGTGAGAGCATCTTAACAACTATTTCAACTCCGCTAAAGCCTTTTTGCTCAGATTTTGGAAGTTCTTCAACTTTGTTGTTGTCTTCCTTAAACAAAGAAGATGCAATAATTGAGGGTTCAAATTGGCAATGCCACACGTTATTTTTGCACTGGTTTGGAGCTAAATTTTACTCATTTGCGCGCTTCTCAGACGTGATATCACAGCCTCTATAAAAATGGGTTAAAATGGTGTATTTATAATGATTGAAAAATGATTTCGTGGGGTAATAGGACATTCGCAAACTTTAAGTTTTCTACTTGAAAAACAAGTATAAATTTGATGGGGGTAATTATGTATTTTTTCAAATATAAAACATGACAACTTGAAATCAATTTTAAGTACTGGATAAATTATAATTTGTTACCTAAGCATCCATTATTTTTTTACAAAAAAGTTAAGAAGATTCTATTGATTTTTCTATTCATACTAGTTACAGTAGCCCGTGCTAGCACGGGCCCAACATATATTTATATTTTTTATTTTAATTTATGTGACATTAATAAAATTTTAACGGTCAAATAATTTTTTTGTTTGTTCTTTAAATTTTAAGTTGTTGATTATTGTGGTTAATAATACTTTATATGTAATTTTCAATATTCTCTTTGTCCCAATTTATGTGTCATTGATAGAATTTCGAAAGTCAAGCAAATTTTGTATGTCTTTTAGATTTTGAAGTTATTTAATTATTATGAGTTATAATATATTTTACGTATATGTTACTTTTTCTATCCCAAACTATGTGACATTAGTAAAATTTTGAGAGTTGATCAAATTTTTTGTATGTCCTTTAAATTTTGAAGTTGCTAATTATTGTGTGATTTGTAGTACGTTTCATGTTATTTCAAATAATATATGTTATTTCCTCTATCCTAATTTATATGGCACTAATAGATTTTGAGCTTCAACCAAATTTTATAGATGTCTTTATAATATTTTAGGGTTTAATTACCTCTTTTTGATTTTTAATCCATTAATATGCTTTCTTCACAATTATCAACAGAACTACCTTTCAGTGTTGATGGTTTAGCAACATACCCTTAAAAGAACAGACCAACGAAAGCTTCCTCTTATTACTTATTGTGCGTAATATTAAGTAAAAAATATTCTAATTAATTCTACTAAAGAGTCACTAATTGAATGCTAAGAGAAATTAATTAATATGAGAAAAGTACTGAAAGAAAGACTTAATTCTACTCTATCCGTCCAATAATTATTGTCTATTATACTATTTTGGAATGTCCTACAATACTTGTTCACTTTATGAAATCAATGGATAGTTTACCCCTTATCATTAATTATAGTCATTTTTCAATACATTATATTTATTATATTTAAAGAATGATATAGTAATATTACTCTTTTATTTATAATTTCTTTAAAAATGGATAAAGTCAATACTGGAGAAATATTATTGGAGAGAGAATAGTTGATATCAATCACCAAAGCAATACAACTAAGTAGTAATAAGTGGGGCCCATGTTTTCAGAAAGTTGTGCGAATTATTTGTAGTTTTAAGGGGACAAATTAGTCCAATAGATACAAAAAATGAAATGGAGCTGCACTACTCCTTTAACTAACCAATTGAATTACATTTTTCATGTGAAATTACAAAAGTAACATCTGAGGATTTTTTTGTCAATTCCCATAAACAGGAAGCTCCTCACATTCACTCTTATTAATAGTAGTAATATAATAATTTTCAAAGTTAAATTAGATTGTATTAATTTGATATTTTAAACAAAAAAATTAAATATGCAAAATCTATACAAAAAGTACTGTAAATTGTAATTTTTTGCATATGAATATGATGAAAAAATACATTGTAAAATATTAGTTAAAATTCTTATAGTTTGACTCTAAAAAGGAAATCATAACAATTAAAAGTGTAAAGAGAGAGTAATAAATAGGTAATTAAATTTCAAGAAGTTTAAAATAAAAGGTTGAAAAAAAGAATAAGATAGACAACATATATTGAAATAAATGGTCCCAAATGAGGTAGGTAATTAATGGTGTTAAATTGTCAATTAATATAAATTTTAAACGTACAACCATAAAAGAAGAATGTACAACACTATCTAAGCACATATCATCCAACACTTGTCATGTGCTAAGTAGTAGATATTCCACTTATTAGAATAATAATAAATATATATATAAATGGGCCCAAATGAGGTAGATAATTAATGGTGTTAATTTTAAAGGTACAACCATAAAAGAAGAATGTACAACACTATCTAAGCACATATCATCCAACACTTGTCATGTGCTAAGTAGTAGATATTCCCACTTATTAGAAATAATTCATATATATAATAATAATGGTATGCAACTATGCATAAAAGTTAGCGGCTCTAGAGATAGGAATAAAGCAGTGAAATGTAAATTTTTAATCTTAAATTTAAGTTTTTAATTTCGAGTTGTAAATTTTGGGACGAAATCAATTTTATTATCAAATATCAAGATGTGAAATTAATGTCAACTTTCACTTTTATAATCAAAATTTTAATTGACACAATATTCTTTGAACGTACGAAAAAAGTCCAATATAATGACTCTCTCGTCTAAACCTCTATTTGACCGCTATTGTTTTTTAAACAAATATATTTTAAGTAAAATGATCCAGCCAACTTCTTAACTTTTTTATCATATTTAAATGATGTTCTCTTTAAAAGTCAAATGGATTTATTATTTTTATCAACATGTGTCCTAATTTTTTTTTAAAATGTACTTTCCACGATTTTTTGTTCAACTTGCAGTATAATTGTTGATAATTTTGGAGGAAAAGTCAAGTTTGAATATATATATATATATATATATATAATATGGTCAAAGATCATGAGAATGGAACTAAATATTCCTTTAATCATGAGTAGCATGTCTTAATGAGCATCTTGGGATCTTTTGATATTATTTTATATTTTTAAATAGTGGAACAAAATAACAATGATATTAGTTAGTATTTTAAATTAAATATGAAATAGTTTGAATTTTATTTTGGAATTTTATTATTTTTAAGGAACATTTGATACGTAGGTTAAATTATCTAAGAATTATAGTTTTGGAATTATAATCTCAGAAGGGATTTTGACCATCAAGGTTATGGAATAAATTAATCACAAATTGGATGAAATAAAATAGGATATTTCATGATTAAATCTATGATAAAAAATTATATTACGTTTGATTGATGGTATAAAAGTTTGAAAGCTCCCTACTAAATTTATTCAGAAGTCTTACACTTATCATTTTGGATAAGAGTGGAAAGGAATTGATTTCAATAATCTCATAATATCGCTTGACAAATTTATTTATTCAAAAGTGTTTGGTATTCAAAGTCTAATGATTCTAATTAATTAGATTGCTTAGACTCGAAATTTAATTCAAAAGAACGGATGAATTTCAATCATCTTAACAAATCCTTAGCTTGGTGAATCATTTTTATTTAAGTATGCAACATATGAAGTCCAATGAACTCGACTTATTAATTCATTCACAGTAAATAGATAAGTCTATAGGTATTCATAAAAGATTACTCCATTAAATTAGATCGGAGATTTTTATTTAGGAGCGAAAGAATCTCAAATATTTTTTCTCCATAATCACTTCGATTCATCTCCTTAATGAAAAATCGTAATTACGCCCTAAAAATTTCTACTAATAGACTACAAGTGTCATTCATATATTTGCCTTACTGTTTTAGCAATGACTTGTTGGATTATGGAAATATTAGCATAATTTAAGTTATACAAAAATTAAGTATTATAATATGTGAGATTAAGTGTGAAATAAGAACATGTAATTCATAGTCCATGAATCTGCTAATGGGCCCAAAAGAGCAAACGGCCCATAAAATGTTACCGAAGAGAAAAAGCCCAAAACGATCATCTAATTAAGAACCATAATACATTCTGAAATTCTATATAACGTTTTGGACAATTCTCAAATCATTTATTTTTACGATGAAATTAGGATCGATTAAGTTCATTTTTCTCGAGAATTATATTGATTTAGGATTAAACTACATTTTCTTGATACATTAACATACAAAGTTAATCCCATTTTAACTTCATAAACTTACTATTTGAAGTCAACTATTACAGAAAATTATAAGAAAAATTACCAAAATACACATTTTATTTTATCATAATCTCTAAAATTTCAGACCATTTTTAAAAAAAAAATCAAAAATCCCCTTTTGGGATACTTCACTTCCTTCTCGCTAATACATCCCTATCCCTCTTGATACATTCTTCTCCTCTCTGATACATACATCCCCGATGTATTCAGATGTCATATCCCCTATTTTACATCCCTCCCCTCTTTGATACATCTTTCGCCCATGTATCCGGATGTCTACTGATGTATTCGGAAGTCCGGTGATGTATCCGAAATTCATAAATTTTAAGGGACTTTTATAATTTGAAAATGAGTAGGAAAATAATGTAATTAACACTTAACACTATGAGATTCATGTATATGAAATTATATGCTTATTGTTTTATCTTTTTACTTATTTGCTTATGTAGGTTGTGTTTGGTGTGGAGGAAAATATTTTTCAATTCTCATATTTAGTTGGTAGTTTTTGGAAAAATATTTTCAATAAGTTGTTTCGACAATGACTTCCTTAGTGAAACTAATCAGGAAAATAAATTCTACAAGCGACGTTCTACGTACGTATACATTCTTGTGTTCTCCCACCCATCATCCCCTACCCACACACCCTGTAGCTCCCATCCCCATCATCCACACTCCTATCCCATCCTTTTCTCACATATTATATTTATTTAGATTATATATACTTACTTTTAAAATTATATTTTTTACATACGTATCAAACATAAAAATAAATTTGAAACCTACTTATTTTTCAAGAAAATATTTTCTTTCACAAACCATCTTCTTTGAACACGCCCAAAGTCATTGGTGTTGAGAATATATATTTGTTTATAGTCGATATTATGGAATTAATTAAGATAATTGTAGGACCGCGACTACTTGAAACTTACAATGCACTTTCATATAAGTTGCAAACACAATAATGATGAAGTAATATATGTATATTTTATAATTTAGAAACAGATTCTCTATCTTCACAAGATTGAGAGCCCGTTTGGATTGGCTTAAAAGTCGGTCAAACTTACTTTTAAGTCAGTTTTTGACTTCTGGAAGTGTTTGACAAATATAAAAAAATAACTTCAAATAAGTCAAAAATGACTTAAAATAAGTTATGAAGTGTTTGACAAAGTAAAAAATGACTTAAAATAAGTCAGAAACCAAAAATAGGTCTTCTCCTACTTTTTATTTTTTGACTTAAAGTCATTTCAGTTTGACTTTTTATTTTTATCTTAAAAACTATTTTTTTTAAGTCAATCCAAACAAGCTCTGAAAAAAATATTTGTGTATATTTTAATCCTTTCAGACCCCTGCCCATTTATGAGATTACATAAAATATGTCATTTTGTAGCATATTTTGTTATATAAATAAATAGATAACTTGTAGGTCATTCAATTATAAAAAATAATTTATTAAAATCATTTATATTTGTTTTGTATTAAGAAATAACTCAAATTAAATTACTCTAGTCACAAAGTCATATAGCCAAAAAGGAGAAGGAAATTAAAAATGGAATGCTAACTTACAAACGTTTATTGAGTTCACTTGACCCTAATTTAAAATCAGTACTGATTTTTCTTGAAAAATGTAATATGATGACTATATAATTAATAATAAGGATAAGTTAGGAACTAAATGTAAAATTATTTATTGATTTCATAAAGTGGATAAGTGTTGTTGAACATTCCAAAAATAATATAGTAGACAACTATTATTGAACGGAGGGAGTGATTAGTTGTATTTTATTCGATGAACTTTTTATATATGCATATAACATTCGAATCAAAATTAACATATTTAAATAAATCCGTAACTAAAACTCTACCTCTGCGATAAATTATTGTACTTTTTAGCTGGAAGCTGCGGCGATCAGCAGACGCAAATGGGCTTCCTAATCTGCCAGCTCTAATTTTCATATATTATATTTAGTCACATGAATAATTTATAAGTACTAATTTAATCTTAAAATTATTTTCTTAATATGTCCAATTTGGCAAAGTTTGAAAATACTCTCATCATACTGGTATGTTTGTTCTAAGAAAAAAAATTGCACGATTTTCTTCAAAAGGTTCTATATGTACTATTTAGAGTGTCAATGTATCTTATGGATGACACATAGGGGTCGTTTGATAGTTGATTAATATTATACAGATATAGCAGTAATGCACAAATTAATTATGAGAAAATTTATATATTATTTTATTCAGGTATCAGTTATAACTTATACATGAGTTAGTTATTCATGTATTAGTTATTTAGTTATACGATTATTACTTATTTCATTTTCTATATATCCTGCATAAAATAATACAAATAAATTCTCTCGCAACATATATATTTATTAATTATGCGGGTTTCTGAATCGCAAATCAAACACCATATTAATTTTCTATATGAACATTACCCCCTAATTTCCAATTATCAAACATGATAATATATTTATATTGAATTTAATACATGCATAACTCACCTCCAAACCAACTATCTAACTACCCATTAATTTCCAAGACCAAATAATGTGAGACATCGTCCGCTTACTCAACAATCTCCCACTCGAATTAAGTTCTATGTAAACTATCACCTCATAGACTCATGTAGAGATTAATCATTTGTCATTCATATCAATCAAATATTTATGGATACTAAAATCACTAGTTTTTTTTTTTCATGTGTATCTCCAAAGTTATCATAGATCGGCAGGCGAAAACGACGCTAATTTGATTCTTGTGTTATTACTTTTTTATCTTCATACTCATTTTATCGAATCATTAATTCATGTTATTGTTAGGCTATACCAAAATAAAATATTTTTATAATCATGATGTGATATTATTGCATGATTAAATTATTTGAAAAGGAGTGGATAAAAATAGTTAAAGACTAATTATACAAGGATATAAGACAGGACAATGAATTATGAAAATGATTTGGCATTTTCTTTATTTATACTAAATTTTATCTTTAATTATTCATCAATCTAATCTTGTATGACTAGGAAAAAATAATTCTAAACTTTAAATTCCAATAATGCCCCCTCTTATCACTCTAGGTTTCTGTTTTATCCATGGGTAATTTCGTCAATATGTTTTAAAGCAAAAAAAACCATTGGCTTGATGCCGCATATATATGGTGTAAAGAAGATTCCTATATCAATTATCAAAAACCCTACTAAAAACCTAATTTATCTCTTTGTAGGGTATCCCACAATTTGATGTTAGGTGACAAAATTGTGAATCGATCTGAACGATTGAATGAAATTTCTTTATCCTTTTATTTTGGAATTAATAAAATTCCTTAGATAAAAAGATAATTTTTGTTAATAATTAAACATCACGTTAATTTAAATTTATCAAATCAATAAATACGGAATGTCGAGTGGTTATGTAAATGAAGTTGTTAAATGGTTAAACAAGATGGACCTAGGGGTGTACATGACCGGCTAATTGGTTCGGATTTTTCAAATATCAAATCAAACTATTTGTGTCGGATCTTTAAATCTATAAACCAAATCAAACCAATAAACTCGGGTTTTTCAACCTCGGGGTTTTTCGGATTTTCGAGTTTTTCCGGTAAAGTATTCATACAAACATATAATTTACTTGTACTTCAAAGATTTCTTTACTCCTATCAAAATACAACTATCTAAGGTGTTTTTTAAGAAAATAACACAAAATATGATATGAGTAATGACACTAAAATATCCAACAAAAAAATAATAATAATGAAATCGCGTAAAACAAATATTGCAAATTAAGAAGTCATAATGAAAATGATCATAATTTAAAAGTACTAGATCATGCTAAAATAAGTTTAATGAGTATTAGTTACATGACTAAATATTAAAGGAAATTAAAATTAGATTATGCATTTGAATTGTCTAAACCAATGTAAAACCAAAAAATAAATATTCAATATTATTGTCATTCTTAGTGTTGAATTGATTTTCTTTTTGCATTAGTATTAATTTGATTTTGATTTAAGCTTTATTATAATTACCAACATGTGTGGACTATAATTTTTATTGAACCATTCAGAATTCTAAGTTTCAAACTTGAAATAATATATTAAAAGATAAAAACTATGAAAAAGTATAAGAAATATTTAAAAATTATATCAAAGTAAATTTTTTTATGTATAAAACAAAATTTTAAATTTTTATATATAATGTCGGGTTGATTTGGTATCGGGTTGGTTTTTCTTAGTTAAAACCAAACCAACTTAAATATAGTCGGGTTTTTTTTTTCAATACTAAACCAAGTCAAACCAACCACTAGTCGAGTTTTTTTCTCGATTTATGGTTTGGTTCGGTTTTCGATTCAATTTTGTACACCCCTAGATGGACCCTCTCTTTTGGATACATATGTGGAAAAAAAAATCAAGAACCTATATTTTTTCATGAGTCAAGGATTTGAAGCAATTTGAATTTTTGATCGCGTAATATTTTTTATATTGTCAATTTTGTTTTAATAACGTAATTTACTATATTTACTTAATGTTTTAATAACGTAATTTATTGTATTTACTTGACCGAATCTACGACATGCTAGTAATATTTTTTGGGATTTCGATCGATCTCGTACGCTTACTCTTTTGACTTTTTCAATAAATAAGCGTTATGGCCCAACTCTAATAAGAAAGGAAAGGAAATAATTTTTATTTTATGATGTATTTTTACATTCAATATAATAAAATTGAATTGATAATTTAAATAGCGGGCGTGTGAATAATATTTTGATAAAGTTAAAAAAAATGAGTATCTACCACTCGTAAAAAATACTTCAGCTAGCTAGGTGCCAAACTTTTTCGTCGATGTGAGTGATCTTTTGGGGAAGATCAATTTGTCATCTCTAATTTTATTCATTGAGCGATAATCCTACCATTCGACCCAGTTGGATCACTAAGACTGACTTTTGTTCCTACTAAATTCTTGAGTCTTCCTGTCAAGCTCCTTTTTGCCTTTGCACTCTTCATCCGACAACATGAAACCTTTATACATCCTTTGATCCACACACACTTATATATTAATTTTTGATCAAAGATGTCGGATTAACCCTTTTTCGATCTTTATAACCCTATCATTAATTGAATCTCGTTCGTCGATAAATTGCATTTAAAAACCAGAAGGAGGACAATACTAGACTAGGTGAAATGTTTTAGGGAAAAAAAAAAGATAAAAATAGTAGACATGGACAGACGTGGATCCTTGCTGTTTTGTCCACTTAATTTTTATTTTTCCCCCAAAATTCTTGGTAACTATATAAAGCCATTTCCCAAATCAAATTTAGTCACATTACAAATTTATAAGCTTCTTATTCTTATATATATTTAGCTCCATTTAGAGAATTAGGATATTATTATGGTTTGAGTTATGGCTAGAAGAACAATGAGTCATCGGATTTTAATGTGCGATAAGTCGGAAATAGTGACATTTTCCGGCGACCCCGCATCGATAAATATTTCCGATACTATTTTTGGTTTTCTCAATAACGAATCATTGAAAAGTATCCGTCTCGATTTTTGTGACGAAAATGAGAATGATGATGATGATGATGAAGGCGAAGAAAAAGATGAGTCGGAAAATGTTGAAGATAATCAATTTTGGGAAACTCAACATCAGCTTTTACAAGTAAGTAATTTCAAATATTCAATTATTTTTTTTAAAAATAAAATTTTAATCACAAATTAACAAGGGGCGCAAAGAATCCCGCACATTAATCAGTAGAATGTGTGATGTGAAAAGTCTGCTCTAATGTAGTGTTTGTAATTGCTATATATCGCGGTTGAAGCTCGTAACCTATAATCACGTAGAGATAAACTTTAATGTTGCTCCGAGACTCTAGAATCGAATTAGAAATAATATAAAGGGTCTTGTTTTGAAATTTTTCTATTTCCTAGTTTTTCTCTCTTCGATTAAAAACAGTCTTCATTTCCTTGCATTTCTCCTATCCGATAATTAATTACTTAACGGCCATTTCATTAATTAATTTTTTTCGTATCTAATTTCTCCTTTTAAAATTATTTAAGTTGTTTTCAATAATAGGAAAGCTTGATTACTACGAAAAATAGAATAATAATTTGTCGGCTAAATTGAACTGATAGTATAAAGATTCTTTATATTTTTCATGCATATAACTTAAAGTCCTATTATTATGTGATGATTTTATACTGATTTTCTTACATAATTGGTGTAATTTTATAAGATACAATTTATTCTAGTTATCAATTTATGTTATTAAATAAAGCTATTTGTAATTATATTTTTAGTAATTTGATTATGTAAATATTTTTATTTCGTCAGGGTGTACTATATCGGACTACTTCCTTAGAATCACAAATCCGAAGCATTACAAAGGAGGCAATAAAAGAAGGAAATGGAATTATATGTAGTTGCCGGAGAACGCCGGATGACGGTTGCAAGACCTGCCTCATGAAGGAGGTTTGCAGCCATCTGCAAATTGCAGGGTTCAACTCTGCAATTTGCAAGTCGAAATGGAAGAACTCTCCAGATATTCCATCAGGTAACTTCTTTTTTCTTTTCTTTTTTGAAAAAATAAATTCTTTTTAGTAAAGAGTTTAAGTTATATATACCGATGAAGTATTGAAATTTTAAGCTTAAATTATATACATTTGTTAATATGTAGAAACTTTATATAGTTAGTGAAAGTATATCTATATGTCAGCATCCTTAAAATGTGAGATTTATAATCTTGAAAATAAGTTAGTAATTTGTTATAAAATGTAAAGATGACTCGATCACGTGGAAATTTCTTACACTATTAATGTGCTTAGTTTAAATAAAACCTATTATAACAAATTATTTACCACTTATTTCAAAGCTATGAAGCAACACTAAATATAAATACCTCTTCGTAATGGAAGTACGTATAGAAACTTTAATATATTTAGATTTTTCTTTAATATGATCGGAATAAAGAGTGATCTTTTATTAAGCCTTAAAGATCGATTTAAACTATCAATAATACGGAGATCTTGACCTTTGATGGAGATGAAATGATAACTTATTAAAATCTTTTAAGAATAGTGTATAAAATGACAACTTTATATCTACATCTAGAGCTTTTAACTTACTATATATTAAAATAAATAATTTTATAACTGAGAATGACATCCATATAAAAATCTCTTTTAATGTATGGTAATGAACCAATTACATAGTTTTGATATTATTAATACAGCTGGAAAATGACTTGTTTAATTTGTGGCTATCCACCAAGGACAAAATTTATGATAAGAACTTTTGAGACACATTTTTTAATTCACTCAAATATTATTTTTTATGAATATATTAAATTTTGAATAACTTTAACGATCTTATTAATCATATGCATGTTATACAGGTGAACATACATTTATAGATGTGATTGACTCATCAAATCCTAAAAAGGGAGAAGTAAGAGTTATCATAGAGCTAAATTTTCGTGCCGAATTCGAAATGGCACGAGGATGTGAAGAATACAACCGATTAGTAAAAAAATTACCAGAAGTATTTATTGGAAAAATCGAAAGATTGCTATCGTTGATCAAGATTTTGTGCGCGGCAGCCAAGAAATGTATGAAGGACAAGAAAATGCACATTGGGCCATGGCGTAAACAAAAATACATGCAAGCAAAATGGCTTAAAACCCGCGAACGTGTGGAGGCGGCCAAGTTAACATACTCATCCTCTATGGACGAGTATTCTAGTCAGCCGCCTCCACGGCCGAGGGCCTCCATGCTCACGGTCGATTTGCTGGAAAATTTCCCTAGTTTACATCTAATAACGACAGTTGAAGTAGTGTGAAATTTTGAAAGAGAAGCATTATTATTAGTATATAAGTTATATTAATTGATGTATACAATTGGGAAAAAAAATATATACTATAATTGTATTTTGTTCTTTTTCTTTAGGCTTTTGGGGGTTGGAGAGTTTTTTTTTTTTTTTTTGAGAGAGTTTGAGGTTATTGCTAAAATTTTAATTTGCTCCTCTTTAATTAAATAATTACCTTGTTTTCTATTTAAGGAATAAATCACATAATATTATTGGCAGGATACTATTTTACCACTTGACCACTAGTGTTTGGTGTTTGTTTTATACAAAAGTTTGATTTTCTAAAATAAAAATAGTGCTCGAATGAATAAGATTTCTCCGCTTTTTAATTAAAGTTTTTGGATACAAGCCTAAAATATGATAAAAATCATGATGGGAGCACTTTCCCTTTGAATGAGCCTTACACTGTACAAATTTAAAGTAATTAATAAGACTTCAACATATATAGATATCAAACGGCAAGTGAAAGAACAAAAAAAGAAGAAGAGGAAAGTGGTAGGTAAGATAAGTTTTCAAGCTTAATTAGCTTTTGAAACACCATAATCAATGTGGCAAGTTTGATCAACTTTTCATTAATTTTGAGTTTTTTTTTTTATAAATAATAATTCATATGAGCAAAGCAAAATGATTAAAAAGGCCTTTAAACATAATTTAAGGTTTTATTAGGATAGTCTAAACGGAAAATATAGTGTACAACCGACTAGAAGTAGGGTGGGATGGATGAAATTATCTTTATCATTAATTAGAAAGATTTCGAATTTTGAGTCATAAGATTAGAAAAACCTCACACAAGAAGCGTTTGTCTCTCTTGTTAGCCCGCCTTACACAAGGGATGAATTTGATTTAGTCGGATCATAAATTTGGACACAATGGGATGAATTTGGTGTAGTCGGATCATAAATTTGGACACAACGGGATGAATTTGGTTTAGTTGGATCATAAATTTGGACACAACGGGATGAATTTCGTGTAGTCGGATCATAAATTTGGACACAACAGGATGAATTTAGTTTAGTCGGATCATAAATTTGGAGAAAAAAAATGCGGTGAACGTGGATCGAACACGTGACCTTCAGATCTTCAGTCTGACGCTCTCCCAACTGAGCTATCCCCGCAAGTGTTCACATTATGGTATATTTTCTTAGTTAAATTAAGTTTTCTGTTACTTTTTTTTGCATATGAAAAAAAGAAAACTAATACAGTAATCATTTTGATTTTACATATCTACATCAAACATATCATTTTAAGCAAACAGAAATCCTTGCCGTTTATAAAAGATTCATTAATCGAGAAGTTATAGATTATGAGCGGATTTAAAATTATCATGGAGCTCTTGAAGTAATATTGATCGCACACGATTTAGTTGTTACGTATGAAAATTATGTGTTAATCCACTATATGTGTGAGAGCTAGTTGAAAGAAAATTGATTTCATTTATTTTTGTGTATCAACTCGAATTCAATGTGTATTTTGATTTTCCTTGCTACGTAGTAAACAATAAATTGAATTATATAGTTGATTAGTTTAATTATTACCCCTAGAAAAATAAAATAAAATTGGAGCGAGATGGAAAAAATCACACAATAAATTTAAATTAATCGGGTCATATACTAGATTGTAATAGCCAACAAAAACAATGCGAATTAATCGGGTCATATACTAGATTATTAGTAATAGCCAACAAGAAAAATAAAATAAAATTGGAGCGAGATGGAAAAAATCACACAATAAATTTAAATTAATCGAGTCATATACTAGATTGTAATAGCCAACAAAAACAATGCGAATTAATCGGGTCGATTATTAGTAATAGCCAACAAAAACAATGCGGTGAACGTGGATCGAACACGTGACCTTCAGATCTTCAGTCTGACGCTCTCCCAACTGAGCTATCCCCGCAAGTGATAACAATTTTATTATGAGTATATAACATTTTGATCCAACTCCATAAAATTTGTTTGTTTACAAAGCATTACCAATATTGACAACAAGAATTCTATGTATTAGTAGTTACTAAACAGAATGTGATGACAACCCAACCCAAAACTGGCCTACTATGATGGTCTGAACCGAGGATTTATCAAAAACAACTTTTTTTTCGTCTCAAAGTAAGGAATAAGATTATGTACACATTACCCACTTTTTATCGTTTAGTTGCTTTTATCTTGTGAATGACATAGATATGAAAAATATTGGTTACAACTTACAATCAATCAACAAGTTGAGAGCATTTATTATGTGACTTATTTATCATTGTATTAACAACTCTAGCAAATAACCACTTTTTAGTCCTTATAATTGAAATACAATCATAATAAGTCTCAAATTCCACCAAGACATTAGTTTTCGCCTTCGCCTGTGGAATTTGAAACTCCCTGACAGTGGCTATTTTTCAAAAGCTATCATTACGCTTCTAAAAATGCCAAGAGTAACACAATGAAATTTTCTTTTTTTTGATCAGGTAAACAGTTTCATTAATCACAAATTCACAACGCCGAAATCGGCTGTATACATTAAAGTAAAATAATGTTAACAATCATAGATAACAAGAAAGTACAGGATTGTTCTTGTGAAGAATCTTGATTGGGAACAAGGATATGAAACCAATGAAGGAAAAAGATAGCAATCAAACTCAAACATCCACAAGTCACTTGTCAGCTCGCGTGCATCTCGACTGATATTTGCTACCTCGTACTAACACATGTATTGTGCAACTCTATCCAAAAAAGCTGCTTGGACAGTGAAAAGAAATCGCCTAGTGCTTTTTTGCCTCTTGAGCATGAGATCTCATCATTCTTAATCCAACATCCCTGACTTCTAAGCCACACTCATGGGTGTTTCATGAGTTATAAATATCGAGCCAACCACGACAACTCCTTGCTGTCTTTAAGGGCAAATGAAACATCATCACTGCAACAAAAACGCAACGAATCAGGACAAAAGCAACCATTGCAAGAGTCTGACACTTGCCAAGTGCTGAAAGGTCGGAAGGTGAAGTAAAACTCTCTTCATTTTAGAAACTCTAAGTGAAGGTTTCATCCTAACAAGGTTGAGGTATTGACGAATTAAAACAAATAAAACATGGGTATTTACAACAATACACAATAATCTCTTCAAAATGCCAACAATTCAAGAGTTTATATGATGTACTTTAAACTACCAACACTTCAAAATATATATAAGATCATTAGTAGAATGACAGAGTTTTACTTCAAACATATGATCTATGACCCTTCGGGGTGGCCCAGTGGTTTGGGCTTGAGACTTCCATGTTGGAGGTCTCAAGTTTGAAACCCCTTGCTAGCAAAAGCAAGGGGTTTGCCTTTTGGGTCGAGCTCGTCGCACCAGGCTTGCCTAGTGCGGGTTACCTCTCCTATGTGGTTTGCGAGCTATTGCATAGGAGCGGGGGTTTTACCCTGTGCACACCCAAAGGGTAGCGGCTGCGGGTTTCCCTTGTCATAAAAAAAAATAAAATATGATCTATGGAAAGAGTAACAAATTATTCATCCTTCGTATCCTCTCCGAAACATTTCTTTCCTAATAAAAAAACCATCCATAGTCTTAATGTTGAAGATTGTAGTATATAAATAGAAGTATAAGCTTTCGTAAGATGATTCACACAATTAAGATCTTGAATTCAAGTCTTGTAAATCATATATAACCAAAATGCTTAAGCCCCCAAAGAAGAATCAGGCATGCGGTTGAAAACCATAAGTAGGGTTATTCCTTGTACTGAAAGCATTTTAATGGCGGGTCACACAATTCAACGCTTAATAATGCTGATGAACAGAAGTATAAGCTTTCGTAAGATGATTCACACAATTAAAATCTTGAATTCAAGTCTTGTAATCATATATAACCAAAATGCTTAAGCCCCCAAAGAAGAATCAGGCACGCGCTGAAAACCATAAGTAGGGTTATTCCTTATAAAGAAAAGCATTTTAATGGCAGGTCACACAATTCAACGCTTAATAATGCTGATGAACCCCAATCCAACTTAGCGGCACTTTCGCTAAACAAGGAAAGCATGGATGAACAAATTAACCAGTTAGAAATCTCATTCGTCAAAAGGATGAGTTTCTTTCTAAATATCTTGACCGATGGATTTTTGAGAGTATCATAAAAAAGTTACCCCAACTTGTTTGGAGCTGAGGTGTAGTTGTTGTCTTATCAGTAAAAAGTTGTTATTGCTAGGACCTCTTTGGGCACACATGATTATGTAAATTTGATTATTTGGGATTAGATTCTACACCGGCATTTTAGTTAAAAGAGAAAATTCAGTTATAAGGTTTGTCACATACAGCTGAGGAATAATAAAGAAACTTACCTTGGAAAATTGAGCTGTAACTTTTGCAGTTTATGCTTCACTCCAGGTTCACATAGAAGTATTCTGCATTCACCAAGCTTGCATCTACCACCAAACAAAATAAATGAAGGATAATTAACAAAGTGAACAAGAATTTCCACACACGTGCCGACATTTTTGAAGAGTCCGAGCAACATTTATTTCCAGTCACCATTCACTGGCATCAACTTGCTATCCATATCAACAATTACATCTACTTCACAACATTATGAGAACAGGACATCAAAACACAGAACTAATTTGTTACGATGACAGCCTAGTGTTGTCAAAGTTGCGCTTAAGCCCTAAAAAACAAGGCCCAAAACGTGTTGAGTGCCGCCATGCTTAATGTGCGCTTCAGTCTCGTCATCGAGATTCTAAGTCATACTTTTCCTTGCCAATGAGCCTCTTCTGAAGAGCCGATACTAAACAATTGAAATATCACTTTATTGTAAAAAAAATAAATCAATTTCTTTGTTCATATGTGTGTCATTCATGCTTATAATTATTGGTCTTAGACTAAATATGTATATATATATATATATATATATATTTGTATTTTTTTCTCCCTTAGCGCCTTTTTTCATTAAAGCCCACGATTTATTTGCACATAAAGCCCCAACGGACCTTAGAGCTTTTTTGCTTTTGATAACACTGCAAGCCTCTGTCAAGGTTAGGAAATGGGAGTTATCCTACCAGACTTATGCTAAGAAATCAAGACTTGCCGCACACAATATACAAAATAAAATAAATAGATAAAAAAAATACTACAAAGTAACAAGGATTTTGGACTTCATTAATCCAAGGTTAAGAATTTATAGCTTGATAATTTCAGGAAGCTAAAGAATATTGTGGCTTACCCAACTTTTAAAAGCATATCCCATCCTGGAAATTTTTCACCATTGCTTGTACAGAGACAGGAAACAGTTATTGCCAACTGCATTGAGAAAATTATTTCAGGGAGCAAACTTAAACAGAAACCAAGCTAATGTATAGGCCAGAAGATTATATATAAGTGCATAAAAACCAAACCAGAAGAAAGAGTAGAATCAAAGCGGGCAGACTTTTAATTGAAAAATAGCAATCGATTATAACTTGTGTTTTCTTTTCACTACAAAAGATGCATGATTTCACTACAAGAGATACATGATACATCAGTAAATCATAGATGCCACACAAGAGGCAGGTGAAACTTCAAAAGGCAGAAGACGGGAAACTACCTTGTCAAAGGTGGTCTCGCTCATCCCCGTCTTGTGACCCTCATAAACCATAGCTGCCAAGAAGATTTTACTCAGCTTGGAGCTGCTTCTCATCACCTACACAAAACAAATAATTAGACATATTGCAAGCACTATGAAAACAAAATCCTTCCTCTTCTTCTCCCCCTTATAGCCAGTGAAACATCAGCTAGCACTTTGTTGCCGCATCATTATGAATCAACCATAGAGAAAAACAAGAGCTAGTCCTAACATGATTTCACTAAGAAATCATTGGAGTTCCCATTTTGTACTAAGGGATGGTCAGCGTAAGTCCTTGGTAAAATTCATTTTGAAACTTACATGTATGCAAGAATACTCCCATTTTTCTAGCAATTAATAGGATTTTAACCTATGGAGACCTCCAATTTGGACACCTGAAAACTTTTGGTGAAGCAGATGGGACAATAGCAACAGTAACTTGCTTCAACCTCAGAGCTCTCTTGGCTGAACTCTCTATGCCATATTGTTATCTATAGATCTCTTTGGCCAACACCTAGATGACCAATACCAACCCCCCTGATCCATCTGCCTTCCTAGCACTCTACCAAAATTTAGATCATCTTGACCATGAAAAAACCAACAGAATTGCCTTAAACCACCCAGATAGAAAAATCTTCCCTTCTGTTCAATACCCATATTAATACTGCCATCTCTCAAAACCCAGCTCAAAGCCACAACTCCACAAATCAGCTAAATAAATTATCCTGCGTCAACCTCCAGTGGAACTGATATTCTCGACCAACATGGGTCAAATCTAAACCACCATCAAGCCTCTTTTTTACAAATAATCGTGGTGCATGGACGAACTTGCACGCACGTCGACTAATTCCACAGGATACCTACTCTACCTCCCACAGGTAACAGGTAACAGGTAACATGATTCACCAAGGTTTAGACAACAAATAAGAACAAATCACCTAGTATTTATTTGTCTCCGCTGAGATTTGAACTTGAGGCCTCATGGTTCTCCTTCCACTTCATTGACCACTAGGCCACACCCTAGGATGCCATCTTTCCTTTTCACCAGCTCAAGGTACATCTTTCCTCTTCACAATCAACTTCTTCACCGGCTCAATTTAGACATCTTTCCCCAAAGTTCCAACAAACTTTGACTGTCCAAATCACAACGAATTGGAGCTTTACTACGAGTGGTACTGTTCATTCACTGACACCCACTACTATGGAAGCCAAAAATGCTTCTTCTCTCATCCCTGAAAGTTGTGTACCTGTCCTATAGAAATGACTTCGATCATTTCTCATATTGTATTGGAAGGTTGTCTTATCCACCTTCTTGTAATTTTTGCTATATATTTACAGATAGCGGTTATGCCTAACCCACTTGGTGGTTTGATATTTTTCTTTTAAAAAAAAAAGCAGAGGAGAAAATGTAACTATTTTTTACATTCGCTCTCTACTGTACCTGTCCTATAGAAATGACTTCGATCATTTCTCATATTGTATTGGAAGGTTGTCTTATCCACCTTCTTGTAATTTTTGCTATATATTTACAGATAGCGGTTATGCCTAACCCACTTGGTGGTTTGATATTTTTCTTTTAAAAAAAAAAGCAGAGGAGAAAATGTAACTATTTTTTACATTCGCTCTCTACTGTACCTGTCCTATAGAAATGACTTCGATCATTTCTCATATTGTATTGGAAGGTTGTCTTATCCACCTTCTTGTAATTTTTGCTATATATTTACAGATAGGGGTTATGCCTAACCCACTTGGTGGTTTGATATTTTTCTTTTTTTTTTAAAAAGCAGAGGAGAAAATGTAACTATTTTTTACATTCGCTCTCTACTGTACCTGTCCTATAGAAATGACTTCGATCATTTCTCATATTGTATTGGAAGGTTGTCTTATCCACCTTCTTGTAATTTTTGCTATATATTTACAGATAGGGGTTATGCCTAACCCACTTGGTGGTTTGATATTTTTCTTTTTTTTTAAAAAAGCAGAGGAGAAAATTTAACTATTTTTTACATTCGCTCTCTACCCACCCCCGCAAGCGGACACCAACTAGTTTGGGCTTGAGAGTAGTGCAAGACAAAAAAAGGGAAGATCAAAAGAGAGTGGACTCTTGGTTGTTAGCTTGTTGATATCTTGTTATCAACAAGATATGTCCCCACTAGCTAAAATGACTGTTGAAATTACATCACAGGGTGTTCCTTTTGGACTTACTTGGATATGAGGAGCCTGGAACATTTCCTGAATGGCTGCTTCAACATCTGCCATTCTGACAAGCATTTTACCTGAAACATACACATAGACAAGTCATCTGTATAAACCTACCAGGGATGTTAGATGTTCAAAACCAGAATGAATGTGTATTTCTTTCTAATGGAATTCCAAGTATTTCTTTCTTGCCACTAATGTCTACAAAGTTCGACGTTTAGGTCACCTGCTGCAGCAGAATCGGGAATTGGTAGCAATTTCTTAACACGATAATCTGCAAGTTCCGCAGCTCGCCTACATATTTCTAGTGCACGGCGTGCATCACCTGAAACAGCTGCCACCTGGATTTATGTGTAAAGTGGACATTGCTTTAATAATCAACTTAAGTATCAAGCATGTGAATGGGATGATTAGCATCAACTAATAAAGATAAATTCCTTGTAGAGGTGAACCACAGAAGGACCAACCTTCCTTGACGCAAATTCAATTGCAGGTTTTTCGAAGGCCTCAATTCCATTGAGGCGAGTTAAAATAATTTCTTGAAGCTGCTGATAGTTATAGGGACCAAAGCAAAGTCTTTGAATGCCCATACGACTTGAAATCCTCGGAAGCAACTTCTCCGGAAGATCCATAGTATTTGCAATACCTGTTGGTGAGAGAAGTTCCCATTTTATCTTCACATGTACTAACTAATACAGAAGGAAGGAAATGCTGATAGCAAATTGAGCACACACCTATAACAATCAGTTTGGAATGTGGCTTGGTAGGCCAATCAAGAATGTTATATAAAACCTGGATATAAAAGGAAAAAATTCATACATATGCAATTTGCTTGTTTTGATATTTACTACTGTGGATAGAAGGATGCATCATTTACCGCTTGATTTCTGGTAACCAGGAGATCCAGTTCATCTATAAGTAGAATACAAGGCCGGTTTTCCTCTTTGCTATGTTCAGCAACATTGGAAAACCGCTCATTCAAGGAATGAAGAGCCTTTTTCCAACCGACCTTGTGCCCATTAAGTGCTTCATAAATAACCTGAAACAGTCGAGAGAAACATTTCAGAGAACAAAGATATTTTCTGCATCACACGAGAAATTGCATTTCATTCTTACACTGTAAATATTCTCGGGTGAAGCCAATTTTAGGCCATTAATCTCCACAAAACAATAAGGTTTAATGCTCCCTGCATCAACTTCACACCTTAAACTCCTCATTACTGCTAATACACTCATTGTCTGCATCACAGTGCAGATAAAGGAACAAATCAGTAATGTCAGACCAGCCTAAACATAGAAACGATATATGACTGCCTTATGCTATCAGTCAAGTGCATTCTCTTAAGCCAATAGATACCTTTCCTGTCCCAGGAACACCATGTATGTAAAGGCATCTACCCAGGCATTGATCATTGCATATGGCACCTTTTACGAATGTAGTTATCTCTTCCATTTCTCTGCAAAAGAGAGCACTTATTTGTCAGATAAATACCGAGCAAATTGCATGAAGAATTAAGATTGCACCTTAGGAAAGACATACTTAGTCCTACAAGGTAGAGACTTGGGTAAAGTTGCCAGCAAAAGGGTTCCTTTTGCTTTCTCAAGTTCAGTAAGCTTATGAGACCTCACATGTTCTGGTATCTTCTTTGCACCAATCTTTTGTAGTCCAAAAAAGCGACCCTTTCTTGAATTCTGCACTCTTACACAAACTAATTAGCTTTCTGCTTTATGCAACATGAAGAAGTGAACTATGAATCTTTCAAAGGACAAGTTGTATACCGCAGCCAAAGGATGAGCTGGAGATGGTCTGGTTAATAGATTACTTAGTTTTTCCCGTTCATATTCTACATCGTCTTCCCCGTCAGAGTCTTGATCTTCGCAAGAGTTCCAATCCCCATCATTCTCAGCTTCATCATCATCCTACCAAATGAGAAGACAGCTTACTAATTCGGAATATTTCATCAGACATGAGCAAAAGGTTCCACAAATATCATCAAAAATTATTTTATAATAACATACCACAGCATTATCTTCAATCTCAGAAATGCGCTTGAAACTATGCCAGTGGATGTCATATTCATATTCACAAAGGAAAACATCATCTCCACCATTTCTTGCCTTCTCAAATTCTTTTGGAGACAAAACAAAGCAATGCCTGATGACAGATTCCATCTGCAGATAGAATCGTAGGCCTTTATTAACAGATGTAATTGGTCACTTACTCGCAACATATATAATTCAGACCGCCAGATAAGCAGAAAAATTGAGCTTTGGCTCCTTTCCGTTGGGGTGAGAGTCTTATCCCAATAAATTCGTTATAACATCCAAACCCCCAAAAGTAAAATCTTACCACTTGCATTCTCTCTCTTTTGAGAACTCTATCAAGAACATTACCCAATGATAGATCAATACATTTACACCTGTCTTTTGATTTTGGGAAGTTATCAATCAATTGAACTGATCAACAGGTAAATGACATCTTCTACCATAACAAAAATTACAACCCTCAAGCAGCAAAATAGGTAGCATATAACTTCCACAGTGAAAAACATATACATTGTAAGACAGATAAGAGAATACCACAATATTACCTCAACATCAGCAAAATCATTAGTCCGATAAAGTTCTCTCCTTAAGTTATGTGGCTGTCTTCCTGCATCTGTTTCCTCAGGAATAATATACCAATGTGCCCGGAACCAATATGTACCATCCACTTCTTTCCATATACTATAGCATTGATATCACAATTAATCAAACATCACGATCCCTGATATGCAAAATCAAAGAAACCACAAAAAGTTTTTATAATTAACATACAAAATAGAAAGCTCATATACCTCTCAATACGAGCCGCCCACAGATCACTGTCAAGTAACTTTTCCTTAGCAGTCCTTACCCGTTTCTTCCCCTTGGGTGGTGCAGGCATTTCCACTATTTTCCCTAATTTCTTCGCCTCGCAATACACACAAATCCAATCCCCTTCAGGAACCTCCTGTAAAGGTGGCTTCAAACACTTCAAATGAAACCCTCCTAAGCATTCATCACACTCAATCATAATTACCCTCCCTGCTGGCTTGTAACAAATCCTACATTCCTCCACTTCGGGATCCTCATTGTCCGAACCAGCATCTTCTCTCCTCTTAACATATACATCATCCCCCACACCAAACTCCCCCCCATCAAAAACCACTTTTTTATAATACACCCTCTTCTTACAACTCCTCGAAACACTTCTTTTCTCAACACCCACATTTTTTCTCTCTACACATTTCCTTTTCCTCTTCGATTCAGTAAGTCCCGGTGTCAAAACAGGGGTTAAATCAGCAACCTTAGATTTCCTTCTTTTAGCTGAATTGGTACCATTTTTCGGAGTAAAGTTCAGAGATTTACCTCGTCGAGCAGAAGTTGGAGGTGATAGAGGCGGCGGCGCCGGTGTTTGAGGGGTGGAGCTAAGGCGAACGGAACGGCGGCGATTGGTGGGGTTTAGGGTTTGTGGGGTTTTAGGATAAATAGGATCTGAAGGAGATGAACTGGAAATGGGAAGTGGGTTTTGCTGCTTAATGGGTGTTGTATTAATGGATTGTTTCGATTTCTTCTTCGGCGTACTTTCACCAAAATCCATCGAAAAATTCGAGAAAAAAAATGGATTTTTGTGAATTGTAGCTACTTCTATTACAATATTTTGAAGAAATGGGAACTTACATACCTTCAATATTCATCTGCGAGGAGCAATTTATACACTGTTCCTTGGCTTTTGAGGGGGAAGAAGAAGCACAGAGGTCAATGCAAGAATGGTAACTTAGAGCTGAGGAGGAGTGATACTTTGTGCTTATGAGGTTGTTCTTGACCGTTAGAAGTATATGAAGTTATATCTTTTATCACTTAGGTCCATGTTAGTTTATATTTAGAGTTTGAAGAATAGGATATTAGCTCAGTTAGTTTCTTATATTAGGCATATTTGATCCTAGAAATGCCATACTTGGTATGATCTTACAAGTGAGTTTTAGAGAGGAGTGGTATTTTGTGCTTACGAGGTTGTTCTTGACTATTAGAAGTATGTGAAGTTGTATCTTTTGTCACTAATTAGGTTCATCTTAATTTATGTTTAGAGTTTGAGAACATAATATTAGCTTAGTTAGTTTTTTTTATATTAGACACATTTGGTCCTAGACAAGTTTACAACAATATACTCCTTGTAATTTTATAACTGGGATTGAGAGAGTTGTGATACTTTGTGCTTACGAGGTTGTTCTTCACCGTTAGAAGTATATGAAGTTGTATTTTTGTCACTTAGAAACATCTTAGTTTATGTTTAGAGTTTGAAAAATAGGACATTAGCTTGGTTAGTTTCTTATTTTAGACATTTGGTCTAATACAAATTTACAACACATACCTCGTGTAATCTCACAACTGAGGTTTGGAGAGGAGTGTTACTTTGTGCTTATGAGGTTGTTGTTTACTGTTAGAAGTATATGAAGTTATATCTTTTGTCACTTAAGTCCATCTTAGTTTATATATAGAGTTTGGAGAATATGATATTAGCTAAGTTAGTTTTTTTATATTAGACAGAATTAGTCTCATACTAGTTTACTACAACATACCCCATTACGATCTCACAACTGCGGTTTGAAGAGGAGTTGTACTTTGTGCTTATGAGATTGTTCTTGTGACCATTAGAAGTATATGAAGTTATTTCTTTTGTCACTAGGGTCCATATGTTTATGTTTAGAATTTGAAGAATATGATATTAGCTCAGTTAGTTTCTTATATTAGACATATTTGATCCCAGATAAGTTTACAATAGTATATTCCGTGTAATCTCACATTTGAAATTTGGAGAGCAGTGATACTTTATGCTTATGAGGTTGTTGTTGATCGTTAGAAGTATATGAAGTTATATTTTTTGTCACTTATGTCCATCTTAATTATGTTTAGAGTTTGAAGAATAAGACATTAGCTCAGCTAGTTTCTTTTATTAGACACATTTTGTCCTAGACAAGTTTACAATAATATAACTAATATAATTTCATAACTAAGATCTGGGGAGGGTTTTACTTCTGCTTATGAAGGTAAAGATGTTGTTTATGATAAACCCTCAGATCAAGTAAAGCATACAGAAAAATAAATATGCAAAACAAATGCAGTAGCAAAAGATCATGACGAAAACATGAAAGAACGTAATAATAACAATGCCAAAGTAAATAATAACTAAAACAAATGAAACATTAGACAAGTTTGTATCAACTTCTATCTCTTGGGAAATATTCACAGCTATGAGTAATTGAAAATCCTTAAAAAAATTCCTTAGTTTTAACCTTAGCATTAGTCTCCAAATTTATTTAGGAAACCAATAGCATACTGGACATTATTAATGAACTTGTATGAAGTGACTTTGGTTCAACTAGTTAGATATAGGAAATAACTTTTTTATTTCATATAAATAGAGATAAAATACATGTATCTCTTAGTTATTTTTTAAAATCTCATTTATGAGATTACGCTAGAATATAGATATAATATTGTCGTGATGGCTTTGAAAATCACGTTAAAATTACTTAACTAATTTCAGAATTCGTTCAAATTACTCGATCATCTTTAAATTGTTTGTTTTTCTATCCCAAATAATAGTACTAGTTAAACAAATTTGATAATCCAACAACAAAAGTAGCTATGTCAATTGTTTGTTTGTTTCAATCTTTTTTAATTGAAAACTATCTTTTACCCATCACAAGATAAAATAAGACTGCATACATATAAAATAATACATACACAACTTTATTTCTACAATGTGAAAATAGATAAATTATTTTTATTAAAATTTCAATTTAAATAAAAAAAATATATAAAAATAACATCTTTCAATTGTCAAAAATTCTTTAAAAAGAAAGAAGAATGTAATTAAAATATATCTTTCAATAATTATTTTGTCACAAAATAGAAACTCTGTCTCACTTATCATGTGTGTGGACATATGAAACTGCCTTTGTATAATTGTTTCACCGACACCCATAGGAGCACTACAATGTTACCTTCATCATTTGAATGTGACAACTTTCTCGTATCTGTTTCGTTTTATTTTATTTTTATGTGATATTTTTCTTTCAATTTCTAAAAAAGAGTATCGTTTTAATAGTTATAAACAATTTTACTTTTATGAAATGATAATATAGTCATATCAGTCACATTTATTAGAAATGATTTACCCTATTAATACGGGATATTCGGTATGAATCCTAATTCAGTCAAGCGCAATGTGGATAAAGAATACCGATGGAAAACCACAATAAATAATGTCTATCGCTTGTTTTAGACTACAAAGTTTTTAAAAAAATTATTTTATCCATAATTGAGATAAACAAATTTTTAATTAGCCATATGATGACAACGAACTCGCACCTTAATTAATTTCACAAAATATCCAAGTATTTGAAAAATTAAAATATTATCTAGAAGATTCAAAATTTATATATATTCACAAGTCAAAATTAAAAAAAATCATCTTATATATACGATATAAATTTTTGCTAAAAGAATTCGCATAAACACCCTCATCGGACCCTAAACTTGTCCATGCATATATATATAGACAAGCAACTAACATGGCCTTTCAATATTGTTTCTTTGTTTTTGTAGACAGTGTTTGTAGGTCATTTCTTAGGTTTTCTAATGCCTTTTTGTTGTCCTACCATAACTAGGGGTCACTATAACAAAGATGATATATAGCTACGAAATTATTAGCTATGACATAAAATTCGTCACTAATTATTTATTTTTAGTGATAAAAATTACTTTTCGTGCTTAAATATATGAGACATATGCTTTTAGTGACGAAACATAAAAGTTTGTGGCAAAATTTTGTCCACTAAAATTTTCCACCAAAAAATGAATTGACGCCATTTATTGAGTACTGTCAGTCACGAATTTAAAGTTACCAGTGACACATTATTTCATCACAAATGATGTATCTAATTCGTAACAAATTATTTTTTGTCTTAAAATTAATTTATTTTTGGACACAAAATAATTTCGTCTCAAAAAATATGTTGTTACAATAGCGACAAATAAGAGTTTGTAGTTAAATATTATAAGTTTTAGCTATAAAAAATTAGATTTAATTGTGACATTTATTTTCGTCACTAATAATATGAACAATTGGTGACAATAATTTTATTGTCTCTAATCAACCTATGATTTAGTGACAACAAAAAAATGTCACAAAATATGTAAGGTGTTAAATAGTGATGACTTAGAATTTGTAGTTGAATAATTCAACTATTTGCTACGAAAAAATTCATAGCTATATACAAAATTTTCTTTGGCTATGATTGTTCATAATTAGAGAATTTCATAAATGGTCCTTGAACTATTGAAGTAGGTCTAAAATAGTCCCTTAACAATACATTTATCGGTCGATTTTGTAAAAATAAAAATATCCAATTCATCAATTTTCCTAAATTACGCAATTATAAAATGCATCATTTGAAAAACACAATCTAGATTATAAGTATTGTGAGTGGGTAGTATTCTACCACTACATCATAAATATTTGTTGGCTTAAGACATTTCATTTTTTATTTTATACACTTTCATCGATAAAGAGTATAGAAAAAATAATTTCTCAAACTTTGATGCTTATTTTTGTGTGTGCCTATCGATTTTGTGGTGGGTAAACAATACAGACTAAGTCGATTGATTTACTTCTCTCTAAAAATACATACATAATTAGTAGTGATTCCACGTACGTAGAGCAATTATATAGAGATACTATCGACTTAGACTTTGCAAAGATGCGAAATATTTCATGGATTCTATTAACCTTTTTCATCCGTGTGAAAATTGAAATAAACTAAAAAAATGAAAGCACAAATGAAAGAAATTAACCAACTAAGATTTTGAATATATTATGATAAAGTACTATAGTTGTGAGTGTCAATGTTTTTAAAAAAAATTGATTAACTCATCGAATCGAACCAAGTATTAGATTTCTTATAATAAAATCGAAAATTTAATTTTATAGAAGTTTATAATTGTACTGAATAATTTTTTAATATCATAATTGTACTGACTAATATGATATTGAAATCCTATCTTTTCAAATATACATTGTTTTAGTTTTAACAGTAGAAAATAAATTGTTCTTAATAAATTATTTTAGACGTCTTCTCATAAAATCAAATGTTTTGAACCAAAACAAAAGCTTTAGCAAGGTTCTACCAAGCATATTAATAACTTTGAAAATCTTGATGTTTTACTTTTTCGTGATAAATATAATGCCATTTGATATTGATTTGGTTCGACTATTTTTAGTTTTTTATTTTTATTATTATTTGATTCAGCTATTTCTAGTTTTTTTTTTATTATTATTGTTGTTGTTATTATTTGGTTCGACTATTTGTTGTTGTTGCTGCTAATATTAATATTGTTATTATTATTTTTATTACTATTCATGTTATTATTTATTATTATTATTATTGTTGTTGTTGTTGTTGTTGTTATTATTATTATTATTACTCTTATTATTCTTATTATTCTTATTATTATTTGTTGTTATTATTATTATTATTATTAGTATTATTATTTATATTGTTATTATTGCTATTTTTATTATTAGCATTATTATTATTATTATTATTATTATTATTATCATCATCATCATCATCATCATCATCATTATTATTAGGCCAAACACATATACAGCCCCTCAAACTAGTCCTCATTTTTCATTTTGGCACTCCAACTTAGCCTTATTCCACTTTAACCCTTAAACTCCATTTTTTCTGTACCATTTAAATACTTATACTAATTTTTATGATTTGTTTTTATTTATGTTCTTCAATTGCAATTTCTTATTTTTTTAAAAATAGACGTGTGCCTGTTAATTAAAAAAATTAAACATTCACGAACGAACATAAAAATTTTCAAACAATAATATTATTTTTTTGATATTTCTCTGTATTTTTGCCTGAAAATAAATTGACGAAAGTTCTTTGATTTTCTTTCTTAAACATTCAATTAAATTAAATAACACTACTTATTTATTTTTTCTTATCATCTAGGCTATCTAAATTTAACGCAAATACTCACTTTTAATTTTTAATATAAATCAATACAAATTAAAAAAACTCATCTTCAAAAAGACTCGACTGACTTTGTTAATAACACTACTAAAAAAAGACTCTTGTTCATTGCTAATAATACTACTAAACAATGTTAAAACTCGACTGACTTTGTTAGGTTGTCGGTGATTTTAAAGAAAGAAAACCAACACAATTTCGTCGGTTATTTTTCACACAAAAATACATAACACTCTTCAAAAGAAATTATTATTTTTTTAAAAGAATTATTTTTTGTTAATTTTTAATTTTTTAACTAAAATTAAATGATACATATCGATTTTTAAAAAAAAGTTGCAATTGAAGAATATATATAAAAATAAATAAATCATAAAAATAGTATTTCGTGTTAAAATGGAACATAAAATATGGAGTTCAAGGGTTAAAATGGAACAAGGCTAAGATAAAGTGCCAAAATGAAAAATGTGGACAAGTTAAGGGGTTAGTATATGTGTTTGGCCTAATATTTATTGTTAGTATTGACATTATTATTGTTATTGTTTGTTATTATTATTTGTTATAATTATTTGTTATTATTATTTCTTATTATAATTTTTTTTTTTTTTTTTTAATTATTATTTTTATTATTGTTTTGTTATTATTATTTGTTATTCACAATTAATTTTATATTTAATTTTTGTTTCATATGTAAATAACGAATCTGCAATTTTAAAGAGATGATGTATACAATTAATTTCATAAATGCGAAATAAATATTTGAGAAATAAACAAGTACGATGTAAAATCAAAATATATGAAGAGGTTTTACCAAATCGTCAAGGTATATATAATTTCTTGATTGATTTTTTTTTTATAATTATTATTATAGATTATTGATTTATTTTTATAGGTATTTATAACTAATATTACATTTATCTTTTGTCAAAGATGTAGACACGTAAATTTTGATCGAATTTAAAGTTTTATATCATTTTGAGTACTTAAATATTTTTAAAATTTAAATTTATGGATGTATCTTACTTTAGTAAATTTATTTAAAAAATATTTGAAAATGACAAAAAAATAGAGTCACATTTTAATGTAGATTAATTTTAAAGAAAAGAAATTTATAAAAAAATGTTTATTTTTATTTAAGTTTTAATAAATAAACTAGCATTTCTTAATTATAATTTATTATTAGATACTTAATTCTTGTTAGTTTAAAAATATTTAAATAATATTCTTATCATTATATTATATTATATTATAAATCCGAATCGAAATATATACAAATTTATATAGTTTTAGGATTGTATGGAAGGATGTATCCTTTTATCCAAGCAAGGGGCATGTCACGTAGATAGCAATTTAAAATAAATTCTACATGATAAACATATTAATTCAGATCCAGGTGCATAATTATAACCATGTGTTTTAACATTTAATGTTAAAGCATCAAGAATATTAACATTAGTTAAAATAATTGCAAATTTGGCTGAGTATTAAAATATACAGGACCATATGTCACAGTGGACACTTGTAGGAATTTATAATATGTAAAATTATTAATGATATTTTTAGAGAAGATTTCTCTATATATGATTATGAATAGGATAGCCCCAAGGATATCGATAGTGATAATTATTACAGTGATTATTACGATATATCCGAATAAAGCAAAATGTTATGTGTGCAAGATGGACCCTCCTTTGATTACCAAGGGCAGAGGTAAAAGTAATAATACAAAGGGAAGATCATCCCAGGGATCGTCCAGACTATATCAGAAGATACTTTGAAAAAAGCAGAAGATTTCCTTCACAAATAAAAAAAAAAGACAAACAGTGAAGCCGCCTCTACAGTAGAGCCGTCATAACCCGACACCAACAATAGAAACATTGTTCATCGACAGTAGATACACTGTTAAGGGAACATATGGGACCCACTGTTACTAAATACTCCCTCCGTCCCTATTTACTTGTCCATATTTCCTTTTTTAGTTGTCCCTATTTAGTTGTCCATTTTGACAAATCAAGAAAGGACAACAAATTTTTTCCTATTATACCCTTATTTACACTTCTTGAAAATTGTAAAAGTGTATGTTGTTTCCCTCCAATTTATTTCACTTTAATTCAAATAAGTGGTTGTAATTTTGAAGTGAAAAGTTGTCATAAGGGTAAAATTGTAACTTCACTGTGTTAATCATTGTTGCCTTAATCTGTGTGCCATTTCTAAAGTGGACAACTAAAAAGGGACGGAGGGAGTATTTTTTTTCTATATTATATTAATAAAAAAATATATATAAAAAAAGAAGCTAATACTATCCTACACTACCCCACTCACCCCACTTCTCCCATTACCCCCTCACACTACACACACACGACACATGCACAAAACACAATTATAGAAAGATTAAAAAAAAGAAAAAGAGAAAACAATCAAAAAAACATACAGAAACTCACGCACCCAAATTCCAAAACATACACTCTTTCCTTCCAGCAATACTAACAAAAAAAAGCAAAAATCGTTTAGCGAAAAAAGAAAAGTTGAGTTCGGGATTTTTATTCGTGGTTTCTAATTTGTGGTTTCAGTTGTGGTCTTTTCTTTGTGAATTAATTTTCACAAGAGGTAACACTTAATCCTTTTTATATAGTTTAATGTCATGCAATATATTGAAATTGTTAAATTTTATATGTGTTTAAACCATTAATATTCGTTGATGTTATAATATGAAGAATGTTCAAATCTTTCATATCAACTTTATGTTTAGATATTTTATATCATTAGACTTAGTGCGAAATTGTTATAACAAACCTTATTTTATTTCAGGTTTAAACAACCCATGATTTATTTCAGGTTTAAGTAAAACTATTGTCTACGTTTATTCTTGCTTTTATATTTTGATTCTCTTAAGATGATACATGTATTTATGGCTTAACAAACTGAAATGATGAGAATAATTAATAACAAATATTTATTATGTAAAATATTAATTTTAATTAGTAGATTTTTCTTTTCATTTTAATAACTAAAAAAATAATAATTTTAGGTGTCCATAATTCATAACATGTTTATGCTAATGTAACATGTGTAAAATTTGTATGGGAAGAAATATTATTTTAATTTATTTTTATTTTGTGTTCTTATTGAATCAAAACATAATTTTTTTCATTATATTAATTTTGTTAAAAAATAAAAAGAATAAAAGAAGAAGAGAAATAAAAAAGGGGGGGGGGTAGGGGGGAAACCACACACGCCCTTGCCCAAACCCTCCCCCACCCCCACCCAAACCAATATCTCTACTATCTTATTTTGATATTAATAGAGTAAAATTAAATTTTAAATAATCAAGAAATAACTAAATAGAAAATCTATTATAATTCAAAATCTCATAACAATTTCAGTCTTAAAAGAAAGTTACACACATTCTTGAATGATTTAGATTCTATATTTTTTAAATTGTATTTTCACAAAATATGCCCAAGAGTTAGAAAGTTTGCCCTAACTTGAAATTTTTGAAAATATTTTTTCTTTATATGAAAAACACCAAAAAAGACCCACTTATTTCATATTTAAAGCTTCATAAGTTACGTATATCTGATTCTCATTTCGATAAGATATATATATAAATCTTTAATTTTTGTGACTTTAAAAAGTTAAAAGGTTGCTAAAAAGTGAGAAATATATTTTTTTAAAAGTAAGACTATCAATTTGAAATGAAAAGTATTGCTACATTATAGGTTTTACACTTGCTTAAATTTACCTTAACAATAGAGTATCAATTGTCAATAAATAGTGAAAGTGTAATTGTTTTTTTTTTTCTAGTATTTTATAAGGTGGACCCCATGACAATTTGCATTGCTGGTTTTCAGTCATCGATTTTGATGGTTTTTTTTTTATCTTCCAAGACAATTAATTAATTTTAAAAAGGAAAAAAATTAAAAGAATCAAAATAGGAAACATAAAAAAAAAACTTTCTATTCAGGTGGTTCAATCACACTGATACTGAAAAGAGAAAAAAATCTTCCTTTTTTTTCTTCTTTATCTTCTTCATCTTCCTTTCCTTTCTCATCTCCCACGTTCAACTTTAAAACAAATTATAGAGAGAAATGAAAACAAAAATTGAAAAGAAATCAACAAGAAAGGTCTTTTCTTTGTATTCCATATTCTTTAACCCTATATTTACATAATCACTGGTTAATCTTTAATGAATATGTAGATCTAACTTTTATTGACTATGTTTTATTATCATTTTTCACACTCTGTGGTTCAGTAATTGACCGGAGACTATACCATATAAGGCCTAATCACAACTTAGTCTTCAATTTTATTTTTTCTTTATTTAGGAGACCAATTGTTAAAGGTATGAACTTGGTACTATTTTTATGGTTTTATGTGGTTTTTATGTTTTTTTTGTTCATTTTGCACTTATAATTTTACTGGATTGTAGTTTTACATTATGTTTTAATAGTTAGCAGTTTCATGAATGATGAAGTTTATGTTGCCATATAGAGTAGTTTGTGTTGATATACTTCATAAATTTTCACTTGTGTTAAATTTGTAATGATAAAATTTATATTGTAAATTAAAAATTACTTATAAAATTGGGCATTACAACATATGAAAGACAAATTATGTTACATATTTTACTTTTGACTCTAATATGAATATCTCAATTTAAATCTTTGTTTTATTTTCTCTTTCTTTTTACAGGTATAAAAGGTGAGAATTGAAGCAAGATTGATTGCAAGCTATGTGTCACCACATTATTGATACTTTGGAAGGAATTTTTACTTATATGTCTTTGTTTAATATTTGATATATTTTAGTTAGATTTTCTTGTCATTGGACATATTTTACTTTTATTTAAGGAGTTTGTAATGAGATATCATTCTTTGGTATAATTTTAGTTATTTTATTATATGATCATGGGTGAATTTTGATACAAATATTTTTGTCATTAAATAAATCAATTCATCACAACTTGATTACTTTCGGTGACAAAAAATGTATTGTCATAGTACCCTTTTTTGTTGAATATGAATAAATTTTTTTTATTTTGTGACAATTGTAATTGTCACTACTTATGATAATATTTAGTGACAATATATGCCGTCGGTAAAAGCAACACTTTTAGTGACAAAATGATAGATTTAATCACAAAATTATTAACCTTTTTTATAATAATAAATTTGTCCCTAATTTATACATTTAAGGACAAAATATTTTTTTGTATATAAAACATAGTCTTTAGTGGCGATATTATATTTTTTCAACTACGAAATACATATAACTTTAGAGACAATTGATGTCGTCCCTGATTGAACTAAATAATTAGCGACGATATAGTTTTGTCGGTAGTAATAACCTTTTTAGTGACAAAACATACTATTAACTACAAAAAAAAAGTTACAATTTTTATGACAAATAAATTCGTCACAAATGTTTATGCATTTGGGGACGATTTTTCTTTTTGTAGTTAATATATTAGTTTTAGCGACGAGGCACTAAATCGTCTTTGTATACTTTTAGTGACACACGTTTAGTGACGACTGATTGACGAAATTTTTTTCGTCACACAAAATTTTTAGTGACGAAACATGATTTATAGATGACGAAATTATTTGTCCCTCATAATCTAATTTGTTGTAATGATTCGATTATTCGATTTGGATTTTTTTATTTTTGGTTTTGAAGAAGTGTAACCCAATTCAAATTGAAATAAATTTGGTTTGGTTTGATTTTTCTCTTTTCGTTTTTTTTTTCAGTTTGGTTATTCGGTTATGTCAATAATTAGAAACATAATCAAAGTTATATTTGCAATTTCAAAAAATATAAACATATATATACAAGGAGTAGTAATAAAGTTGAATCTCTTAAATATACTTTCTAATATAAATCACAAGTAAAACGTAAAACACATACTTAAAAGTTTATCAATTATAGATGTCCAAACATAAAACATAAACCAAATCATAATGAAAGAAAATAACTAAAAAGGGACAAAAGTGGTTAACTCCAACTTAATTTATTTATATATAATTCGGTTTATTTGATTTTTCAATTTTTATTTTTCTAAATCCGAAACCAAACCAAAAAACTAAACAAACATAACAATTAAATTATACACAAATTATATAAGATCGTGAATAAGTAGTTGTGCTTGTGCAAGATCTTAAGTTATCAAGTGTTGTATGTGTGCTCAGTTTAAGATTAAAAACGGAACAAGTCAACTTACAATTTTAGTCATGTCAAAAAAATTTGCAAAAAGAAAAAAGGTAAAAAAAAAAAAAAAGAAGGCAGAGGCTTTCAAACACAATAATAATGTCATGTAAGAAAAAAAACATTCTTGCTTAGGCACATAATTAGCTTCAACTTACAAAAGTTGGTGGCTAGTAGGAAACCATAACAAACATATCGATCTAATTGTTACTCAATATACTTTACTTATAAATCGTAAAGATATTTTTTATGATTGAATATAAAGCGTCTATAAATAATTTATTAATTCCGTTGTCCAATTCAGGATTCGTCACCAATATAAAACTACCTTAATTATTTTGTCTTCTACAAACCTTAAAAAAAAAGGGCAAAACACATAAATCCCACTGGTTTAGGTCTTAATTACTAAGATTCTCAATAGTTTCAAATATTACTTCATGTACCACATTTTATGCTTAGGATACATGAGTCTGAATCCATGAGATACATGTATCTGCCGAATTTTAAAATTGAGATACAAAATTTATTTATTTAAATTAATTGTTTGGAACTAATTTCCTTAATTAGAGGAGTAATTGAGGATTTTCAAAATACATAGATAATTAATTTCATTTTATTATTCTTTAAAATAGTAAATTCATTAATATTATTAATATAAGATAAAAACATGTATATCTTGGTAATGCAATTTGATTAATTTCAAATTATTACTCTTAAAATAATAAATTCATTAATTTGATGTATCTATTATCAATATATGATGTATCCAACAAACTAAACACTTAGATACATGAGTGTCCTGCAAGTACATTCATATGTATCATAGAAGTATCTAGCATAAATTTCATGTATTTGTTATAGGTATCTAGTATTGATATTATGTATCTATATATATATATATATATATATATATATTATAATTTCATGTATCTTTTATACGTATCTAGTATTAATTTGATGTATCAAGTATCAATTGCATATGTTATATCCAAAAACATGTATCTCGAATACATAGTAAGCATATACATCTAATTATGTGTATCTAAATATGGAATATACAAAAAGATAAAGCATATACATTTAATTATGTGTATTTAATTTTCATACGTTATATCCAAAAACATGTATCTCGAATACAAAATAAGCATATACATTTAATTATGTGTATCTAAATATGAAATGTAGCTGAAACACATGAATTTAGGAACAAATCACGACTGTAGAGTATCTATCGTATCATTAATATCATCGTATTGTTAAAAATCATGTATCCGAAATTTAATGGTGGATACATATACATGGTCAGACACCCCATTACTAAAAATACAACTTAGATCTTAATTAAGATTACTACATATTGGATACACATGTTTCAAGGGCTATATCAAAGTAATGTTGGTACTACCAAATACATGTCATGGTAACCAAAGAAAGCCTTAGAAGAACACCAACAAACAAAACTCTCTACAATACTCCCTTTGATCCTTTTGCGTTGTGGTATAACATAATCAAAACTAAGATCAATTTCTTTTGGAGACAAACAATCAAGACACACTCTGAATTAAAGTTTTCTCTGTAGCAGTTACTTTGATTTGATCTAGTTATAAATGAACAATACAAAATAATATTTGAGTTCAGGAGAATTTGTCAATCATGGTGATGATTTCTTGAGAAGAAGAGAGTAGATTAGCTATTGTTGGAATGAAATTGTACGATGAAATTCTTGAATCAAAAAGGAGGAGACATAATTGAGTAATAAATATGGGAGGGGAGAATTAAGAGATAATGGTTGATTTGGAGTGAAAGAGTTAATTAAGCAGATAATTAATCAATCCTAGTTTTAAGATACGTGGGTATCTAATAATCTAATTGTATCTTCAAAAAATATATTAATATATGATATAAAATATTAAAAGTGGTAATATATGTAATTGTTTGAAAGTAAAGATAATATTAGTATATATAGTAGTGATGTATGTCTAATAAGGTAGTTTATCCTAAAAAAAAATCATTAAATTATGTAGATGTTTAAAGAGATTTACATATCTAAGCAACAAAAAGTAAGCAAAAAGATTTTGATCCAATTCAATGAACTCAAATAATATACTGTATTAGTTTATTGGCTGTCTGAAACTATTTGTTTACTTTAATCAATAAATAATTTTGTGTAAAAAATGGAAAGAGGATAGCACAAAGAGAAATAAATAAATTCTTCTAATGTTTGTAAAAAAAATAAAATGTTTTAATACTTTACATTTTCTTTGTTAAAAAATGTATACATCATGACTCATATTTTTCAGAGAATATTATATAGTGCAAAAATAGACATCTGTCCCAAAAACTAGTAATTAGACTAATGATTTTTTTTTTTGTTTCTATATTTCAAGAGGTCAAAATAAACTTGAATCTTGAATCTGGTTGTCCACCAAACATATTTGTTTATTTTCCAATTCTTTGTGCTGGCAAGTTGAAAAATTATTTTATATTATAATGTCTATTTTCTAGATTCCTTTGACATTTTGATGATACATCTGTGACAATAATATATTTAATCTAATATATAGATTTAAAAATTATGTAAAATATATGTATGTAATAATGCATATCTTAATAAGCTATTAACTGATGGATCATTGAGTCAAAGAAAATATTTTCAAAGTAAAATTGCAACAAAAATATAACAACAAGATACAAAATAAATGAAACAGTATATAGTAATAAAAATTAAAAAATAAGAGACTATACATGCGACTACAATATAATACTACTAATAAGGAAAAGATGATAGGAGGAGGCTAGCCCAACCTTATTACACCGACAATATTCAGTTATTTACTTATCTTTTATCCTAATTCACGATCTTCGAGCCTTTTTTATATAGAATTATGTACTCAGTAACTTGAAGTTGAATAATATGGTAGTCCGTAAAACTATGTTCCACCTTTTTTTATCCTCATGAAATGAAAAAAAATAAAAAAGGAAGTATATGTTTCAGGCTAATTAAGTGAGAATTGAATAAAGCACTTGATTTATAACATATAAAAGTTTTTAAAAGGGGAGATTTATAAAAATAACATAATCTTTTTAATTATAGGATTATTTTCTTTCATTTAAATTGTTGGTAGGAATATAAAATTATTTTCCTTTTTTTCTTCAAAATGTCCACATTGTTTGAAAACTTTACATTTAGACTGACTTTATTTTGCTTTATATTGACTACGAAAAATACTTTCATAGAAATGAAAAGATGCCCAAATAGAATAGCAAAGATTATTTGACTAAAACAATATCAAGTAATTGGTTTCGTGGAAAAACGTGAGATATTTAAAGATAAAATTTGAGATTAAATTTATTTTTTGTTTAGTGAAAAATATATCGATGGAATAATTAGTTTTAAGACTATAATTTTAAGATAACTTTATCTCAAACCAAATGATCCTTATGTTTTATTTCAGCTAATTTTCTAAAAATAAAAAAATAAAAGTTACTTTTATTTATTGTACATTTTTGGGACCCTTAAAAAGGACACCTTTTTCTCTTCATATTAGTTTATTTGTTTCCTTTTATGCTTAATAATTATTGGGCCATTTTTTCTGCCTTCTTTCCTTCTATATTGTTGATAATAATGATATTTTTCATTAATATGTGGACACATAGCCAACAAGTTTGAAGGATTTGGTGACTTTTTCCCATTTAAGGCCTTGTTAATTTATTGTCACATTTGCAAACATGTTAGACATATTGAAGACATGTAAAATTATATTTTTATCGAACGTTTACGCCAAATTAGTAAAGGCAAGATATAATAAGTCATACAAATTTTATTCTTTGATCATAATTAAATGTATGTATTCTCACTTTGGTTTTTAACTATCAAGATTAAATATTTTGTTCGAGGAGTAATATTTGATTTGAATAGATATATTTACCAGATAAATATAACTTCACAACAATAATAATATATCAAATGTAATTTCATAAATGAAGTTTGAAGATGATAGAATGTGCGCAAAACTTGTCGCTTTTGGAAATATTTTTCCAACAATCGCTACCTTTATAGTTGAAATTGATCAAGTTTAAACGTTAAAAATTAAATGTTTATAAATAAATACACATTTAAATAGAAATTGAAATTAATAATAACTGCCTTTAACTCCATCACAAGCTAAACTTGCAAGTTAAATAAAGTGTAAGTGAAAAAACATCGTTAATTACGTGATTAATAAGCTAAACCGTCACCTAACAACACTAAATTATGTTAACAACAATGTCAAAATCGTTAATCACTCCGCCCTTTATACCTTGTTTGGATTGGTTGTTACAAAATTGTATTATCCTAAATTATTTTAATAAATACTACAATATTCGAATATATTATATTGTTTTATGTTATTACATAATGTCATTTATCATCTATTTGGAAGATAAATCTATTGAAAATTAAGGTACAATATTGAGCTATCGTAAAATATAATTCTTTTACTCTAGACAGTAAGTAAAGACAAGATGAGAAAAAAAGAAGCGAGGTAACGTGGTGATCAGATCAAATCAATCGTCGCATAGAACATCGACAAATAATGATGAATTTAATCATACGATATAATAAAATTTAAGTAATAATTATCAAAACAAATATTGTATTTAAGCATAATACAAAAACTAACACTCAATTTGACGACAAGTAACCACTTAACTTTGAGTATGCACGTCTAGACATCTGACATCTCAAACTCCTCAACTCATTTTTACTGTATCAATCGAATATCAACTTACAAAATGATTTTTCCACACTTTTAAAAATTATGTGCCATATCAATATTGTATGTTCACATGACACAATAAAAATGAATCGAAGTATTTAATTATCTACTAACATCAAAGTAATGTGTCTAGATGTTGAAATGCTTACTTACCCGCTGACGTTAAGTTCGAGTTTTTTATTACTATACTAGCGGCCAAAAATAAGCTGTCCATCCAGTTATCACGCGCACATGGCGCATGAGAGCATTAATCAATTATATATATATAGAACAGTATAAATAACACTAAAATTTGCAGAAAATATCTTCAATAAAAATGGAAAATATGAAAAAAAAAATATTACTAATTACTGGTGAACTGTGATCTGAGATTTGATAGGTTTCACTAAACCCTAGAAATCATTTCTCAATTTCAGCGTCATTTATAATTTATTCCCATTGCAATTTTGTATATTTAAGGTTTTTTTAACCGATTTTAAGTGATTGGATTGAATTGTATGTATGTATATATAGTTTGTGTTCTTTCTGGTTTTGGGTTGTTTTGTATTTGAGATGAAGAAGAAGCAAATTCTTCATCTTAACTTGCTTTGCATTTTTTAGTATTTCAGAGTTTGTATTGACAGTTTTGGTGAAGTGGGTTGTTGTTATTAGATCGATAATTAAGCAGGAGGGGATTGATTGTAACTCTAGAGATTGTTTGGTTAATTGGGTTCGGTTTTTCTTTGGTGAATTTTTTGGCACATTTTTTCAAAAATTAGATTGACATTTGACATTGCCAGATTTGTTTTGCCCTGATTTTGTTGAAGTGTTTGGAGTTTTGGAGGTGAATTTAGTGCATTTTTTTGTTATTAGATTGGCATTACGAGATTTGTGTAGTGAGGAGAAGTTTCTGGTGTTTTGAGCTGATTTTGTTGGTTGTTCCAAGTTTGGAGGTGAATTTGGTGCATTTGTATTAGATTGGAGTTACTAGATTCGTGTAGTGACAAGTTTCTGGTGTTTTGAGCTGATTTTGTTTAAGTGTTTGAAATTTGGAGGTGAATTTGGTGCATTTTCTATTAGATTGGCATTGCCAGATTTGGTGTAGTAAGAAGATTCTGTGTTTTTGGGCTGATTTTGTTGAAGTGCTTCCAAATTTGGAGGTGAATTTGGTGAAATTTTTATTAGATTGGCATTACTAGATTCGTTTAGTGCGGAGAAGTTTCTGGTGTTTTGAGTTTATTTTGTTGAAGTGTTTGAAATTTTGGAGGTGAATTTGGTGCATCTTTTATTAGATTGGCATTACAAGTTCTGGAGTTTCTTAGCTGATTTTCTTGAAGGGTTCCAAATTTGGAGGTGAAATTTAGTGAAAAGATTCAAACTTTAAGAAGATAAAGTGACACTTTTTTGATGTGGATGAGTGGAGGGGGCAATGAGAGGTGAAGTTTTAGTATTGAGGGGACAACAATGACTACAGGGTCATTGGGTCTTCGTTCTTCAGGAAGTTATGGTTCTTTGCAACAACAACTATTTCAGAATAGTTCATCACCAATCCAAACAACACCCCCTATTCCAAGAAAGCCCCCAAAATTGTTTAAGGAGAAAGAGGGATTGTTTCTCTGGATCTGCAAATTCGCCCCTCGAAAGAATGTTGGGATGTTGCTACTCTGTGTTGTTTCTGCTGCAGCTTTTCTGTGGGTCTTGTATGTTGGCAAAGGTTTGGTCTCTACATTTTGTAGTTTGTACATTTGCCACTTTTTTTGATGTGTCATATTGGTAGGACTTTTGGCTCCAACTTTTAGTTTGAAGTGGTGTAGTATCCATAATTCCATACTAGATCATGTCAGATCTTTTATGCTGACCGGAGTTAGCTATAGTTTGGTGTTCATGCAGTTGGAAATACTAAGATGGAGAATTTGCTTATGAAGTAGTAATTCAAAATCGAAAATCTTTGTTTTGTTATTTCTTAAGAGTTTATCGGAAACAACCTCCCTACCTTGAAGGTAGGGGTAAGGTCTGCATACACACCACCCTCCCCAGGCCCCACTTGTGGGATTACTCTAGGTACGTTGTTGTTGTCATTTCTTAGAGTTAATGCTATAAGAGCTTTTGATAGGCTCTTATGTGGTGTTATCTGGTGGTTTATAGTGTTTTAGTTTGTAAATATTAATTGGCTGTCTCGAAATTCATGGCATTTTGCTAGTATTTCCGACATTTTTACTTAATGAGGAGATTTTTCTGATTTGTCTAGTTTACACTGAAGAATCTCAATAAACACCTGTATAATTCAATTTTCTACTTCTGTTATTAAGGGAATGTTTTTGATTCGGCTGTTCCATACGTTGGTGCTTGTACATTTTGTACATTTTCATCCCTCAAATCTTCTTTTCTGCTTCTGAATGGCCAAATTTTCAACTCATTTTCAGGTGAAGTTGCAGCAGAACAAAGTAATAGGATGTTTGCTCCAGAAACTGTACATAAATATACTTTTAGGGGTATTGAGTCTATACAAAAAAATAATGTTGGCCAAAGTGTGTCAACCGTCCAACCTCCTCCTCCCCCTCTTCCTCCTGTATATTTCAAAGGATACACTCTTCCCCCTGGAAATCCATGTGAAGGCTTCACATTGCCGCCCCCGCCAGCAGATAAAAAGAGGACTGGACCACGGCGTAAGTTTGAAAGTCCTTTAATACTCTGAAATTTTTCTTCTTAAAAATGGATTGAAGGTCAGAAATATAAGTACAAAATGCTGGACCTCAGTTTTCTTTTTTTTTTGTTTTATCAGCATGTCCGGTATGCTACCTTCCTGTGGAACAAGCTATTGCATTAATGCCTGATGCACCATCCTTTTCTCCTGGTGTTAGCAATTTGACTTACATCCATGAAGAAAATCAGAGTAAAACCGAGTTTGGAGGTTCAGATTTTGGCGGATATCCTTCATTGATTCAGAGGAATGATTCGTATGACATAAGAGAGTCGATGAGTGTGCATTGTGGGTATGATGTTTTCTCTTCTTGGGAGCTTTATGAACATAAAACTTCACACACTTTTTTTTTTTAATTCGAAATTTGAATGCCTTTTCCCTTCATCTGTTAATTAGATCGTAGTGATAAAGATTACTGCAATTTTCACAAGATCCTCTAATTTACTGTATTCTGTATTTTCTGTTCCACATCCAATTGACAGTTTTGTCAGAGGAATCAGGCCTGGACATCAGACAGGTTTTGACATTGATGATTCTGACCTTCTTGAGATGGAGTCTTGTCAAGGTGTCGTGGTGGCATCGGCAATATTTGGTATTGATCTTTCAGTTCATTCATTGTTACATTTCCATCTTGTACCTGTTGGATTGTAGTTTTAACAAATATACTCTTGATTAGGGGCTTTTGATTTGATACGGCAACCAAAGAATACCAGTGAATATGCAAAGAAAAATGTCTGCTTCTATATGCTCGTGGATGAGCAAACAGAAGCATTTTTGAGAAATTCAAGTGAGCTGAATAATAGCATGAGAATTGGTTTATGGAGAATTGTTGTTGTTCATAACCTACCTTATGACGATCCGAGGCGAAATGGGAAGGTAAACGTTCGTAGTGGTACATTGCCTATTTAATAAGAGTTGGATTTTGCAGGCATAACCAATAGGGGATGTGTATTTATGGGAGTACTTGGTACTTTTCAGGCTTCTGAAATTAAGAGTACATTGAATGCATTGGAATTTTTTTGGTCAACTAGATGGCAAAGTAAATGTTAGGAGTGGATAACTGCTGGAGTTCTTAAATCTTCTAGATCGATGCAGTCATATATTAAGCCAGTTTCTCTGAGTTGCTTAAAATAAATGTATACAATCATATTAAATGTTTATTTTGTGAAAATATTTTGAAAAAAATGAATGCAATTATAAGAAAGCGGTGAGTTCACGATAATCTTGAACTCGTCATGGCAGTGTTATGATTATTAGAAAAATTCATTGCACATTACGCAACTACGATGTAGTTAGCTGAACTGCTTTTGCATACAATTTGTTTCTATAAACAACTCTGAGCATAAGTATATGAAGGATAAATTCAGGTACTTCAAGCTTTCTAACAAGTACATCTCTTCTACCTCCTTATCCTTTAGTCAATGCTATGTCCATGGAATAGCCGATATCTTTTCCTACTCAGATGTGAAGTTTGAATCCTCATCCAACTTTCCACCTAAATGGAGACTTTTGCATTCGAGATCTTGCAGTCAGCAGTCTGAACAGCTCTTGGGCATTTTTGTTACCTTTCTAAAAAAGAAAGAAAACGAAAAATCTGAACAGGTTCTTGGTTCAATTCTAGATGAATTTATTCATGGAAATATCTAGAGTTCCATTGTCTACTCTAATGAGCAAGCACACAGTCCATTTGTTTTCAAGGTTTTCTCAAATTCTTGTTTGATGCACAAACATACTATTCGTATTCTAGCTGCAGAAGGCATTTTATCTTTTACTTTGGCTATGCCTTTATGATATTGATATCATTTCTAATTTCTTTCCTATTTTTATTACCTTATGGAGAAAGAGACTATATAATGATTTGATAAGTTACTTTAACAATCTAAATCCGACATCTCGTCTGTTATCATAGTTTGATCTACAATTTTGGAAGTGTAAATTCCTATTTGTCTTTGTACTATGTATTTTATCACTTCTTGGCATATGTATTAGTCTTTCTTTATCGCTGCATTAGGAATTACCTTCTCTTCCTAACGGAAAGAGCAACAGGATCATTAATACTCTTCCCCAACCAAATTCTGTGGTTGAGCTCAACTCTTATCGGATTCCACAAGTTTTTTTATATCCATTCTTCATTTGATAGTGGATTCTTTCGTCTTGTTTTTATCTGCATGTCAGTCTTCTAGTAGGGAGGCTTTGTGCATTTCTACCTGGATTAGAGTAACAAATCTATCCTGCTTTTTATTCCCTTTCATTTGGAACTTGCTGTTGTTTTTATATTTCTGTCACATTTTTAGCCTTTTGGTACAATCAGTATTTCACCGTGCTGTATATGATCATGACACTGTTATCTGTTTTGGTTAGCCAATTTACTGTTTGGAAACCAAATCATTCACATGTTTAAGCTTAGTGGTTATATAGATTCCTTGACCTATATTTGTTGCCACTGCAGGTCCCAAAGCTTCTACTCCACAGGCTTTTTCCTAATGCTCGTTATTCTCTATGGATTGATGGAAAACTTGAGCTTGTCGTGGATCCATATCAAATACTTGAAAGGTACATCTTAGACCCAATCCACTTGCCCTATATGCAAAACGAAAAGTCATAGTTGGCCGCCATTTCCCCTTCTATGGGAGTATGGGTTAACTTCTGTCTCTTGACCAAAGACACCGGGTTTCTCCTTTAAACTTAAGTGGTACTGATACATCCATGTATATGGCCTTCTAGTAGGGTATAAGTTATGTTCCTTTTAAAAAAGAAATAAAAACAAAATAATGTTTCTTGCAAGTCTATTTTAGGACGTGTTCCCCAAAGTTCTCTAACCAAAGTTGACTATAAGAAGAATACAAGCATCTTGTGCTGGCCCAGATGGAGTGGTTCTTATTCATAGCAGCATTTGCATGTTGTTTTTAATAAGCGAAAAATGGTTTTATTAGTGTAGCCTTCATGTGCTTAAACAACAAGTTTACAGAAAAAGAAGAATATAGATGCCGGTGGAGTCTACATTATTGGAGATAGTTGTTGCTGCCCCAAATTTGGGGACTCTTAGAATGTCAGTCTTACCCATTGTACCAAATATTCAGGGGGCCTCCAAGAAGGATTTTTCAATCTACAACACCTTACCAATATGAGAAACTCGTGCATGAACATAGCTCATTGTTGTATGGCAGTGTAATGTCCAGTGTGTGAAAGGGCTGTGTTGGACCTATTTATCAGTGGTAACTATCATAAGGGAATTCCTTCGGTTTAGTGGTCATAAAAGTTCACAAATGTTGATTGTTGACTTGTTGATAGAGATTTGCTTTTATTGTTCTTCACAAGTTGATTTCCTGAAGTACTTCAATGTCAGGTTCTTGTGGAGAAAAAATGCAAGCTTTGCAATATCAAGGCACTACAAGCGTTTTGATGTTTTTGTAGAAGCAGAAGCGAATAAGGCAGCTGCAAAGTTTGATAATGCTTCCATTGATTTCCAGGTTGACTTCTATAAAAAGGAAGGACTAACTCCGTATTCCCGGGCTAAACTTCCTATTACAAGTGGTAAGTGTGTGGTTATCTTTTTTTTCATCTTTGTTACGTTCTTCTTGTAATTCCTCCCCACTCACCACCTTAATGTTGCCACCGATTTCAGTTTGATAACCATGTTAACATACTATTTATATGCAGATGTCCCTGAGGGATGTGTAATAATAAGGGAGCACATTCCGATCTCCAATCTCTTTACTTGTCTTTGGTTTAATGAAGTGGACCGTTTTACTCCAAGAGACCAAATAAGCTTTGCCATTGTAAGAGATAAGATCATGTCAAAGACAAATTGGACTGTGAATATGTTCTTAGACTGCGAACGGCGTAACTTTGTGATTCAGGTGATCTTCATATCTTTGCCTTCTGGATTTTCAGTTTATAAGTAAAACAGAGAACATCCTTCATGCACTTGGTCACTTGATGATTCGCGCAAAAAATCCATTATATGCTAATGCTTGCGCCTGATATGGTTCAAGTAGAAGAACACGCTATACATAATTGCTATCACTGTTCCACATAGTTGAATTAGATGAACTAATAGTAAAAACTACTTGTCAAGATGAGCTTTTTTGATGCACTTCCTGCATGCTGCATACCAAACTATGTAAATGCTTATTTCTGTCATTTTCTGTTGCTATCTGCAGGGGTATCACAGAGACATTCTTGGTCGCCTGACTCCACCTCGTGCAAGTATAATCGTTCATCCTCCACCTCCTGTAATTCTTGAAACCCAGCATACCTCACCATTTGTTCCAACATCAACCGTCATAACCACTCCAATCAAAAAGATTCCCACGAAGCGTGGGAGAGAGAGGAAATCCAAGCGTCATAGAAAAGTCATTGCTGGAAATAAAGATCCTAATTTCAATTAAAATTTTTGATGTGAGCACAATTTTTTTTTTCCTTCCCTGTTTTCAGCATATCAAATCGCGGGGTTAGGAACTGTGAAAGATGAATGTTATAGCTGTTGTTTCGAAAAAAAGAAAAGGTCAGTATTCAAGTTCTTCATAAGATTCTTTAGAAAGTGTCAATTTTGTCTAATTTTTTGTTGTATATATTGGAGTCTTAGTATGTATTGTCATAGCAATTTTACACTGCAAATTGCCTTCTCTAATCACTAGCTTCATGTACTGTTTCTTCTCATTGAAAAGTTGATTCTGAAGCAAAGATGAAATTCAATTTCCTTTATACTGATGTTTGTTGTGTTGTTATAAGTAATTTTCGAGAGTAGCAATTTGTGTTTGACAAATCAATTTGAAAAACATTTTTGCTAATAATAGCGTTGCAATTTGTGCTTGGTCGTCAAAGTTTCAAAAGTGCTTGTGGGAAAATGTTATTGTTTATGCTTCTGAAATTTATGCTATTGGCCGAGGGTCTACTAGAAACAACCTCTCTATCTGTCAAGGTAGAGATAAGATCTGCATATACTTTACTCTTTTCAGACCTCACATGTCTATACTGATTATATTGTTGTCAAATTTATGCTACTAAAAAGTATGTATTTCCCCCTTAATCCATAATATACGTATATTTTAATACAAATAACATAGATTATAGATGATTATGCACATATTATGGATGAATTATACATATGTTCTATTATATATTCGCCAATTATTTTTAGTTTAAACTACTGAGTGGATAATATTAATTCTTAAAAAAAGACAAATACTTTCGGCTTTTCACAAATTTGACCAAAATAGAATATGGTTTGGGTTCATTGAACAAATAAGACAACATGCTAAGATTCTAGTGTTGATTTGTCATAATCAAGACTATTATGAGCTTCACATGCATATATGGCCTATGTTGTTGATTGATCATTGAACATGTTTTTTTTTTAAGAAAAAAATTGAAGCAACAAATTTGCATAACTTTCTATTAGAGGTTAAATAAGTTTTTATTGTACTCATTACTTTCTTATCGACTCATAAGTATATACAAAATATTCTTGGACTCGACTATGTCAAAAGCCCAACAATAAAGCTAAATTTTAACTTAAACAAAAGGGGTAATAATGTAATTTAAACAATAAATAAGAAGAGACTAAATTTATACATAAATCGCATTCGCCTAATGCATTTTATGACTTATTTTCTCAGCTCCTTCTATTTAGGCATCTAAGAAGGGGTTTTCAGGTTTTCAAGTTTTCAACGCCATAACCTTTTTTAAAAAGATAAAAATAAAATTGTGGGTCGAGAAAAGAAAAATAAAGGAGGCGATTAACAATGTGGAGAATCGAACATTCATTGATATAGTTAAATTTTAACCTAAACGGAAAGGGAAATAATGTAATTTAAACAATAAATAAGAAGAAACTGAAATTTATACATAACTCGCATTCACCGAATGCGTTTTATGCCTTATTTTCTCAGTTCCTTCTATTTAGGCATCTAAGAAGGGTTTTTCAAGTTAACAACACCATGACCTTTTATTTAAAGACAAAAAATAAAATTGTGGGTCGAGAAAAGAAAAATAGAGGAGGGGATTAACAATGTAGTGAATCGAACATTCACCGATAAAGCTAAATTTTAACCTAAATGAAAGGGGTAATAATGGAATTTCAACAATAAATAAGAAGAGACTGAAATTTATACATAAGTCGCATTCGCCGAATACATTTTATGCCTTATTTTCTCAGCTCCTTCTATTTAGGCATCTAAGAAGGGTTTTTCAAATTTTCAACGCGATAACCTTTTTTCAAAAAAGACAAAAAATAAAATTGTGGGTCGAGAAAAGAAAAATAGATGAGGGGATTAAGAATGTGGAGATTCGAACATTCACCGATAAAGCTAAATTTTAACTTAAACGGAAGGGGTAATAATATAATTTCAACAATAAATAAGAAGAGATTGAAATTTATACATAAATCGCATTCGCCGAATGCGTTTTATGTCTTATTTTGTCAGCTCCTTCTATTTAGGCATCTAAGAAGGGGTTTTTCAAGTTTTCAACCCCATAACCTTTATTTAAAAAGACAAAAAATAAAATTGTGGGTCGAGAAAAGAAAAATAGAGGAGGGAATTAACAATGTGGTGAATGAAAAATTCACCGATAAAGCTAAATTTTAACTTAAACAGAAGGGGTAATATTGTAATTTCAACAATAAATAAGAAGAGACTAAAATTTATACATAAATCGCACTACACCGAATACGTTTTATGCCTTATTTTCTCAGCTCCTTCTATTTAGGCATCTAAGACATGTTTTTCAAATTTTCAACGCCATGACCTTTTTTTAAAGACAATAAATTGTGGGTCAAGAAAAGAAAAATAGATGAGGGGACTAGCAATATTGTGGGTTTATAAATTATATTAATTAATTAAATTATAACCAATAGTTGAGCGCCACATATTTAAAAAGTTTAAATTTAAAACCGTTAAATAAGTTGTCAATTTTGGACCCAAAGGTGGATGATAAGGGTATTTTGGAGCCAATAGGTGGATGGAGGATAATTTTGTACAATTTCCAATAATTCGAGGGTATTTTAGGTCTTTTTCCGTTTTAAAATTCTAGGTTTTCTTTAATGAATAAATTCAAAACGATTTCTTCCATCCTAATTTATGTGATAGCATTTTAATTACGCATGAGTTTAAAACAAAAGTTTTTTACTTTTAAAATTTATGATCTTTAAGATAAAATGAGAAGTTTTATTAGATCTTATATTGACCGGATAATTACATAATTTTGAAATAACCAAACAAGCACTAAAAGTTTCGATCGAATTCACAACAAGCAAAGCCTACTCGACTCAACTCATTTACAAACTTGATTGAATTCGACTCGACTAGATAGATTAAACATAAACTCTATTACATACTTGAATTGACTCGAACTCAATTGCAAGCTTAATTGAATTTGATTCCACTCGATCAAATCAACATAACTCTATAACAAGCTCGATTGAACTCGACTCAATATCCAGACCTAATTATAACTTGGCATACTTCTTGATATTCACAGCAGCATCTTTGACATTTTTTGGTATAGGCATGTTTGTCTTGATAGTAACTCTTGAAGAAGAAATCAAAATTCTTTCCCCTAAATTTAAAGAATTTTTTCCCCACAAATTCACTTCCCAAACATGAATTGATTTTCCAACATTGAGAGGTTTAGCCTCAGCATATACAATTTCACCAAGATTTGCACTTTTTAGGTGGTGGATGCTGAGGTGGACTCCAGCCACCCTTCCAAATCCGGACGCCACGTGGGCGCCCATGCTAGCCAGAGACTCGGCTATTAGAGCTGAGACTCCACCATGCAACACCTCAAAAGGGTTGCAACATTTTTTGGCCACCAGAAAGTAACCGAAGATTTTCTGAAGGGAGATGTCTGAAATTTCAAAACCAATAACATGAAGTGGTGCATCTAAAATCTCTTTCATTGAAATTGATTTTGTTGATAGCTCCATTTTTTTTTCTCTTTTTATCCTTTTTTTTTTTTGCTTCCTTTAATTTTCTCTTGAATTCTTGAACCAAAAATGAGTTTATATAGAAATTTATTTATTGGGTTTTTTGGATTTGTTTTCTACTTTTACAAAAAAAAAAAGAGGATAAAAGGAGATTTTTTTTTAATAATTAAGGAACTAGATTGATGATGTAATTATGTTTTTGTTTTGTGGTTGGTACCATTTTTTTTTAAGATAATAATGTCTGAGTCAGTTTACACGTGTATATTTTATTACTTCTTTTCTGAAAAAATGGATAAAGATAGAATAAAAGGATAAGAATACATATTATTTTATTTTACTAGTCAACTTTAGCAAATTAAGAAAATTAATCTCATGTGTTTATCCTTTTTATTATTATGTAACCATTGTCCAAACTAATTGAAGTATTATTTGTCGATGGATAATAGATAGCATGTGAACATTTTTATACGATTTTGTTAATTTTGAGAGACGAAAGAAATTAGATTAACAGAAAAGTTAAATAATTATCGATTCAAAAATATATCATGTCCTTTTTATCTGTAATATAATAAATTTTTAAAAAAATTCAAAAATCAAGACAAAGTGGAGGCCGATCGATTTAAATTGTTAGATTATCATTAATAAAATAAATACTTAATTATTATTTTTCTAAAAAAATGTAAAATAAAAACGAATATATACTATGATGATTATGATAATGTAAAATTGTAGTACATATTTTGCTTGGTGGTTGGTCACTTTTAGGTGATACATTTAAAGTTCCTAAAAATAGAATATTAACTTATGCAATCAGAGCATATATATATATAGTCACACATTTATTTCTTTTCCTGATTTATCAATTCATCATATTTAATAAAAAGCTATTAAATTCTAGTGGAAAAAGTTGCTTACGTTATCAATATATAAAAATTGAACTCTAATTTTTTTTGGTCGGTGTAATTAAACTTTGATAATGTATACGTAATCTTATTCCTTTCTTGTGAAGGTTAGGATTTCTCCGATAGATTATTGGCTCAGCTCTCAAGTAAACTAGGTAAATAACATTTATAGGCATATTGTTATTCTATTTTAAATCAATGGCAGAGTCGATATTCTTGTTAAAATAATTCAAAATGTAAAGAAGTAAAAACACGAAGAATTCGATAAGACAATATTTATTATATATATGCATTTAAGAGACAATATATATATACTAAAAAATAACATTAAACATACGAGTCTCGAAGTTTTCATCGAAGGGGGTTCGAAATCGGATTGCACTCATTAACTCATGTGGTTCCGCCCTTGTATCTAATAGGTTTATCTCAAAATATATTTATTTGTAGTTATTTTTTAATCGACACGATTGTGTAAATTACTTTTTCGTGATAGATTCATAGAACTTAGCTCCGTGTCTCAGGGATTATGCCTCGCCCCATACCATATAAACCGCCTCGCCTCACGCCCTGCCTTTTAAAACACTGGTGATAAATATTGTTCAATATTTCTTTTTGGTTTCTAAATACTCTATTTATTAATACCCACTTTAAAATCCAATTAATTCAAATATCCCACCGCAATTCTTGGTGGTGGCATCATTTAATGTCTTAGAAAGTTAAGCTTTAACATTAAATCATGCATTTTTCAAGTTGTAACTGACTTTAAACTTATCCACTAATCCAAAGACTTTCTTACCATTAAAACCTCATTAAAGTAATACTAGATAAATTAATAAGCTCTTTAAGATACACCCTATGTCCCTAATTACTTATCCAGTTTTGAATTGACACATCTATTAAAAAAATAATTAATGATATAGTTAGTTTATCATTTTACCCCTATTAATTATGAAGTGGATGAAAAGTTCTACATTTTTCAAAATAATTAGTCCTTTAATTGAGGGTATAATAGGTAAAAATAATTTGTCTTTTCTTGATTTGTCAAAATGGACAAGTAATTAGGAACAACTATAAAAGGAAAAGTGGACAAGTAATTAGGGACAGAGGGAGTAATATTTTCTTTAGGTCCCAATTCGGGTCAATGGAGAAAATCATCAATTTCGATAAGATAATATATTTTCAGTAGAGCTTTGTATACACACACACATATATATAGTCTCGTTAATATTTATAAATTAATATTAATCCTTTTAAAGTACAAATATGTCTAAGAAAATTTAGTGAAATATGATTCTATTTTTTTTATTTTTTTTTTGAAAAAATTTAAATCTAGTTGAAACTCATCTCTAACTTTTCTTATTGCATCTAAAAGTTCCGGTGTTGTCTTTTCAAACTGCACCATAAAATTTTGACTAGAGTTTTAGATGCTAAGTGTTTCCTTATGCGTAATTGGTTCCAAAGGTATCGTATCAAATTCAATTTCACCATCAACATTGTTTTTTCCGATAGTATCCACAATTTCTTCTAAGCTATGAACCTATGAACATGTAACATTGTTCTAAATATGATATGTGTTTTTCGAACTGCATCATAAACTTATTTTTATGTAAATTTAATAAATATGATACATAAATTAGTAAGATGCAATGATTTTGATGTAATCAAAATTAATATTCATTGAATCTCAAAACACTCTTTAAATTAATAAGTATTAATTTATCGATTAAATAATACCTCTACAATAATAATATTTCACGATCCCACCTATATTAATTTAGTGAGATTTTACTATATAATAGTATATAAAGTTCACGTCAAAAACATATTTAAAATATCTATTTTTTGTTTCATGAATTTTATATATCTAACCCATCACTTTCTTTGTATTAATACACACCTTGTTAATGAGTTGATCAAATATTTACTTCCAATCAATACCACACGTGTAAGACCAACTCCAACATCAAGGTATGTGAGGTTTGCGAGTTTTTTCGTAATCATTCATTGTTCTCTTTATCTATTTATACTATCACTCTCTTTATATTAAAACATATCTCAATAATAAGTTGGTTATATATTTGTTTCCATTGTCTATGTGTAAATCAATTCAGCGTCAAAGTATATTTCAAACCATGAAAGAGATAAAGTTGAAATATAAAACTCAAAGAAAATGTGATAACTTAATTTAGATAGGTAAATAAAGATTTTTCCTTGAAAAGAGGCAATCTGATAATTAACTCTTTTTTTTGTCAACTAACATTCTTGACAAAAGAACCAAGTAAAACTGTTACAAAAAATTTATAAAAATGAATAATACTAGTACATTGACTATCTACTGCACTTAAATGCAGGATTGCTATAAGAATGTCAGGAACAAATAATTAAAGTTTGGTTTGAATTTAAGTTATGATGAGGTAAATTATGACGGAATTAGTTATGATGGGATAAATTATGATAAGATTATTTTTTATTAAGTGTTTGGTTTGTTGTATTCAAAATAATAAATATAGGAATAATTTATTTCTTTACAAAAATGCCCTTCATGAATTTAAAAAGTGATTTATAAAAAGGATTTAAAGAGACATTCATTTACTTATTTTATCCCGGGATAACCCAGGGGAGGAATAACTTATCCCAGTCCTAATTATTAATCCTGAGATAAGTTATCTAGGACATGCCAACCAAACAACAAATTAAGTGGCACTATAATTTAATTTCAGAACTATTTGATATTATCTTTCACGCCAAGTTAAAGAATAGATGGAAAATATCCATTCTTCATACTTCGATATAAAATTTATTATTTTATACCGAAGAGATTTAAAAAGATTATTTTATTTTATTTAAATTATAAGAGCACACGAGATCTTATTATCTTGTTGTTGTTGTTGCCTATGATATTGTATTCTTAGTAGTTACTATTACTTAAAATTCATTGTATTGTAGTGTTAAATATTTAGTTATGACTTATGTAGACAAAGAGTCCAATTTTACGTAATCATTTTGGAGTTGTTCCATAGTTATTTCATTTTTTCCACATTTTGTTTTTTTCTTATAATACTCTTTGTTTCAATCTGTTTGTCTTATTTTTTTATTAATTTATTTTAAAAAAATGTAGGGTTTCTGTTTTATCAACTCTTTAATATCAATTTTTCATATGACATATTTAAAACCACAAAATTAAAAGATATCTTAGTATATTTGACATATTTTTAATTAAAAAATTACATTACACTCTACTTTGAATCTTACTTTTCGAATCGATATATTCTTCAACGTTCAAATTGTTCATGGTGCAATCATCTTAATTAAAAAATTGCGATCTATATATAAAATTTAAATTATTTTAAAAAATATATATTTATAGTAGATGTTAAATTCCTTTTATTTTTTCATATTCTGATTCCGCTACAGATTGCGACTTTGCTAGTTGGATCGAGACACGATGATGTGACACACACAACCCCTGTCTATATGACATAACAAAAATTATTGTTTCACTTTATTTGGCACTATTTCATTGAAATAGAACAATATCGATTCATACATACGAAACAATGGAATGTAAAATATGGATACAATAAGGGAAAAGATCATATAGTTCTCCACTGAGACACTCTCTCAACGGATCCTCTGCATGCTGGGGAATGGGGAATAGAAAAACAGGGGAAGTCCCGGCCCAGGGGGAGCTTTGTTTATTTAAGAGAGAATGGGGAGTGAATCGAACTACGATTCTTTCATGTATTGAGGCATTAATTCACAAACTAAAATGGCACAGGAGGAGAAGGCAACAAAATTCAGCTCATAAGAAGTGCAACATGCTGCTACACGAGATACCTTTAATGTGTCATTCCAACTTGTTCAGGAAGGGCTAAAAAATTTCAGCCAGTATACATTTCAAACCGATTCTGGCATAGCGTAACATTTCGTGTCAATTCTCAGTAGAGAAAGCAATAAAGTTCAAGGGTGTAAACAGCAAGTCAAAGCTTTTAGCTAAAATGTCTCGATATCACATAACGTGCCCATCAAAACACTAAAGGGTGGGACCTTACTCCAGCGTGAAAACGTATCCTAACACCATCATCATCATCATCATAAGCTATGTAGCGAAGTATAGAAGGCCAACAAACTACATCGACAAATTCTTGAAAGCGGAACCAGTGAATACCTGATTGAGCAGAAACTTTTTTGCAGTAGGATGATCTAAAACATAATGAAGAATACTGTAGAGATCTTGAGAAAACAGGGTCTTGATTACTCCCACATTGTTGGTCTATACATCTTCTGGTGAAGTTTACATTTAATCTCATTCACCGACTAAAAATAACGGTATTCCCCTGAGGATAAATCAAATTTGACTTCACGTTAGATGTCAGATCTCCAAAAAAAAATAAAATACACGTGCCAGCATATGTGCAGCTTTCCTCAATGGTAAAACAGTTCATTTTGTTATGCAAATGCAGGATTCATCGAGTACCAAATTACTCACCAGCCTCCATGTCTTGAGAAATAATCATTATCAAGAGATATAGCAAGTGCAACAGCTACTGCTCTTTCTGATAGGCTTAATGGACGTGCTACATCCAACTCTTCAATCTACATTGAAAAAGAAACCAAAACAATTGTGAATCATCCGCCACTGGTCGCAATACATGCCATCTTGCATTTCTAGCTCATCTCAAGATGTTCTCAACACACTTTCACATGTAACAACCAATAAACTATTCAAGAAAAGTTCAATAAACAAGTTTGAGTCTTCCCACGCCAGTCTCACCTTCACATCACCAAAATAGGAGAGTTTTTTAAAATAAATTTTTATTTTGCTTTTTGCTTTTTGGTTGGGTCAGGAGATGAGGGATCACTTATGAATAATTGGAAAAAAAAATGAAGGTTTAAGATGTTAGTACAGGTGCTCCCACTTATGAGTGATTGGAAAAATAAGTGAAGGCTTTAGATTCAGTAGAGTTGCTTTACCCCTGTAACAGGACAAATACTGGAATCAGCATTCCCAAACCGAATCACATACTGGCCAGCATCAGTGAATATCTGTCACACAAACAACACAACATTAGTTCTTTGTGATAAATATGCTGAAAACTGAGGAATTATTTCAACAGAACCAAAAAAGGATATCATAGAAATATGTTCCGGGCCACCATGAGCTTACATATCATTTCAAATCAATAGACTCCCATGTTTAAAAATATTTTGTCAGTAATCCACTGAAAGTGATGAACTGAAATGTGATAATGCAGCAGAAGAGACGCATAATATTTATAATTGGCATGCTACAATGTGAGAGAAATGAGACATAAGAAACAGCAAGAAATGCAGAATGTTGACCGTAAAGCATCTCCGACCAAAGAAGACAAATATAATTTATCTTAGAAAGTAGACACAATCAACTTCATGACTAAGTAATAAAGCATTTTTCCTGTAACTGTGAACCATTCTGCTTCATGTATCCTGAGATAATTAGCAGACTCAACCAGAGGAAAAAAAAAAGGAAGAAGGAAAATCACCTCAAAACCAAAACCTCTCCAATCACGATCTATCTGAGCCAGCACCTTCCCATCGATGTCCTTCAAAGTAAATGTCCAATTCCAAAAGCCAGGATTTTCAACAACAGCAAACTGCTTATTCCTACAACATGTGATAAACATGTTCTAAGTCATAAAATAAGCTAAAGTCCATTGAACAACATTATTTATCTGATACAATGGATCAAAGTGGGTGCTTTCAAGAGTCAGAAGTGTTTCCAGCAAGTCATTTAGATACTAAACTAGGAAATATTTAGACGCTATAGCGACCACAAGTCATTACATTTCTGCAGAGAGTATCGAAGGCTTCAGTGTTTGTGGCTCACTTTTACACCAAGGTGTGTTTAGTAAATGTTTTCCAATTTTCCTATGTTTGGTTGGTCAAAATGTTTAGAAAACATATTCTTAGGAAAACAAACTCCTTAAAAATGAGGAAATTGACTTCCTTAATGGACGGTGGGAAAACAAGTTGCATAAGTGACATTCCAAGTTTATTGTCGACCATCTCTCCATTTAATAGAAAATCCAGGAGGTGTGATAAATTTCAAGAACTTGATATTATCAAACCACCCATACTCGCTAAACTTAACTTTTCCTCTTTCACACTATAGATGGTGAGATCAAAATATGTTAAGCTTTAGGAACACAATTAACTTCAGTTTACATGTTAAAAACCTTAATCCAACTTAAATCCGCACTAATTCAATGAACCATGAAAGTTATTCAACCAATCCACAATTCCTTAAGTAAATCCATGTTACTGACTCCACCTAATTGGACTTCAAACCATACAACCCCTCGAAACAAGAGATTTGAGGGATAGAGAGATAATTTGTGACTAACATGAATACGTGGAAATATTGCAAAAAAGGAGATTACCCCAAGTACAGATCATAAATTCTCCTCCATAGATGCCATCTTCTGTGGACAACACCAACCTCCTGGAAACATTTACAACGAGAGCTTAAAACTACTGGGAACATATGACCTAAAAATTGACAATTCACGGGAATGGCTTGCATAAATGCATACTTCTCCATTTATCTCTGCATAAATTGAGCTGTTGATCCACCAAAAGGGCCTCCGAACCTTATTTGATCAGTACAGATAGATAATTATAAATTCTGGGTATACATATATTCTGAAATTAGAGCTAATTGATACCTCAATGAACAATACAAAACGCTGTTTTAAATTTCGTACCCTAAAGAGCTCATTGCCAAGGCCGTCAGTTACATAAGCCACAAATGGGCGCCTTGTACGAAGAAACTACAACAAAGAACAACACATTTAGGTGAAAAGATAATAAAAGTTATAAAAGTCCCGGTGCAATCTAATAAAAGAAAAAAGCATCAGCTTGCTGCCAGTGTATGGTATTAATTAGCAGACAATTAATGCAACAAGATGCAGCTTCACTTGTGAAACCTGATGCAAATGCAAGGTTCTCTGAAGCTCTCTTTCATCTACGATGCTTTCTCTTTCTTTTTTTTTTTTTTTTTTTTAGGATAAGTAAAAAGAAACTTTTTACAAATGAAAGCTGCACTGAGCCTGTGCTTCAAAAGATAATTACAGAGAGTGCAATTCTCCTTATCAGATCAATCATTGCATCTACAAAATACATCATGTACAAAGGTAGGTTGCACCAGAAAGCTAAAAGACAAATGCAACTAGTTTAATTCAAAAATTCTGTGAGAATATTCAAACAGGAGTGAAGAAAATGAACTGGAAAAATATCACATTGTGGCTTTTTATTGGATGTTTTAGCTAATGATCATATTCCTTCTCCACACAACGGATATTTTGATTTGGTGAAGATACCTTTCTCCATGATTATATATGGGGGAGTGCATTATACTAGCCAATAACATGAGAAATACCAACAGTGTAAAAGAACCCTCGTGTCATATCTATCCTAATATGTCACCACCATTCAATATCAATTTTTCGTATTCAAAACTCCTATTAGTCCACTCTCCCATTCAGAGTTTCTGTCACCTCCTATTTTGCAGCCTTCAGCACTTACTCCGGCGTTAATCATATTCTCTACAACATATAAGACAATGACATTGGTAACACCTCCCAACAAAAGAGGGTGGATATGCATCTGTGGATCGGTCAACCACTCTACCAGCATGAAAGAAGACCAACTACATAAATGAGAACATGTTTTTGTTGATTTCAGTATAACTTATAAATATGCCGCCACTTTCCAGTATCGAGTTTTCATCTTCAACAAGATGCAACTTGCATTTTCATATACCCAGACATGATTTCTACAGGCAGAATCACCATCACTACTCCAGTGTTGCAGCCCTCACTCTCCAGTTTATTGATGCCAACTCCATAAATTTCTATATAGACTATTTGCTTGTTATACTTCTCAAAACGACCAACACTTAATGCATGCTCTTCTCCTGTTACCAAGGGATAGCTGGAATAGGTTCATAAAGCTACAGATGCACCCAATGCAAATTCAATCAGCTAGACATAAATTACATTTAAATCACTGAACCATGCTAATCATCTAAAACAATCACTCGGCCTCTACAATCTTTGACCATTGAGGGGAAATTCAATTGATGACACCAACTCTTTGTCATCCAAATTCATGCAGTCACGAGTCACCCTCCGATTTTACTCCCAATAAACTTCTACTTAGCCAATCCAATCCAGCTTAGACTTCTCAATCTCATATAACCAACATCGATACATGGTATGTGATGTTCAAAAAGTGCATAGTTGATTAAGGATGCATTGCATGCATATTAATCAACTAGAAAATTACAATAAAGATGATGATTGACCATGTCAGTGATGTAAAGTTATGTGAAAACCACGTGCATGATATATGTTCATAAATATACGTAATTAGCCTCTCCTCTGAATTACTCTACAGTACTGCCGGATCATTAAGCTAAAAACATTCTTTCACAGCCTCATCGAGAACCCAAACAATAATAGAAATACAAGCTACTTTTGAGCAAAAGGTTAAATAAGACAAACAAATCAAAAGTAGATAGCAAAACGAAGAACCAGAAGTACCTGTCTTGCAAGGAGATTACTTTTTTCACGAATGAAACCTACAGGCTAGAAAGACAATATACAAGTAAGAACTAATTTATCAATGAGGGAAATTTTATTAGATCAAATTGTCTATGCAAGCAGTAAACTGCAGTGAGAGAACTAGAAGGCATTAGAGGTTACTTACCGATTGTGGGAAGCAGACATCCATGACTGCATACCTGTTTTCCTGTAAATTATATAGAAAATCAATCACAAAACTCTGTAGTCAAAATATATCAAAGAAAAAGAAAAAGTAGATTAAAAAGAACATGTTTAGAGACATCCAACCCCAATATCTCAACACCACAATAAAACTCTAGAAGAGTTCTTCTGTCCCAATTTGTGTGGCACTGTTCGACCGTCCATGAAGTTTAAGAAACAAAAGGTAGACTTTTGAAACTTATGGTCTAAAACAAGTCTTAGACATTTGTGTGACTATAAATCATCTCATTAAAAGTAAAACAGGGATTTTAAACTTAAATTGATTCAAAATATGGAAAGATGACATTCTTTTTGGGATAGACTATAAACTATGCCACATAAATTGGGATAGAGGGAGTATAATTAAATTTGAGGGTTTACAACTGAAGTAAATATTTTGGTTCTCCTTCTCTCTTCAAGTGTTTTGGGTACTCAACAGCGTAGACTGTTGAGGAGTTCAGAGGAACTCAACAAAAATAATGAGCCCGGAGAGAACAGAGTAGGTTTAGTAGGAAGAGAAATGGGCTTGAAGAAAAAATACTGTTCTGATGGTTTGAGTTGAGAGAGAAACCCAGAGTGAGCGAATACACAAGATAAAATATACAGTTGGGCCAAAAATATAGAGAATATAGAGAACATGATTGCATCAGACTTCTGAATAAGGGAGTTCACTAAACTTAAGCTCCAATTCCATATGAACGAATGTAAGCCGTAGAGGTGGGTGTTCAGTTCTTTCGAACTTCGGTTTTCGGTTATTCATAAGGGTGTACCAAATACCAAACCGTTTTTTTTTTTCAAATTCGGTTCGGTGCGATTTTTTCTAATTGATCACTCCATATGCCCAGGGTAGTTGATGGAAGTGTGACTTTGGTTCCGCAAAGCCTCTAGTGCTCATTCAACAGCCACATATGACAGTATTTGAGATGAAGAACTTGAGCAGCAACCAAATGACTTTAAAAGATTAGTAATCTAGAACCCTTTGACCAAGCAAATAGATACAATAATAATTGCAATACCAATAATGATGTTCATAAGAATAAATTAGTAAAGCCACAAACTTACTTGCTCAAAACCAAGCATAAGATTAGCCCACTCAATATCTCTTGTTATCAGCAAGTTAGATCTTGCAAGAAGAGGTGCAACCATGGCCTGAAAGAAGAAAGATATTGGAATTTCGGTGCTTTTTATACATTCCAACTCTTAACAGAAACAAAGGCAACAATTATACATTTTCTGATTCACAACAATAGCAATATATAAGTACATGTTTAAGCAGGAAAGGTAACAAATTACAATGAAATTTTTCAGCCTAAAATAAAGAGTTCATGAACTACAAAAGAGACGTTCCAGCCACGTCTGTAAAGGAAAATATAGAGTGACTCTGTATTGTACCCTAGACAAAGCAACTTAAAATATGCCCAGGGTAGTTGATGGAAGTATGACTTTGGCTCAGCAAAGCCTTTAGTGCTACTCTTAACAGCCAGGGATGCCAGTATTTGAGATGAAGAACTTAAGCAATAACCAAACTGACTTTAAAATGATTAGTAATTCAGAACCCTTTGACAAAGCGAACAGATACATAGTTCCTTAAGCAAGAAAATAACATTTTAAAGATATGATCGATGAGCTGAAAATATGAGGATTTAGAGATTCTGTCCCTCTAAAGGGAGCAAGGTGACTAGAGCACTGAGTAGAGTCAAAGATCTCCCATAAAGTAAATGCAAAACCAGTTGCAGAGCAAACACTTTTTATAATGCATGAGCAATATTAGACACATTACTCATTAGAGCCATCAATTAGGAAGTAAACAACCTAGTCAGATCCTGAGCACACCTATTCAAATTAAAAGAAGCAACAAAGACAGAAGCGATTGGCGATTTTGCAGATAGGAGACCAATTAAAGCTATAACTTGGGAATTCAGTTTCATGTTAGGGGGCATATATGTTGAACATAAAATTCTACATTTCTTTTGTTATGAATGCTAGAAGGGTTTGACAACTCTACCTCCTCAACTGATGTTGGCTCCAAAATACCTGTCACAGATTGGCTTATAGGTGGTTGCTTGAGAACTGGCTTGACTTTCTTGTGAGGTGTATCTTCTGGAATGGAGGCACCTGAGAACATTTTTCTAAACCGAACTTGGAAAAATGTGTCAAAACCTGTTGTTCCTCTCTGGTCTACAGTATTTCTCAATTTTCTTTTTTGTTTTCTTCCAGATCTTTGTTTCTTTTTGTCAGCAAGCCAAAGCTGCACAAAAAAATCCCTGTTCAAATCAGGACCATCTCCCGACCTCTTCCCATACTGTCGAGATACAACAATTGCACCTGGTCCTGCCCCTTGGGCAATGCCAGTAACAAATCCAGGCAGCTTATCCCTCCCTAGCATATTTCCTTCAAAGGTCAATTCTCTAGAAAGATTTCCAGTTTGATTAAGCGAAGACGATAGGTATCTTCTTTGTAACTGTGATTGGACAGAAGAACTGTTTTTAACAACAAACATCCCATTCCAATGCTCATTTGTCCCCAAACTTTCCGATGATCTGCACTTGTATTGTCTAGCTAAACAACGAAAACTCATTCTCCAGCTCATCTATTGATAAAATAATATTAGTCAAATACATTATCAATCTATATTGAATACACATTCTTAAGTAGTAAACAACATAGCAAAAATCAATTACTCATAGCTCGTAATCAGGGACGGAGCTAGCTCATCAGTCTAAATTTGATTCCAAACCTTATGTATGTATTAAGAAATTACTAATTTAAAACCCAGTAATTCTAAAGGAATAAAACCCGAACACATAGACTTCAAATTCTGGTTTCGCCTCTATAGCATATTCATGAAATTGAAACTTAAACTCAAACTGTAAAGCTTTAAACAAGTCATTAGCAAAACAAACAAATACAAAAGAATGAATTCCAAAAATATCTAAACACGGGGTTTTTCAACCAATCACACAATCAAAAACGCACAAATTCATAAACACTTCAATTGAATTATTCTCACCTTAGCATAACGGAGAAGAATATCAAAAATGTTGATCTACAGAAGAATTTGCTGGTACTGCAATGGCGTTAAGGGAAGTACAGTGAGAATTTGTTCTTCGAAGTTACCAGAAAGTAGAAATGGAGAATGAATGTTGTCGGGTCGGGTCAGGTTTTGTGCCCGAGACTGTTTAGCGGGAGAAGTGCAAAGATGGCCAAGTTTAGAGTCATTTACACTTTTATCCCTGTTCTTGTTGGCCAATTTTAGTCATTTTCTTTTTAGTCCATTTAAAAAAAGGTCTCTTTTTTAATAATTTTTTAATTTTAACTTTTCATATGACATGTTTAATATCATAAGATTAAAGAAAATTTTAATACATTTAACACATCTTTAATTTAAGATCACAAGATTTAAAAGTCTTATTTACTTTCTTAATTTTGTGTCAAGTCAAACAAATTTCCAACTACAACGTTCTAAGCTCTTCAATTCTCGATTTCATAGTGATAAAGTTCAAACACACTATGTTCCAACCAAGATAATTTCTTTACTTCGAAATTTAAGAAGGAAAGAAAAATTGATTTTTAAAACTTGTTATTTTAAATAAGTTGTAGAAATTTATGTAGTTATAATTATATATCACCTCACTTAGTATTACTTGAAAATGATGAATGAGTCTTGTGCATGTTTTATTGCATTTGTAATTTGAAGAAGTTAGAGTGCACGGAGAGAGAGGTTGTTCCTGATAGACCTCGGCTGAAAGAAAAAAATTCAACTCAAACCATAGAATTTAAACACAAAAAAACGAGTTTCAAAAAATCAAAACGTTTTTATAAATCACCATCAAAAAGGTCTTTTGTTCAATCATGTAAAATTCATAACATATAGTCTGCAGTATAATCTACTAATATATGGATGGATACAAAGTGGTCTTATTATTATTGGGTTGATAAATTCTGTGTCTCAGGTTTAAGCCTTGCATTAGCAATACTCCGAAAAACTTTCAAAATTCCTTTAAATGATACAGCTCCAACCAAATTGTGATCCTCATCAATGACCCAAACGGAACTAGCACGATGTGCAAGTGCTTGAATTAGCACAGCTGCCAATGAACTCCCGGGGTAACATGTGATCGCCTCTGACCTTCTTGATGAGGAATATCGTCCTGATCCATTTCTACTCGACCCAGATTCATCGTCAGAAGAACAACTGCAAGCTGAAGATGATGAAGACGACACTGAGAATTCTTCCTCCATCAGTTTGGTCATCAGGCCAAGTTTTTTCTCTTGCAACCTCATTTTCACCAATCCAACCAAGTCCTCTGGAGGACCACCGTAGTCTATGTATGCCATGAGATCACCGGCTGAAAGAGTCGTGATTGCTGCTGCAACATCTTCATCACAGTATGCAAGAGTGGAAGCAGAGATTTCCCCAATTAGTTTATTGTCATTATCCACTACTGCCAACGCGGTTTGTTCAATATTTGCTAGTTTAATGGAATCCAAAGCAGATATTGCAGGATCGTGGTAGCCGACAGTCATAATGTTGTGATCTATGATGTTGAGGGATTCAATCGAAAATGTGGGCATAGGAGAGAAGACTCCAATGGAATTGAGAAGGAAACGTGCAACATCTTCTTGTGTTAGCCAACAATATTCAACTCCATTATGATGTGTAGATCTCGGAGAGGATGATTTTCTCCTTGAATCTGTGCTTGCATAGTTGTAAATTGGTATGACTGCGTTTTGGGTACCTTCAATCATGTAATCTATAGCTTCGAGCAAGCTGAACAAACAGAAATGTAATTTCAGAAGACTACCAATAACAGCAAACATCAGTAACATCAATCTACCAGCAATAGATCCATTGAAAACTAAGAAAAATGATCCAGGAAAAGGACAATTGGGCAAAAATTTCTGCTGCAAGTATTATTAAGCTAACAAAATTCAATAAAAGAGCAACACAAACCTTGAATTGGGCTCCAAATGCCTCACAATTGAATCTCCTTTAGGCAAAAGCTTCGATATCGGAACTTCAAATGCCTTGGAAGAATCAATCAAATTCTCTTGTTTAGAGAGAAAGCAAATTACATCCACCATAGATATCTTCCCAACGCAATGACATCCATCATCATCATCTGCTTTAACTTTTTCTAGAACCGAAGAAGAATGATCGCAATTCCATACGCTTACATGAGTCTCGCCGGATCTCTTCAACAACAATAACGCCTCTGCTACCGTGGCATTCTCCGGAATTGACCTTAACGCCGGCTTACCAAGGCATAAATCTGATACATCCCGATTCAAAAACCGTACTGCCATGCAAATGATAATCACCGAGATAGATAATATTAATAATATAAATGCAAAAAACAAAGAGAAATAGGCGTAGGCGTAGACGGCGAGGCAAAAATGGAGAATTTTGAGTTGCCGGAAAACGCCGTGTGAGAAGATCCGGTGGCCGTCTCAGGGGATGACGACTGAGGGAAAATGGAGGAAAATTGAGATATTTATAGGCGGGAGATTACCGGAATAACCGGTAAGAGGGATGAGTTTTTTGACACAGATTGTGGGGCCCGGGAGGATACAAGTGGTTAAACAAGTTTGGTTTGGAAACAATGAGAAAATGACAAAAAAGGTACCAACATGGGTCGTGATGTACTGGTGGTGGGAGTGCTTCACCATTAACCAAAGATCTCGGGTTTGAGTTTGGGAGCGCCACCCCCGAACGGGCTCTGCAATGTGCGATCCGTATTTAGTTGGAGCTCCAATGTAGGCTCTGGACACCGAGTGGAAAACCACCCAAAAAAAAAAGAAAAAATGACAAAAAAGGTCCTACCGGGAGTCGAACCCAGGTCGCTGGATTCAAAGTCCAGAGTGCTAACCACTACACCATAGAACCGGATGTCCTGTTTGCTTCCAAACATTTATCATATTCTTTGATTGTTAATTGAAAAACTTCTCACTAACTGCAAAAAAAAAAAAAGTCTGCTTTTACGAGTTCAATCATAAAAGCAGTCACTAATACTTGCATTAAGGTAGCTTGTTTATACGATACCCTTCGAAGTGATATCCTTTTTCGGACCCTACTAATATAAGATGTTTTGTATACCGAACTATCCTTTTTTCTCTGAATATACCTGAAATAAAAAGAGGACATGTCCTTCTGGATGACTCAGTTGGTTTGGAGGGTGGTTATCCACACGGATGACCCGGGATCGATCCCCCCTCAATGCCTTCTAGTGGCACGCTGGGGGTTTACCTAGCGCTCACCTCTAGCAGGAGTTTACCCTGCGTACCCAAATGACGTTTCTTGTCGTCCTTATTGACAATTTTTTTAACAAACATTTTCATGTCTATCTATTTTGTAATGCTTCCAAAACCCCTCTAAATTCAGAGAATCCTTGGTGAAGTGCAATTCTTTTGTCTTTTTGGGCTTTTTTTCATGGCTATTATTATCGTCGACCATAATTCAGTTCACATATTCTAGCAGAACATGACTTTAAAATTAATTTGGCCGTTGGAAATATTTTCGATGGACTTTTCATAAAATTGACAAAACGTCAGTCAAAGTTCGTGTTTTCCTTTTGTAGTTATGTAAAAAGGCACAAAAAATGTTCAATCAAAGCATACCTCGTTAGCAAACCTAATGCAAGCATTAATGACTGTTTCCACAACTCGTATTCACAACACAAAAATGTACAATAAGTATAGTAGTAAACCATATCATACTCACTCTTATCATACAGATCCTTGGCATATTTGTTTACTTCTTCCTACTTCCTTTTTGTTTTTTACATTTCTCCTTCCCCTTCCCCTGCTTCCTTTCAGCCTGGTAACCACCACCTCGAGTCTCGGAACTACTAGCAGACGGAAGAAGATCCATCATAGCAACTCTATCACACGATACATAAAGTTTCTCCGCGCATTGGTTCTCTAACGCGATGATTATATCCTTTGGCACAATGAAATGGTTCAAGAAAACTTCTAGCTTGGTCTTTTTTGATAGCAAGCTCTTTAGCAATTGCTCAATGCTTTCCTTTTCCAGAGTACTGCATAAACATAATAATACAACAAAATTACAAATTGAAAAGACAAAAGTTTATGTATATTGCAAGGAGAAAACAACACAAAGATTCACCAAAACAGACATCTGTTTAGTAAATGATGCTCTTTTTTATCGTTTTGATCACAATGAATATCTTAATGACAAAACAATAGACCATATTCTAAAATTTTATAAGTTATTGCAAACGTTGAATGACAATCTAATGTTTCGTCTGTAAGGTTAGAGAAGTATATGATCAACACTACATCTTAGGGGACATGTTATGCATCTCAACATCCATAGTACACCTTTACATGTAGAACTTGACAGAAACCATGTCGTCTGCCCCTCATCGTTCAAATTAATTTTGGCGAAGGTGATGGAATTACGTTTATTGATCTAAAAAGATATGCTTAACCAAAGGTAATATGATATAATCCAGAAGACATAAAATTGAAGAGTGAAGAAACTAAGAGCCAACGAACCTCGTATCCATCAATAAATGGAGTTGTATCAACTCCTGAAGCAGATTACGAGTTTCCTCCATCATGTCCTCAGCAACATAAAGTTTCTTCTCCGAGCACAGATTGATTGCAGCGGTTAAGAAGCTTACATTATCATTAATTTCCTCCTTGAAACAAGAAAAACATGAAGTTTAGTAACTTGATATAAAAAAAGAAACATGAAAACAGCCAATTCGACCCGAGCACAACACATAATTTTACTGAATTCCAAGTCATAACACTAAGAGAATTAGGATTAGTTTAAACCTTCAAATTAACAGTTGAGACACTTGCAGAAGTTGCACTGTCATCGCTGCCACTAGACTTCAAGACGTCTGATACTTCCTGAAACACGGCCCAATTCAGTTGCACGTAATGATCTGACACAGGAGTAATGGTCGAAATCTTTGGTTGATCACCACAATATGAGGAAAAATTCGCGCATGACATGACTTCTGGAACGGTGATAGTTTTATCTATTGAATTGCCTGTTTCAGCTGGAATCAACAAACTCAAGATATCTTCTTTGCTGCAATCTGCTCGCAGCTGCACAGAGACGACGTTGGAATACTCAACTCCCGGAACAATCTCACCAAGGTTGATAACCAAAAGAGGATCTCCTCCTTTTTGAAAAGCTTCAACAAAATCATTGATATGAACACAATTATTCTCCGTTCCTCGTTGAAGAATGACATAAAGTTCCTCCGGAACCTGGTTCCTAACATAGTCGATACTGAGCACTTTGAAAAGAACATCATAGTATATCTCACAGTTCAGACACAGTAAGCACAGAATAAACACCAATCTCAAGACCATTTGCTTATAGTACATGTCAACATTGATTTTTGATCGAGCAATCCACTCAACTGTGCTAGCTTTGTCAAAAATGAGTTCTTGTACCATCACAAGAATGGAATCATATAATTCTTCTAAAACCGGTGTCTTAACAGCATTCCTAGAAGTTAGTCGGGAATCAAGCTGCCCAGATATCAGCCATTCAACAAATGAAGATTTAAACGCGAAGAACATTCCACGATACTGAGATACCAAAATCAGGAAATGCTCGAGAAGATACAAGAAGTAACCAGGGGAGAAACAGTCGTCAATTTTTGTCCAATTCTCGTCTCTTCTTTTCCAATTCGCGCTAAATGTATCCTGCAAAGCTTCACAAAATTTCTGCAATAACTCATAACATTCAAGATTAATGTTGCTCAATAGAACTTCTTGAAATTTCAACGATTGGTCTCTAACAGAATCGCCTGACTGATCAAAATCTTCCCAACATTCTCTCTGTTTCGTGCAATAGAGAATTTCGATGAATGACTTCCAAGGAACATCTGATGGGATTCTTCCAACAATTTCCTCGTACAGCTCCGCGGGAAGTTTTCCCGAAGCAAGGCATATGATCACCATCCTTCCAATCTGTCCATAGCTAAGAGTACCACTAGTGCCAATATCCTGGACAATACATTCTTGAAGTAAGTCACAAGAAAGTCTTGTTCTCCTTAGAGAAATCATACGTCCCACCATTGACTGTCGAGAATCGAGGGGGAATATCTTCTCAAAGTATTTTGTCGACACTAGTGTCAAAACATTCTGTATTCTCAACGCAAAACTGTTCAAGACATGGTGCTTGGACTCACTTAAAAACTTTACAATCTCGTACACATTTAGCAGGCACACACTTTGCCAAAATAAAGGCAACGACTTTACAGCCAACTCATAGAGGGATGCAAGAGTTTCGAGAACCTTCAGACCAACTACAAGTAATGCTGTACGCCAATGAGTACGAACAGCAGAGATAAAATGCCGAGCATCAACAAATACCATTTGTTTGTTCCGTCTTACAACAGAGCTCTGAATATTTTTCACCCATTCGGCTGCTGGATGCAGCAGAACATACGTAACGTTGAGACCATTCAACTGCTGCCTTACACCAAAGTATTTTAGACAGAATTCACCAACTCCTTTGAATTCACCAAAATCAACATCTCCGAGGCACTCAAGAGAATCAAGAACATTAACAACATTATTCTTCCACGAATTCCAAAAGTGAAACAGTGTCCCAACACTAACTGGGCTGCTCGGAATCAGTTCTTCTGAACCATTTAGATTACCCGATAACTTATCATCCCAAACATACTTCGTTACGTCATACTGAAAATGAAAATCCAATATCTTTCTACAACACAAAATTTCACCTAGGAAACTTTTACATTTCTTAGAGGCAATGAAATTATGCTTCAAGACTGACCAATCAACCGACTCATTCGATAAAACCTTAATCTCAATGCACACGGTTTCAAAATTTGACCCCTGCCTCGCGAATATCATCGCCTTCTCTAAAAGTTCCTCCTTTTGCACGAACGATTTCAAAGGCCAACCTTTACTTCCAACCATCCATAATGAGTGAGACAGAACATACAAGAGGACAAGTGAGCATGCCTTATCAAAATCCCCTCTCTTCCCAAGAAGATCAGCTTCACAAAGTACATTTCCAATCAAACGTGTGATTTCAATAGCTTCAGCAATGTTTCCTGATTCTTCTTCTAAAAGAAGCAACTCATCGAGGCACTTTCGAGACATCAAGAACTTGCGCTTCAAGTCCATTGATGGGAAAATTCTGACAAATTTCATCATAGATTTTCTGTCCTTATGCACAAAAGAGTTAGATGCACAACTCTCCAAGAACTCCATCCTGATTTCATCAATTTCATCAGCACTTTTCCCAACATTACCGCGCTGACAAGCGTGTTGCTTCCAGAAATCGATATATTTCAGACCTAAGTCATAACATTTTCCTTTGGTACAAACTGACAGACACTCTGTGAAATAATTTCCTTTTGCATAAATTTCTGCTGCCTTCTTATAGCGACCGGCCAGCGTAAAACATTCAGCAGCCTTTATCAGTTCACCACACTTGTCCAAATAAATACTTCCTGCATGTAAGTTTTACAAGTTAAACATATAAACCGAAAAACATGATCGGATATGAAATTTTCTCATGTTTAAGTGAAGAAGTCGCAAAGGAAATGCACTACATATGTATATATCAAATACTTAAGTTTAGAACATTATTAACACTTGAACACATCATTCAAAAATACAAAACTAATAAAGTTGAAATGATGGCTCCGCCTCTGTCAATCAATTTGCTTCTATACCTTCAAGCTTATGATTTTATGATGTATGTTTACTAAAGCTCAAAAGTGGATACTTAAAACTCTAGAAACGGAAATGCGAAGCAGCAGAGAAGGAAGAGAAAAAGAAAAAAGAGCAATTTCGTAAGATCACCAACTTCATACCTGCTTGTTTATAATCTTTTAAGTCATAAAAACACTCTGCTGCAGACTTAAATCTGCCAATAGAAAGAAATATCTCTGCAGCCTCCAGAAGATTGATGTGAGCCCTTTCGGGATCAGAATAACGAATTTGTTCAGCAGTTTCCATGATATAAGCGGCCTTTGCTCTTTTCTCCCAATCTGTTTCACCCGCTTGCTTGAAACACATAAGTGCCATCTTATAATTTTTCTCCCAAAACAGCTGCATTTAAACATCAAACACTTTAGGAGGACAGAAAGAAGTTGAGACCATGCAATGAAAAATGCACGAGAGAGTAGCAACGGAATGAGGAAGACTGAGTTGACCTTCATTCCTCTCGATTTCCACTCCTCCGGAGTGCTGAAAGTTTGCATAGTATCTGTGACTGAATGTACATTCTTTACTTCCATAAGAGACGACATTTTCCAGTAGTCAAACATAGGCCTGGAAAACTCATCTAGACTTTCACATATCCATAATCTTTGCCGTGTTCGAGTAATAGCAACATAAAGTTGCTTCAGTTCAGAACACAAGATATTATGTTTTGCATCACAGAAACTTGGGAAGGACAAATCGGCTAAGTTATGTTCTTTCATATGCGCATATACAACTCTCCATTGATTTCCGAGTGGCGATGAGCTAAAAAAATTGTACAGGAGTACATCCTACAAATGATCAACAAAGTCTCATCAGTAGAATTCAGTAAATTATATAGCAAAACAGTTGATTCTACCTACTCAAATATGAATCGGAGGAGATATTAGCTCGTTTTGCGAGGTATCTTCTTACGAGTAGGCATATCTTTATTTAGACATATTCCACATCCTGATTTTTAGAGATTAGAACAATTCTTTGTTGTTAAACCCTCGAGTTAAGACACGAAGAACTTCTAACTCAAATTAAAGTAACAAAAATGAATTAGATGACTGATATCTTAAGCACAATAAGCAACCAGAAGACTTGCCTCAAATTCGAGCCCTTTGCATTCAACTATGGTCAGAATAAGAGCTTTCTGCCCAACTAAACCATAGACTTCTTGCTTCGCAGATTCATCACGTACTAATATTACTTGTTCCGCACCAAAGCCTACTATTTTGCCACTGTTATTCCCCTTGTTCCCGAAAAGAGTTATAATGGCATTTTCATCATTTCCGGTCGTGAGTAAGACCGGAGATGCACCACCTATAAGACTTGTCTCAGATTTTAACACATCTACGGATTGAGGGAAAAAATGACTGAGTAGATTAATCACACTCTGAGCGATTTTGAGTACACCGGTATGTGTACGGAAGTTCTGAAGCAACTGAAAAACACATGATAGTTGTCCTTTATCTTTTCTTCTGACATCACTCTTCGAGTCCATGAGAAACTCAGTGTAGAATAAACTTCTTATGTCCTCAAATCGAAAATCAACACCCCTTGCAATAGTCTGGGCCGTATCCCCCGAGAAAACAAACCCTTCATCCACATTTCTGCAAATATATTTGAAAAGAGAAAGTTGCCTCATTGTCAGGTCTTGAACTTCATCAATATATACAAAGTCCATTTTGTCACCATCCAAATGATCACGTTTTAGTCGAAGATGAATATCATTAACTAAATCAGATATATCAAATTCACCACGCTTCATCTTCATCTTTTCGTAAGCTTGGAAAATATCATATATTCCCTCTCTATTCTCCACACTTAAATTGGAGACACGGTTTTTAGACATTAAAACATAAGCATCTCTACTAAGCTTCCCATCATGAAAATCGCCAGCATGTAGCCCACCTTTTATATGAGACATTATTTCTGTAAAGACCCTTGAAGGATCAAGATTCTTTGTCAATTGACGTCTGAAGTGAGGCCAATACAAGCAACAAAAACGATCATAACTGATCTCCTTCTCTCTTATGAATGTTTCTATGGCAACTGACCTCAAGCTTCTGTCCTTGGAAAGATTCCACTTCAAGTTAAATTTATTGAAGTACGAAGAACCTACTGTTCCATCAAGCATCATTAAGAATTTATGGAATGTGATCACAAGAGGGTATTTTTTGTATGGAATGCCTATAAAAGAATTCGGTAAGTCCCTAAACGGAGTCATTCCATCAAACTCATCAGCTTCAAAGCTGCTTTCAGCCCAGAAACTTTCACCAAGAGAAAACCTGCAGATTTAAGGAACACAAATTAGGATCAACAGCTTCTACGGCTACCCTATATAAAGCTGCAAGATTTACAGGATGGAGGGACTAAAGTCTTCATTATTTTATAAACTGCGTGCCCAAAGCGTGCCCAAAGCTGCAAGATTTAAAGGGTGGAGGGACTTAAGTGGACGAAAGTCCTCCTTATTTTATAACCTTCGTGCCCAGTCAAACTAATTAAGACACACATAAATTGTAAAGATATGACACCTTGGCCTAACTCAACCCCAAGAGCTAGCTCATGAGGGAGGATTGTCCGAGTTCATATAAAGAGACCACCAATTCATTCCCCAACCAATGTGGGACTTTTACCCACTCTTACATCACCATTTTCCATTTTCTACAAATTTGTTTATTTCTATATAAATCACGGAAACAAAACAAAACAAACAATAAAACCAAGTAATTAGTCCAAGGATAAGACGAACAACTCGTTAAAGAAAGTAGTTCCATCAGGCAACTCTACGGTAGCAGATTAGATGAATCACCTTTTCAGCTGAGAAACTTGTTTGTTGACCGCGTAACACAGTTTAGGACTAACAGTGACAAATAGCTGGTGCAAGGTAGTCCTATTAGTCTCTCTGATACTATGGTCATCTTCATGTTCCTCGTATAGTCCAAATCTTGACTCCTCCGCTACATTTAACCCATGAACAGAACTATGGTGTTGCTGCTCTTTTTGGAACAGCTTCATTGTTAACACGGTAGTTTTCCCCGTGCCTGAGCGGCCAAGTATGAAACTACTTTTATTGAAAAGGATTATCTCCCTCTCTTCATTAGTTACTTCAAAAGGGACATCTATTTCTTCACCATGGCGATCGGAGAGCAAATGTGTGACAACACCAGATGATAACGAGTAAAACTTCATTAACAAGAAGCTTTCACTCACTCTTGAATTCTCAACATATCCCGATTCACGGTTCAATTTTCTCTCAGCATCGTTCTTATACTGAACAACCTCACGATGAACCTCCCAACACTTTGGAACTTCCAAATCCCTAAACAGAAAACGAAAAGTTAAAATCAAAGAAATTTTTAAAAGGAGACAACTTAAGTTTATCATAATATTTAGAACAATGGAGTGATAAAAGAAACAACATTACCCCACGAAATACTTCTGATTACAGAGGTTGATGAAGTCCTTAGTGTACGTTAAACATACTGCATCGAGTCGTCTCAAAAACCCAGGAAACTCCTCCAAAGGCAAAATATCCCAAACCTTGAGAACTTGTGTATGAAAGAACTCCTCTTTCTGAATATCAACAGTACAAACGAGATATCGCCCTTCAACCACCTTGAATTTCTTAACCACCTGAGATGAGTTTTTGCAAACTAAGTCCACATTCTTCCTCTTCGGGCGCCATCCACTTGCAAGCTTAACCAGAAGAGTTAACACATACTTCCTCAAGCACGAGGACGCCAACTTTCGAAATGATTTTCCAAAATTCTCACTGAACACTACCTGAAGAACCAAATAGAAGATATAAGCAGTTGCAATGTTACTTCATTAGCTCATATCTTCGGAAAAAATCAAAAAGATAAACCAGGCCCTCTACAGAGCTATTGTTACACCAATAATATAAACAAACCTCGACGGATTTCAGAATTCAGATAGTAAGTACTAACTATAGTCACACCTCACCTCGATGTATAGTGTTCAAAATACAAGAAAACAACTAAGATAACAGGAAAAACACACTTCGAAGAGCAAAGATTAGAGTGCATGACCGTTCACAGCATCATGAATTCGTTATAAATAATCCTACTATAATTCAACTCCTCCATTCCGCGTCTATCCAATCTCTAATCAGACTAAGTTACACAACGCGGTACTCAGAAAAAGTTGTGTAAAAGACAGAAATATGATTTCGTCCATTTATCTATGGAACAAAAGCAAGAGAATCTAAGAAATGTGTGTACCTTCCATTTTTGGTCTTTGAATAGAACACTATCCCCATTTAGAAAATCGTCCAATTGATCAAGTTCCTTCTTGGCATCTAAAATTGTTTTTCTCATGTTAGTATCTTCATCTGCATGAAAGAAGCATTGACGATCCTTGGCATCGAGAATTAGCTCCTCCCAGATGGAGTTACTATTCAGTAACGTTTTTTCATTGCCCAATATCCAGAGACAGTGTCTAAAAAAAGAATGAAAAATCTTAGACAAAGCAGAATTGATCCAAATTGTGAAGAAGCAGTGTATCAAATTGATCCGTACCGGGCCCTGGTCAAAGCAACATTAGTCCAATGAAGACTAGACAGGAAGCCACTGGATCCAGCATGATTCGATCTCACGGTAGATATTATTACAATATCTTCTTCCCCTCCCTGAAATCCATCAACTGTCTGCACGTTAACTTCAAAATGTGCATGGTTATTATACTTCTGACCAAGTCTATCTTGTATGGCCAAAACTTGAGCAGCATACGGTGATATAACACCAATGCGGAGTTTCTTCTTGGAGGCCGTACTCCAAGCTGCAAAAATTAGAATCGTATACGAGTGTAAAAAATGGATGTACTGATGGAAGCTACAAACAACCTCAATAATTGATATATCGATGTTAGACAATGCTTCCTTAAACACAAGAATGTTCGTCCATCGTCATAATTTTAACAATATTAGTAGAAGACAGCACATTAACAAGTGAAGGATGAAAAACTAAGTAATCAGTGTCCGGAAAAATATATTATGAAAAAATGTATAAGTTTTCTTTGATATGATTATACCTTTGAACAAGCTCTGCACCATTTGCATGACCAACGCAACCTCAACCAAATTTCGTCTATGTCCAAGATTATCTAGCTCTTCTTCTCCCCATGGCACATTTATAAAGGCGTACGGACCAAAAGACTGTCCTGTAAGATATATTTTTTCATATGCTTTACTCTTTACATCCGGGGCATCAATGATTTGCCTACGATGGAAAATTGAATTTGGGAACTGGCTTATTGAAGGATGCATCCTGTACTGTATGTTAAGCAAGTGCTTAACATGATCTAACGAACCGAGTCTTTTGAACAAGCTCCTTCCGAGACCAGCTTCACGAGCAATCTGGTAAGGAGTAATAAATTTCTATAAATATATATGATAAAAATACAGCCAGACCTCCCTATAACAAAATTTCACTATATCAGGTAAGTTTTCTTTGGAACCAATTTTCACGTTATGTAATGTAATATGTTCTCTATAACATGATTTAGCTATAGCAACCAAAACGTATCAAGACAAACGACGTTGTTATAGAAAGGTTTTGACTTTATGTCAGCTGAAGTTTCTACAAAATTGCAGGTGAAAGGGGATACGTACTCTACTCTTAACTACCGCTGTCAGCTTGAATTCATCTCCAGCGAGAACAACATGCCTTAAACCTCGAAGTTGAAGGGGTATGACTGCTTCGCACTCCTTCAACTGATCGGCGTCATCTACAACCAATAAGTCAAACGGCTTTGATTCCACAGAATGTAGCGTATATGAAGTAGAAGCAGTGCAGAAAATCGAGGAAGCCATTTGGATACAGAACTCCATTATCAGATCCTTACTCGTCGCGCTAGGAAAATGCAGTGTCCAGAGAGATTGCTGAAGATCTTTCAGGGACTGGATAATTAAAGACACTCCAAATGGTTGCTGACAAGAAAAGAGCATCCTCTCGGTAGAATCAAGCTGGGAGAGAGCGAGCACTATTCTATCAACATTTTCTTTTCGAAGGAACTCTATAGGTACATGTGTACAGATCATAAGCATGTACCTTCGGAGAGATGAAGCTGTCGAAGTAAACTGAGATCGAGCTAAATCTACCGATGAGCTGATCTTCACATTTACCTTTGGAGCTTTCTCTTGCTCACAGAGTTCCTCCAGAAAACTAATCATAGAACTTAAACAGGCATTCAAACCATTCGTTGGCGCAAGGCACTCCTCCAGCCTGTCAACACGATAATCGAGGGAAATCTCCGCAATATCTTCACCATCCTCACAGTTCTTATTCCCAAACAAGAGAATATCACCCAAAGGACAAAAGCCATCATATTCATTCTTAGACGACTCTCGGACCAGTTTAACCAAATGGGAAGCAACTCGGGCTGTTGTTACGTCCGTTGGGGCACAAGTAACAGTATTACACTTCATATGCAGCAGCTCAACAAGCATTACACTTAGTGTCCTAGTCTTTCCAGTACCAGGTGGACCACAAATAAGTTCAACAGAAGCCTTGTGGTAGCATCTCACGGCGGCTAGAGAGGTAAAGATTGCATTAGCCTGGGAATCATTCAACTTGGACAACAGGTTAGGCATAACTTCTCCAACCGGTGCATCATATTCTGAACAAACGTCACATTTCTGTTCGATCTGTTTGTGCAAGGGGACAAATATCAACAAATGTTTACATCATTTAACACCAAATTCATTTCCAAATGCCTACTAAAAGAGAGTAAAAATCAACAAGATTACTTACCTCTTGCACGGGGCAAAGGACTTTCTCAATCATATTCAAATTCTCTCTCACACGCAACATGTTCCATACTCTCTTATTCGACATTACATTTACTAAAAACACTACATGGCATGATCCTCGCATACCCTTAACATTTCCGCTACCCGGAGGAACTCTGACTTTAAAATTAACCAATGCATCGTTCTCATTGACATCAGTAACATATGCAAATGTCCAATATCCCGATCTCTGCAGGTCACTAGCATCTTCAAGTTTAACATTCGAAATAACAACAATATCTCCCGGTGATGTCCTATAAGGAACACGACCATCACAACAATGGTTCCTCCAATAATTAACCTCAACATCAAAAACCAATGATCCATTAGGCTCTAGTACTACTTCAAAGGATATTAATTCAGCAAATGGTGCTTTGACTATGTCTTTCAAGGAAACAGCAATATATGCTCGTGTTTCTTCGAGTAAAGGGAAGACGAAAGAACTCAAGTAATGATCTACTGATTCAAATGACTCAGGAATCTTCTCCACCTACACATTATGAAATTACATTAAAATCATATAGTAACAAAATGAAAATAAAACAAACACACTCTTTTGTATACTTCTCATATATACTATTATGTCAAGTGTATACGTAACTATTGTAGCCGGTAAACTGACTTATTTTCATGATTCTAAATCCTAGTTTCTCAGAACAAGCTACACATTTGGTTAGTCGATCAAAAATAATTTCATTTGCTAATCATATTTACACTATATATTATGTATATCATATATTAATATACAAAAGATATACATTTACAGGCTATTATTTTGGTGGGCGACTATTTATGTCAGTTTCTCTTTTTAAAAGGATTACATGTAGATTTCTTTTGAACAGCCTATAAAGAGTTAAAAAAATTGTATAAACTGACCGTGTATATAACTTAAACTCAATGAAATTACCTGAAATTGATACAAAGTTTCATCAAAAATATCTTTGATAGACCATTTGAGAACCAAATCAATGAAATCAATATCTTTAGGCCTTGAAATCTTCATTTTCTCCATAGGAGAACCTCCTCCCATACCTAAAAAAATTATTCAAAAAAATGAATACTACAATAAAAAATGTTGCATACAAATTTCTATATACAAGGAGCGGAGCTACAGTATAACTATGTACAAGTTCACGTGAACTAGTAACTTTCGATTAAATCAATATTTGTATTAAGAAATTCACTAATACAACAAGAAAAACACCTTAATCCCAAGAATTCACTTTACCAACTTATATATAGCAAGACTTTAGACATATATTGAATGATACATGAAAAGAAAATAGTATTTGAAATTGAAGAACTCATTTTCATGTTTTGAAAACTTATCTTTAGAAATTAATCAAAAAAATTCATTCAAATGCATAATTAATACAGTTCAGTGCACAAAGCATTTAGCAAGATCAGAAAAGAAGGTCGCACCTGTAATGTATACGATCTACCGTAATGCAAGTATTAGTAGCTGCATAGCCAAAACATATTTTTTAAAAGGCAAAAAAATATGTAGCAACACACAAATTAAGAACTATATATTGCAGAAATTTTTTGTACAATAAAAAGGAAATGAAGAAATTAACAAGTTGTTCTTGGAAAACGAAAGGGTGGTCTTTTCATTTTCCTCATGGTCTACTCATTTTCCCCATTTAGTTTTTTTTTTTTAAAATAATAATTAAGACTATAATTTATTTGTGTTTTAGTTATTCAATTAATATATGTTGATTTTTATTAAATATTATGTTCACTTTTAGCATGTCCTTTTCATATTCTTATCATTTATTTTTATTTGTCCAATATACAATAAATATATGTTTATTTTTATTTGTTACTTTTCACATATTAAGAAGAAAAAAAATATCTTTTCATGTTTTACTGTTTATATTAATTATTTATTCCCTAAATCTATATATCTATAAGCTAATATTATACATAATTTGAGAATTGTGTAAAATACTCATATTTATCACTATTTCTTAAGGGATATGTAAAGTTCTAAGTGGACAGTAAAGTTTGTGTATATTTTATCCTTTCAAACGTCAAAATTTTACAGAATATGTTAATGTTATTCACGAATACTATACAATTTATCTTTTTATGACGAAAATATTTGAATCCACTTGTGCCTTCCTCCATTTGTGCAACTACCTGGTAATTTGTCAATCAGGGCTTAGTAAATAAATAAAAATCACCTAGTTTTTACATTTTTTTAATATAAAATTTAAACCTAAAAATTCATGATTTTTCTTAATACTACGTATTAGGGCTGCGTATCGGTCCATTTGGTTCGATTTTGAAGTTTATTGGTTTGACTTATTGGTTATCGGTTTGTAGAGATGTTAAACCGTTATAGAATCATTAAGATATTGACTTATCGGTTATTGATTTATCCGTTATTGATCGTTATCGGTTTAACCGTTAAGATTTGACACAAAAAATATTGAAAATCACTTTAAAACAAGGTGACAAACCAAATGAATCATGCACATGAGTTCACAAGTTACATCTTTCTCAAAAACAAACACTTTTAAATTGTAGAATAACCAAGAGTTTGGGACAACCAGAAATAAAAGTAGGAAACCAAACTCTAAGTCAAGGACTTTGTTTACAAAATGGAATGTATATAATTATTTAATTTACTATCGGGTTATCGGTTAACTCGTTAAGAAAAAAACCTAAAACCGTTAAGAACCGATAACCCGATAACAAAAAAATCAAAACTGTTATCAAAACCGCTAAATCAATAACCCATTACGGATAAACCGATAACATTTTTTCAGTTCTGATTATCGATTTCAATTCGATTTTGAACCGCGCTACTACGTATGCTACTAAAATAGATGTGTCTTTCAGAATTGATAATTTGCTCATCTGTTTAAAGGTGTTTCGAAAATATTTGCAATTTGGTAATTAATTGGATAAATGAATGAATTAATTAAATCAATATAAAATGAAAAAGATTTTGTATAGAAATAAGTTGAATAGGTTATGCGTTTTTAGAGAAAAAATAAGTGCTTTCAAGCCATAGTAAAAAGTAAAAACAATAAAAAAAGTTTTTTTTTTCCCTCAAAACCACTTTTAAAATATTGATCAAGCACAAAGTATAAGATATAGTAATTTATTAAGTTATTTTTATTTATTATAGGAAAAGGTTCAATTATGTTATTGAAGTTTGAGAAAAGGCATGTTTATGCTATTTGATAAGTTTAACTCATTTATGTCATTTTCATTTTAGAAAAAGTTCATCTATGTCGTTATTGTTAACTGAAATGATATAGATGAATGATGAATCAAACTTTTAGCGAATGACATAAATGAGTATTTTCTCAAAGTTCGATTTACATATTTGAGTCGTTTTCCTTTTAAAAAAATAGTTTGATTAATAACGTGGCCGGATATAATTTACCACATGTAAAAAATGATTTTGCAAAATCAGGACTAATTTTAATTAACAAATAGTGACAACTGATGTGTATAAATCTTTCTCAAATAGAAATGACATATATGAGTCAAACTAATGAATAACATATATAAGTATTTCTCAAAATTTAGTGACATATTTTGAATATTTTTCTTTATTAAATTACTGTTTAGAATGAACAATATTAAACAAAAATTATTTCTTTTATATTAATAATATACTACCTTCGTCCACATTTAATTGTCATGATTTTCTTTTTTAAAGTCAAATAATAAATACTTTGACTAATATTTTTCCATCATATTGATATGTAAATTTTTTTTTGCAATTTATAGTACTTGTGTATAGTTTTTTAATATCTAATTTTTTTTGTTTAAAATATTGAATTAATGTAATCTAATTTCACTTAAAAAATTAATTAAATTAACTTTCGAAAATGCAACATAACAATTAAAAGTAGACGGAAGGAGTAACTAAAAATAATTATATATTTTGTTTCTGAATTTTAAATGATAACTATTTTGAGATAATTTTTTTAAATCTAAAATAACAATTAAAAGGGCCCCCAACTAAAGAAAAATGCATTCATGTAGCAAAATCTTATCCAATAAAAAAAAAATGATTCGCTGACTAGGATTCGTGTCAAACTCAAGTCATATTTTTTTTATTTCTCTCGATTTCTCGAATTGACATTTTATTATATTTGAATTCGTACATTTTAATTTTATTTTTTTATGGAAAGTGTTAATATTTGATATTCGATTTTATTTAAAATTGTGCATTATAAGATTCATTTCTAAGTCATTTTGGTTTCTTACTCAATATTCAGTATTGCCTTAAGGTTTGATTAAATTTGAATTCACCAATCACGGAAACTCATTTTGAGAGTAGTGTTGGTATTGGTACTTAAATGAATTTGATTTCTTACTCGATTTTAATGTTTATATTGAGATTCAACTAAATCTATATCCACGCTTTATTTATCTTATTTTTAGAAATTTATTTTTAAAGATTTGAGTATGAAATCTTTAATTAAAATATAAAAATATCCTAATCATTTCACCAACCACATGTTGGTGTATCAAACTCAATTCAAATATTTGTGTCTATAGATAAAGTCTTAACTAATTAATGATGATCAATACCACGTATTTGCCACATACTCAATTTTTTCTTCACTTTTCTACCAAAAAAAATATTAAACAAATTTCCTCATTTTTCGCCTAACAATATATTCCTTAAATTATTTTCGATAGATCCTCGACCCCTCAAATTTTTGCTCCCAAATAATAACCATTCACAAATTATAGGTCTCCTAAATTCAAGAATTATTTGGCAATAAAATCTACTTTTTTATCACCCTTCCAAAAAAAATAAAAAAATCAATGGTCCACATGTAACATTTTTTTAAAATTATAAAACTTACCCTTAATTTAAAGATTCTTAATGGATAACTCTGACACCTTTGTCTCTTCTTATCTAAATCTTATCTATTTTTTCTTATTTTTTTTTCTATAAATAGTCTAACAAATCACCAAACATTTCATTATCCATTCTCTCAAATTGACTCAAATTTGTTATTTTTCATTAATTAAGAAGAAAAAAAATGTTGGCAATATTCAAAAATGGTGTTGTTGATCCACCAAAGGAGTTGCAAAGTCCAGCTTCATTACAAGCATCAATTAAAGCTGCAACACCTGAAGAAACTATGAAGAATTTTTTATCTGCAAATCCAAATAATGGATTTTCTATTGGATTTATGAATAAGGCTTTTTTGGCATATTCTAATCCTTCAACTTCATACAACACTTTGCCAAGGTATTAATCTATCCTTCTTTCTTTTCTTCTAAATTGGGATAATAAAATGTTAATAATGATGGAGCTAGGAATTTTACGAGGGTAAAATGGGGAAAAAAGATACTATTAGTAAGATTTGAAAATGCAATCATTTGTTCATTCGAAATATCTGAAATCATTGGGCTACAATAGTCTCTTGTTTTAAGAGTATCTTAAATATAAATATTTAATTATTTAATGTATCATTTCACTTGTATACCGGATATATTTTTTTTTACCAATGATGTATATGGTTTTTTTTATATGATGCAAAATTATTGATCTTCTTTTTTTGTAGGTTGTTTTGTGGTGTGAATGACATATATTGCATTTTCTTGGGAAGTTTAAGCAACTTGTGTGCTTTAAACAAGCATTATGGGCTTTCAAAGTGTGCAAATGAGGCCATGCTTGTGAGTGAGGCCTATCGGACCCTCCGTGATAGAGGCCCATACCCGGCCCATCAAGTCCTCAAGGAACTTGAAGGTAGCTTTGGATTTGTCATCTATGATCACAAGGCTGATACAGTCTTTGTTGCCCTTGTAAGTATACGTATCGTTTAAGTTATACACATCGTCAACTATTCAAAAATATCATAGGTGCATTTTTAACGAGTCTGACAACATTTCTGGAGAGTTCGAATAGTATATTTATTTTTGTTACTAATTAATGAATGTTATGTATAGGGTGATGATGAAAAAGTTAAGCTCTTTTGGGGCATAGCATTTGATGGATCTGTGATGATATCTGATAATGTGGATCACATTAAAGCAAGTTGTATCAAATCATTTGCTCCATTCCCAACTGGTATGTATATCAAACTTGAAAGTCCTTGCCTATTTTATTTTCGAATTCCATGCCTAGTAGAAGTTTAGTGCATCAATATAACAATTAAATCGCACAAAGGCTTTGGTCATGTGTGGATACAAACATGTGATGAGTGAATTAAACACTTGTTATATGTTTGAATTCAGATATGAACAAAGCCTGATATTTAAGTCGATTAGGAAAGTAAAGGGGCACATGTCCATATTTTATGGGACTTCAAAAAGAAAGAAAAACAATTACATTGCATTATTAGCACTCATAGTTGTTAGGTGTTAGGGCAGATTCAAGATTTGAAATTCGTATGTTTCAACAACGATATCGAGTTTATATAGAATGAGAAATACGTTATCTTAACATATATTCATGGTTTACACAAAGTTGTTGAATCCTCATAAACTCATAAATTACACGTAGATTCGCCTCTAATTTCGATTATGATTGATGTGTTTTTTTAGGGTGCATGTACCATAGTGAAACAGGATTGAAGAGTTATGAACATCCAAGTTACAAGATGAAAGCAATGCCAAGAGTTGATAGTGAAGGTTCAATGTGTGGAGCTTATTTCAAAGTTGATGTTTACTCAAAAGTGAATAGCATGCCAAGAGTTGGAAGTGCAGCAAATTGGGCAACTTGGGGCCAATAGACATAATTTTGGTCGTTTGAGATCTTTGGTCTTTATCTGAATCCGATGAATAAAAAAAAGAGCTTATTTAATAATTGCTTATGTTTTATATTCAAATTGTATTTTAGTTACTTTCAATCTTCTTCAAGGACCTCAACTTTGTAAATTGATAATGAGGTTTCCTAGATGGGAAGTTTTTTTTTTGTTTTTCTTTCTTCTTTTATTTAGTATGTTTTGAGTAGGAAAAACTAATGTGCAAATACTTGGCATTCTAATATGGGCTTATTTGCACTTCTATTTCTATTTTGTGTTGTTTATAGTTTTTGTCATTAGTAATTAATAACTCCTTTATAAGGTATAAGTTTATATTTTTATATCATAATCTTTTATAAGTCATGTCTATACATAATTTTAGATTTGACATCAATTTTATTGCTAAAGAGAATAAATTAATGATCTAACTCATTTAAAAGATAAAATATGTGATTTTATGTCATATATTTTTCTCTTATGATTATAAGTTTTAAACATTAGTAAAAAGCTTAGCTAACATAATGTGTGAAAGGATCTTGAACAATTAAAAGGTAGCATGAGAATCTTTATCTCAATGTCTTCTGCAAGTCGTTCTATTTTTTTAATGAATTTTTTTTAGCAATGTCTTCTGCAAGTCGTTTTATTTTTCTAAAAAAAAACATATTCGTTTAAAAAGAAATTAATTGTAAATAAGGAAATTTAAGAAAATATTCATTTGAAAACAAGTTAAATTGACACTTTTCACCAATAAAATAATTTTTTTGTGACGATAGAATTCAAGAATTACAAAATGAAAAATTGGTACTTTCATTAACAAAATGAAAATTTCGATAGCTAAATTAAACTATACTAGTAAGATTTTTGTGAAAAGAAATTAATGTTGGAATTTCCGCCCATACTTGGGGAAATTTTGCGGTACACACAAGCACCAAATGTTCATTTCCCTAGGTGATTATGTCCCAATCATAATTTTCTTTACCATATATTTGCACAAACATGAATATTCCACGTTTACATTTAGATTTTTGTCTCTGTCTCAAAAATTCATCCAAAAAATAAGTTTGGTACTTAACTTTGTTATTCTAATTTTGTGGATTGATAACATACATTTCATCATATAGATATTTTTTTTGTAATTCATATCTCTTCACTCGTAATAAAAAATCTCTAATTCGAGTCAACAACAAAAGATATCTTACTAAAATCATTACACTTTTCATCATGTAATGTTTGAATTTAAATTTAATTAAATCTCAATACGATCGAGATGGAAAAAGAAAGACGAGTGGGTGGGTGGGGGTGAAAAAAATCCAAAAGGTAGTTGAGAAAAAAAGCGTTTTGACAGAGTGTCAAGTTATATCTTTATCCATCACTATCAAAGCTCTCCATATGAACAAATGAAAATGCTGCATAAGTCTTCTTCTTCTTCTTCATCTATCATTTTTTCCACGACGACGTCGTTTTTCACTGTCAAATCGCCCATATATTTTCCACATTTCTTCATATTCACGGCTCTCCGAAGTCCAAACTCAGTTTTCTGTGTTTTCATCAAAAATTGAAGGTACGTAACAGTTTTTATCTCTCTAAATTATTGTTTAGGATTTGGATTTAGCTAACTACAGTTTGATTTGCTGAATTTTGTGTTTTTTTCAAAAAAATATTTTTGTTGCTCCGGTTGATATCAACAGAATTATTGATTCAGAATTGTTCATTTTCGAAGCTCCATAAACACTACGTTTGAGGATTTGAATATAGCTAGCTAAAATTTGATTTCCTGATTTTTTTTAAAAATTTTGGTTGCTCCTGTTGGAAATTGCTGGCTAGGTTGACATCAACAGAATAATTGACTCATAATTGTTCATTTTCGAAGTTCCAAAAACACTATGTTTGAGGATTTGAAATGAACTAGCCACAATTTGATCACTGATTTTGGTGGATATTTTGTTTTTTCTCTATCTGTATTAGTACATACTATTTAGGATTTGGATTTAACTAAACTAGAATATGATTTCCTGATTTTCGTGTTTTTTCTTGCTCCTGTTAAAAATTGCTGGCCAGGTTGAAAACAATGTAATAATTGACTCGAGTGCAATTCTAAACTCATAATTGTTCGTTTTCGAAGGTGCAAACACTATGTTTGAGGATTTGAATTGACCTGGCTACAATTTGATTTTCTGGTTTTGGAGGATATTTTGTTTTTGTTTTTCCTAAAAATTGCTGGCCATGTTGATCACAGTGAGAACTTAATTAAGTTTTAAGTGATTAAGCTACAAAAAGTTTCTAGTCATGCTGATGAGTAGTATAGAGATTAATTAAGTTTGAAGTGATTAAAGCTGAATATGAGATGTAGGAGTTTGAAGTGATTAAAGCTGAAGATGAGATGGAAGTTTTATCTTAGAGCTGTAAAAATATGACACTTGGGCCTAACTCAACCCCAAAAGTTAGCTTATGAGTGGAGGATTGTTCAAGTCCATATAAGCAGACCACCAACTCATTCCCCAACCAGTATGGGACTTACCCACTCTAACAAGAGCAAATTGGAAAACAGTGATATCACTGGTCAGAACGGGAGCCTTGGCGCAACTGGCAAAGCTGCTGCCATATGACCGGAAGGTCACGGTTTTGAGATGTGGAAACAACTTCTTGTGGAAATGTAGGATAAGGTTGGGTACAATAGACCCTTGTGGTCCGGCCCTTCCCCAGACCACGCATAGCGGGAGCTTAGTGCACCGACCACCTTTTTTTTTTTTTTATATCATTGGTCAAGAATTTTGATTTTTGGTACGTTAGCTTAGAATACAACAACATACCTAGTGCAATCCCACAAATGGGGTCCGGAGAGCGTAGAATGTATGCATACCTTACCTCTACCTTTGTGGGACAGAGTGGTTGTTCCCAATAGACCATCGGCTCAAAAGAAATGTTATTGAAGCAGGATTGCAAGAGTATGTTAGCTTAGAATACTTAAAATTTTAAAATATGCACATGCTCACTATTTTTTAGATGGGCAAAAGCTTAAATATGTTACATTTTGCTGAGTTTTTTTAGGGTTTAAAACCGTATTTACTTGTACTAAATCGTTTTTAGATGGAATATAACCCATCAAATGACTCAAGTGCAATCTCCTCTCTGTTTTAATTCTTTGGTTACCTCAATGCATCAGAGTCATCAGCTTTCTTTGCACTTCAATTACTGTTCTACTTTTAAAAACGTTTTCAGAAATATAAGTTTGATGATGCTTGAATGTACTTATTTTGGTCTTGCTGATTTGGGTGATTTTCCAATTCACATGGATTTTGGAGTAAATTGATATGCATATAAATTTGTAGGCTGTGATGCATATATGTATAGTAGTTTATGTATATATGTGTTTTTATGCAATTTCTTTCTTTTTGGGTACCGAGAATGTTGAATTTTAGCTAATTGTTTCCTTCGTACTTAATCAAAAGAAACTTAATACATTAACTGTGGAATGCCTAAATTTCCAATAGTCAACATGAGTTGTAGGCCATATATTTGGTAATGAAATGTGTTTCTTTTAAAATTGGTGTGATACATCAATCCTAAACCAGTTGGTGTTAGTTATATGGTTCCTCGATATCCATTTTGCTCCATTTGGTCCTGTTTATTCCACTTCTCATTTTTTCAAAAAAAGAGAAAGAAAAGAGAAATGATAATTTTCCTTTGATATCTCACAACTGTGAATATTTTCACTTGTCACAGAAAAATTGGGGATGGTTAACATGTAATTCTAATGTCAAGAGGCACTATGGTCAAGTAAGGAACCTACTAAAGTATAGATTGAAATGAATTGCAGCTGCTTTGGTGCCTCAACTCAGCGGCAGAAAAGGGGTGTTGATCTTGTTCATCAAGATACTGCAGGTTGGTGCATAGTTGAATCTTGGATATTAGCTGATCAGTTGTGTTCTCAGTTGAGTGAACTTTTTAGTTGTTTGATGAATTTGTCACAACTTTATATTGCCTTCAGTGTTAACCCTTATATTCCTCTATAGCTGGTTGATCTGTATGTGGCATTTTGATTTATCATGATTGTCGCGGCACTCTGTAGCTGTAAATCACTCCAATTCATTTTCTCTCTTTCCTTATCTAGTTATCTAATATCCCTTAGACTGCTGTAATCACAGGGCTTATGCATAAATGCACTCAAGATTATTTGGTTGTCTTCTCCCTTGCTCTTTTATTTGGCCCTCTCTGAATATCTTTGAGCTGCCTTTACATATTTGCAATTCTGAAACTTCTTACATCCATTTTGTGGATACGAGTTCTTTAACACTTCCAGCTCACTAATCAGTAATCATTGCTTATTTTAAACTAATTGACCTGCTTTTTGTAATTTATGCACCAACTTAAACAAGCGTGTAATTGTTGAGTTGTCCACGTCAGTTGTGGGGTGTGGATTTGATCTCTTTGTATGGTCCTGGACAATCCTCGTTTTATGATGTAAAGATATGGCACCTGAGCCTAACTCAACCTCAAAAGCTAGCTCATGAGGGGAGGTTTGTCCAGGTCCATATAAGGAGACCAAATTCTCATCCCTCTATCGATGTGGGACATCTTAACACTCTCCCACATGCCCAGACCTCAATTGGAGCGTGAACACTTCTAAATGGGGGCCCATCATCGGTGAACAACAAATTGGGATGGGCTTGGCTCTAATACCATGTAAAGATATGACACATGGGCCTAACTCAACCTCAAAAGCTAGCTCATGAGGGGAGGTTTGTCCAAGTCCATATAAGGAGACCAAATTCCCATCCCTCTACCGATGTGGGACATCTTAACAATGAGTTAACTTTTTGGGGTTGAGTTAGGTCCAAGGTCCATTGCTTATCATGGTATCTGAGACAAATCCATCTTAATTCTTAGTTTAACCCGGTATTGGACCCCCATATTATGTTGTCTATACTCCAGTTGATAGGCCCCTGAGCGGGGTGGGGGGAGGGGGTGTTGAGTTTTTCCATGCCTATTGTGGATTTGGTCTCCTTATATTTTTTTAGGTGAATCCTCACCTCCTGATCTAGCTTTTGTATTTGAGTTGGGTCCGAAATCCATTTCTTATCAGTAACGAATGGAGCGGTTTGTACACTAAATGAAACCTATTTATTGGTCAGTTGTTTGTGAATCATTAGAAATAAAACCTTCTCTATGTTTGCCCCTCGGGATTGTGGCTTAGTGGTAAGAGTGTCGCAAGTGATGTTTGGGTTAGATGCACATCACGAGTTCGAATTCTGCTGTGACCAAGAACCTGGTATCTAAGTGAAAGATAGAGGGTCGTGTCCATTATTTACCGAGTTTCAAACTGTATATGCCAGCTGGCCCTCAGAGTTTTCATTGTTATATTTTAAGAAAACATTTTCCATGTCAACAAAATATGCTACAACCATGTCAAAATGGACATTGCTTTTGCTATTTTTAGTGCCCAAGAGAAGTGAAGCAGACTGACAGATTATTTAGATAGAAATAAATTAAAAGATAACATATTATAACCAGACATAGTAAATCTAGTAATATAAGTATGCAAGAATAATTAGAAGCTGAAGTGGGAATTGATATTAGTGAATGCATGTGCAAGGTGAGATTAAATGGGAAGCCAAAGGGAAAGACAAAACTTAAAATATGATATAAAATAGTAATTTTATGAAGCAATCTACCGTTAGTTACTTCAGATATGAACTGCTAATTTTGTTGAAGAAAGAAGAAGGCATTTCTAAGAGAGGTATATCTCAAGTACAGAAGGTAAATGCCTCTGCTCGAAAGACAAATGCCTGTATGGAGAATGGCCTTTCGGGTTGCTTTGAGTGTCTTACTAGGCTGGTCACACGTAAAAACAAAGTGGCTCCAAGAACCTCAAATATGGATGAAGAATGAGGATCTGGTTTGGAAATCTGTGATTAGGAGCGAATCTAATATGATACTAGTGTATATATATAAGCTATATAGATGATGACATGTTCCAGAAGCAGTTGACATTTTGATCTTGGTCCAAGGGGTCAATTTGTACTTTGCCTTTGATTCGAAATGTAAAGAAAAAAGTCCATCAATCAATTACACCTCAATCTGATTAGTTGGGGTTGACTATGTGACCAATCTGTCCAGTATTTAGAGAATTCATATTATAATTAGACTGTTTTTTACGTTGGCCGTCAAGTGATTGCACCCTTCTCCGTTATCCAGCTTGGACAAGGTATGCTTTGCAAAGCACATAAAAGGACTTGCTCCAAATTTGCTCCGGAATCTGGAAAAATGGAAATTCTCTTACACTAACTAATGTGGTAGGTGTAATCATCAAATAGTATCACAACGAGCGAGAAGAAGAACTTTGAGTATTCCACTAACTAGCTTGCACATATATCTGATTCAGATCATCTTATAAATGGTAAGGATAAAAGGATTGGTCAAGTAGCACCAATATTACTTACTTTGATTAAAAAAAAGTTTACTGTACCAAGTGATGTGTAAAAAGTTATACAGAGGCCATGCATCAATTCTCACAGTTAAAGGATGAAAAAGTTCCATCTAGTGGTTGTTTCCGGGGCCACCATGAAAATTTGGTGAAGATGCAATGTCTTACACTCTATTCTTGGTCAAAGTTTGACGCCTTACATTTGTTGCTTAAGATATACTTCTATCCATCTCTTATCTGCAACAACTGTAATCTTTACCTTCTTTTTCATGGACACACTAATATTTTTTCTGTCAGGCCGCTCCACTGCAAAGACAAAGAATATTTCATACAGTGAATTACGAAGAGCAACCAACAACTTCCATCAAAGTAATAAAATAGGGCGAGGAGGTTTTGGAATAGTATACAAGGTTCAACTCTATCCTATAAATACTTCTCCCCATTTATATGCCTGAGCTTTATTGCATGGACAACTTCCATTTGCATGCGACTCGCATGGTGCAATTCACAGAATTACATTGCCAAAACCTTTAGATGTTTATCTGCAGTTCTCCAAAATTTTGTATTCCAAACTTGTTACTACTTACGATGTGATTAGCTTTTCATATTTTCTGCCTCTTAAAGAAAGTTGTTTCAGAAACATTTTAGGTCCTGCACCTGCCAGTGTCAGTTCATGGTTTTTGCATATATGTAATATGACATCAAGACTTTTAGTGAACAAAGTCCTTGGACTTAATTCTTATGGTGCATTGCCATGTTTGTTGAATGATGATTCAACTTTAGTGCAACTTTGTAGGGAACTCTAAGAAATGGAATGGAAGTTGCTGTGAAGACGCTTTCTGCTGAATCGAGACAGGGGTTGCGTGAATTTTTGACAGAGATTGAAACTATATCAGATATCAGACACCCCAATCTGGTTGAGTTGATTGGATACTGTCTTGATGGAACTAACCGGATCCTGGTCTATGAATATTTAGAAAATAAGAGCCTTGATCGAGCACTGTTTGGTAAATTTGCTTGGAATCAAAGAAGTACTTCACCATCTATGAATGGGGTACTGAAAATGGTGCTTGCTTTGCAGGTTCTAGTACAAGTAATATCAAATTAGACTGGGACACAAGGGCTGCTATTTGCTTGGGTACCGGTACTGGTCTTGCTTTTCTACATGAAGAATTAGTGCCACATATAGTGCACAGGGACATCAAAGCTAGTAATATACTACTTGATAAGGATTATAAACCAAAAATTGGAGATTTTGGACTGGCAAAGCTTTTTCCAGATAATATCACTCACATCACCACGCAGATAAAAGGAACCACGTATGTCTCCTGAATTTCTTGCTGATGCTTCAATGTTTTCCGTGGCTATACTTGATATCACCATTCATCCGTGAGTTCGGTGAGCGTGAGTGTTGATTATTTTAGAGGTTGGGTATCGTTATAAATCTTTTATATACACCTTTTAAATAAGTAGAAGGTACTTTTTCACCAGGTGTGTTTGGAACGAAGGAAAATATTTTCCATGGAAAACTCTTTGAAAATAAGTGATTTTCTTATTTATTTTTGGTGTTTTGTAAGTATGCAGAAAATAGTCTCAAAGCATTTATTATAATGTAGGCAAACACTATGTGAGTGGGGGTGGTGGAGGTTGGGGGTTATTGGTGGTAGAGGGGTGGAATGGGGTGTGTTAAGAGGATGGGAAGGAGTGGAAAGTCACTTAGGAAAATTGTTTTCCTACTCCATTAGAGTAGTCATTTTTCTCATTTTTAAGTAACTTGTTTTCCTAGAGAAAATATTTTCTAACCATTTTGACCAGCCAAACATGGGAAAATTGGAGAACTGTCTTGCCATATCTAAATTGATTCTTTATTTTTTTTTAAGAACTGTCTTGTCTGAACTGTGTTTACTCATATTTTACCTCTTCCGGTGGTCAAGAATCAAGAACAAATGTTCCTCATAGCACCTTGCTACCCCTTGCCTGATATATGTGTGTATTGGTCGTATGAATTCACCGTCTTTACCCTATTCTTGTACGTATATTGTGTCAACTAAGAAAAGTAGTGGATTCTATAATCTGCCTCGAACTACTGAAGTTCTGAATGTTTGGTGTTAGAGAACCCAGGTCTCATGCTTTAAATTTTGAAATGGTGTCATGGGGTAACTGAAAACAGTGTTCTTATTTCTACATCTTTTTCTTTTCCAAACAGTGGCTATCTGGCACCTGAATATGTAATGGGCCGTCAATTAACATCCAAGGCTGATGTTTACAGTTTTGGGGTCCTAGTACTTGAAACAGTAAGTGGCAGGAGTAGTAGCAGTGGGACATGGCAAGGGCAGAAGTTACTCCTTGAATCGGTGGGTATAATTTTCAAAGTCGTTAATTTCTTTCTAGATATGCATTCTGGTTCTCAATAGCATTAATAGTCTATAGCATGATTTGTTTACTTGCATTTGCTACTATTATTTTCATATACTGATTATTGTTATTTAAAAATTGAAAATTTCTAAGCATGTCAAGATGTGATTCTATAGATAATAGGGGTGAATCTATCTATGATAAGTATATATTAATCAGAATCTGTCTCAATCTCAAACTAATTTGGATGGTTGTTGAATATTGAATTACCCATCATGCTCTATTTGGGGGAAATTTCTTGCCAATACTATAAATAAGTAGTCTTGTAAAAATCTCCATTTGGTGAGTGTATGATTTATCTTTTATTACTCCTCCTAGTGTTGTGCAAAGTGAACAGTTGTTGGAGTTTTACCAAAATCAATACGGTTTTAGCTATAACAGAAGATGTTGGAAGCAAAGGATCTACATAGACAAATACCAACTAGTCTGAATTAAGGTTTGGTCACTGTTATTACACTTATATTAGGTTCCTTGTATTAAAATTACTCTAACATTAGGTCCATCGTTTACCAGTAGTCTTTTAGTCTTTGGTCTCGTTAGAGGTTTATCCATTAGAGTATGAATATCTGTGAGATTTAGAGAACCTCTTATTTACTAGTACTGGAATGAAATGAGCACAAATAGAGTGGAATGGAAATGGAGAATTCATACACTTGACTCTAAGGCATAGTTGTTTGGAGTCTCAAATAAAAATGTGTGCTTGGTGAGATTTAGATTCAGAGTGACGGAAAAAAAGCATGAAAAGAAAATTTGAACCTGCTTCACCAATTTGGGATAAAGGCCCCAAGAGTGCAAATGGAAAATGCTGTTACAAAGTTGAGCTGATCCAACAAGGTATTCATTAGTAAAAATGCTACTTACAGCTATAGGAGATTGTGCCGACTATCAAGGATTCATGTTATTCCGGGACGGAGGATCTAAAGCCCAATTGTCCAAGTTGTTGTACCAAATAGGTGCTGTATGATTGTTCAGAAATGTGGTCTTTATTTCATTCTTGGACTTTGGTTTAGGGGGGTGAGTGGGTGCGTCGTCAAGGAAGGCTACCGAGAGGTGTTTCTGAAGTTAATTTTTCTTGTATGAATTTCTATGTGGTCTTTCTTTCAGTCTTGGATTTTGGTTTAGGGGGGTGAGTGGGTGTGTCGTTAAGGAAGGCTACAGAGAGGCGTTTCTGAAGTTAATTTTCTTGTATGAATTTCTATCTGTTTACTTCTAGATGTCCTCACTTGATTCGCTGATACTGCTATAATATAATAATTGAACCACTCACATCATAGTAGTAGTGTAAAGGCCGTAAGCCGGGAGGCAGCCATATAGTTGTCTTCACGATCATTTACCAGTCATACAAATAGACAAAGAGTAAGCAGCAACAACAACATACCCAGTGTAGTCCCACACAAGTAGGGTCTGGGGAAGGTGGAGTGTACGCAGACCTTACCCCTACCTCAGAGGTAGAGAGGTTGTTTTCGATAGACCCTCAACTCAAGGTAGACGAAGAGTAAGCTACACCAAGAAATGTGAGAATACACTGCTATGTTGTGGTTTTGCTAGTTGAATCTTGCAGTTTTCAGGCTAAATAGTGAGGAAACTTTTCAAGGTTACAACAAAGTACAATCCGTTCCTTATCCTTTTTGTCTTCTTGCGAATTTATGATATCTGGTCTTGATAATACAGTTTCTGACATTCTTGTAACTGCCAAAGGTTTTTTTTTTTTAATCTAATGACAAATCGAATTACAATTTACTGAATCAGGCATGGGAGTTCTACGAAGAGGGAAGGCTGTTAGAGTTAGTTGATCCAGAAATGGGCGATTTTCCAGAAAAAGAGGTCCTCAAGTACATTAAGGTAGCTCTCTTTTGCACACAAGAAAAGGCAAATCGAAGACCGATGATGAGCCAGGTTCTTGACATGCTCACAAGAAACATCAAGCTAAACGAGAAAGAACTCACACCACCAGGATTTTTCCAAGATTCGGGTGGTTTTAGTAGCTCACAACTAAAACTGAAGTCATCTGAAAGCAGCACAAGTCATCAAATGAGTTCTGTGCCCCTTACAATCACTCAGGTGACACCTAGATAATCAATTACTCTTTGTGAATGGCAATTGAATTTATTTAGGAAGAAATTATTATTACCCCGCGGGGCTTTGGTCAGTGATAAGGATGCAACACGTGATATGTGGATTAAGTGCACTTCATGAGTATGATCGTGCAGCAAATGAAGTCTAGTATTTAAGTCGGAAAGAGGATATATGGAAGGTCCATACACCCCGGAGTTTCGAATGTGTGCACCAACTAGAGTTGTGGCAGAAGCCAGAAGCCAGAAGCCATAGGAAATTCACTAAATGATACTCTATTTTTCTTTCTGATTATTTGGTTTTGTCCTTAAAGGAGTTCGTGTTTTCATCAATCTAAAGAGTCTCTTCTCTTGTATGCATAGAATGAGAAGACAAGTCAAATTGTATAATCTTTATTTTTAAAATTTTATTTTACTTCTTTTTTCCCTTCAGTCTAAGGTCTATTTAAACGGCCTCTTTACAGGTAAGGTCTGCATACGCTTACTTTTTCTTTCTGATGTATTCTCGTCTTCGTATGTGATACTACTTCTCATTGCACCAAGTGGTGTGTGCTCACAACGAGTGGTATACAAAAATGATTTTTGCCTCACTTGTTGGATAAAAACTTCAAGTTTAACAATTTTTTTACTTTTGGTCTTGGATTTGCTCATGGGTCAAGCGGGTTCATTCCAATTTATGTGATATAATTTAAAATCTTCGGAAAAACAAACTTTTAAACATGTGATCATCCCATAGCATTTGCCTTTTTAAACTTGTGATCTAGAATCTACTCCATTATTAAGAGCGAAATGAAATACTTTAAGGTGAAGTACTAAATACAAAGATGTATCAATCATTTTGTGATAGTTTGAAAAAAGAAAATGATGTCAAACAATTTGAGAAAGAAGGAATAGTTTTAGTGCCTCTGTAACACATAAAATCATGACATAAAATGATACAAAATGGAGCCTCTAGGTCAGCCACAGAACCCACAAAGATAAAGAAAGTTAAAAGATTATCAACATTAGAGAGAAAAAAGCTTTCTATGAACATGAAAATCGTCTAGACTGCGATTACAAATAAAAGATCTTGATGTTTAGAATAACAAAATGCAGCTGCATTCTCCTTGAATCAACGGAATGTTAGCAAGGCACAGAATACGGAGTACCCAAAATGGATGTTTTCTTGTCCCTCAAGAGAATAAAGAGACCTCTGCAGTAGCAGCAGGTTCTAGTGTCTGAGTAATTGCCTGATCAACACTGGATTCACTAGCAGGTACGCTGTCTCCGGTAGCAGGTGCAGTTCCCTCAGTTGCTGCATCTTTAGTGTTCTTAGCATCTTTTCCATCCTTACCAGCTTTGTCATCCTTGACAGGTGCGGGTGGTGGTGGTAGCATATGAGGTGGTGGGTTGTGCTTAAGCTTCACCAAGATGTGACGCATCCTTGAAAGATCGGTGGGTTTTCCAGGTTTGGGTCCTTGGACGACTGTGACGGATGGTTTCTTCTCTTGATCCTTCTTCCTTCCTTTCTTCTCAATATTCGGAACCTCATTAGGAACGAGCTCCGCTATGGCTTTCCAATACTGTTTGTCAGCTTCTTTGTGGAACTTTTCTTGATTAGCTACATACACCTGTTTCAACAGGAAATAAAAGAAAAGGAAAAACAAAACAAAATTTAGAGATATGGGAACATTGTAAGAGTGAATAGGGTGGAACTGACAGCTCCCCGAAAAAAAACTTACATTCTCTTTGTCTCGGTTGTTAGTCTTATTGGCCTCAATATTGAGCTTTCTTTTCTCATAGAATGCTTTCTTATGCTCTTCGCCTTCCTCGATAATTTGGTTTCTGATTTCTTTTTCCCTTTTCTCATTCTCCTCAAGACGGACAGCATTTTGCCTGCATCCCCCAAAACACAAATTATAACGAATCTAATAAGGAAAATAGTATTCAGGGTACCATTTCTGTTTTCATGACAAATATTAACTGTTATCAATTATCGGAACAGAAAAAGGAGAAACTGATTTGAATCCAGCCAAAAGCATCAATGGACTCTGATACCTATCACACATCGACCTCACCCTCCACGCTACTTCTTCCTTTTTATCTTTTAAAATTATTCTAAAAGATCAAGAAGGGAAGCACCTTTTGCATAACCAATTGACGATGATCCAAAGTAAGTCCACATATGCCTCTGACATTATCATATGAACAAGATCAACATTAATGACTTGTTATTCTCCTTAACCAAAATGGAATTACCTATACTGCCAACTGTTTTCATTTTTCCCGCACTTCTAATTATCCTTTAAATTTGGCAATGAGTCGACTCCAATACAATAAAAATATCCAGCAAATGAAAGGATAAAAGAAAATCATTTGACCCTACTCCCTAGGGACTTCAACAAATTACCGAAGTTTTAGATCTAAAGGTGGAAAGGGAAGAATAACACAAAAGAAACCATATACTACAAACGTTATTATTGCTCCAAGAACTATACCGGCAATCCAATTTCAGGTTACTATGCTTCTTGAGAGTCAAACCTACATTCTTTGACTGCGATATTATAAACATTTCACAATTGATTGAAAAATCAAACTGTCCAATAGAGTTCCTTTAAACTAATCTTCTTTTGTATTGATTCTATTTCTAAAATGCTGATAATCATCATCAGATTTCAAGCTAAAAATCATCAACTTTCAAATACCACAGTTCTTTTATTTGTGTTCTACTATTAGTTAACTAGTTAAATGGATACATAGTCAAAGACAACCAAGATGCTTGCCCATTTAGAGTCTCCACTAGTTTATGATTAATATGTACTATATCATCTATATCACAAATAGATCATCTCGAAGTAATAGTATTGTGTTCTTAAAGCAACAGTAACTATATCATCTATAACAGAAAATACTCAAAATAACAAACTGATTCTCCTGCAAACAATGACTAGCAAGATAAGTCCAATGTGTTTGGGATTTGGCCTTTCACATTTGGTTCAGTGGTTGCCAACTTCACTTGCTCTAGAGCAGGCAAAGTTCAATTCCTACAGAAAATCTCCTTCCCACTACCCGCGAATCAACATCCTGGCCATGGTACTCAAAAAAAAAAGAAAAGGAAACAAGAGATCTAGCTAATTTTCATGAAATACTAACAAAAAAATTAAATTTTTTCACCTCTCATTCTTGTTTTTGCGAGGCTATCAAATGAATGTTTTTATCCCCGATAAAAACGCCAATTAACTAAGGAAGAAAAATAATAAAACTTGCAGATCTACTAGGGTCCGACATCAGATCTGCTAAGTAATTAAAAGAAGTGGACATCAAATCACAGTTGTGGCGACTGATTAGTCCAAGCAACTAAGACTTACCAACCAAAATAAAGCCTAATCTTATTGATATTATTGTCAATTCTAGCAAATTACCAAATATAAACAGATCTACCAAAATAATTTATATCTAAGGGAAGCATATGCAGAACAGGATCCAAATTGCATAAACTTATTTTAACGAAGAGAATACACAATAGTATTTAACAGATATTATATCAAGGACTCATATAGTTGACTCTAGCTAGTTGGGGATCAAGTAGTAATTTTATTGTAGTAATAAGCAAAATTCAAATTCCAGAAACAAAAGCAAAGCTAACCTTCTCCATTCGCGTAGGGCTAAACCTTCCTCTCTCATTTCACTAGGAGGAGGAAGTACCGGTCCATCGGAGCTGAAAATTCCTTCAGAATCTTCACCGAAATCGTAAGCCTTACCATTTCCATCAGCGATCGGAGTCTCAGAGTCACCAAAAGGAGTTGATTGACCCGACCCGAACCCGTAGGGATCGGGATTGTTGACTGTGTGAGAAACGTGATCTACTGTAACTTCCTCATAAACCGGCGTGTCGGCGGCGGAGTAGTTGCCGTCGTGGAAGGAAGGACTTGCCGCCGTCGCCACAGAGTCATCGCCGTCCATGCTGATCGAATCGAACGAAGCCATTTTCTTCTCTTCTGTGCTTTCTCTCTGTTGTATTGGAATTTTGGATCCCTCTTTATATACTTGTCCTCAAAAGCTTAAAAAAAGAAAGAAGAAAATAATATCTATTTTAAATCTTCGCAAAATCTTGGAGTAAACTTTATAAATTTCGTATTTTATTATTTACATAAAATTTTGAGTTATATCAAATTCAAAAGGAAAAAAAAGGTTTAAAACTCACTTTATTATCTTCAATTCACAAAATTTGATAAAAAACTTATTTAAAAGTAAAATTATTAAAATTTCAAACTTCTTCGTTGATGTGTCTATTTCATATTGAAAGTATTTTTAGAATTTTACCATCAGCTGTTTTATAAATATTTTCTTACTAATAATTTGATTCTACATTATAAAAGAATATTTTATTAAATAAATAAAATTTAATATCAACAAAATTTTAATAAATATATTTTGAAATCACTTTGGTACAAGACTTTGTTCTATAGGTAATAAAAATAAAAAGGGAAAAAGCCTCTCTAGACTATGATTCAAATTTCAGAGATACACTTTCATTAAAATAAGGTCTTATTACCCCTGAATTCATTTTTTTTTGTAATTTTATATACCTTTTTGGCTTACGTGACATTCAAATATATCACACGCGCCTCAACTGCGTGGAGTCACGAGGTGTGTCACATAAGCCAAAAGATGTATAATATTATATAAAAATGAATTCAGAGGCAATATAACCTTAATTTAATTAAGATATGTCTCTGAGATTTCGATCATAATCTAGAATTACTTGTGCCTTCTCCCAAATAAAAAAAAAAATTTGCTCTGTAAATTCGAAATTCTATAATAGGATGCGTTACTTTAATGTGCGTATAGATGGCCGAATAAAAAAAATTATTCTATTCAGTTGGCTCAATAAAACAATAGAACTACCCCATCTCTACTTGATTAGGGCTGATAACGATAACTTTCTCCGATCAATTATCGAATCTCTAATCGGCCGGAAGTATGACGGCTGATGTACCAAACACCGTCGGCTATGCTAACGGAGATTTGAAATCCAAACACACTGATGCTAACACCGGCTCTAGGAAATCAAAGGTGAGCGAGCGGGGCCGTAGGCGGCGGAAGCAGAAGAAAAACAATAAGGTACCGTCTCGTGGAGTAGATAGTGACACAGCCGCTACCGACGAAGCTAATGGCGGTGCTGGTGATACTGATAAGGAGAATTCCGATCTACAGAAGGTATTTCTGGATTAATCTGAGGTGTAGTTGATGAGTAATTGTTTTAGTGGAGATATATATTTTATGAATTATTTAAGCATCTGTGTTGATCTTTCGATGAATTAGGTTTTATAAATTGGAAATTATAACAATAACATGTCCAGTCAGGGTGATGTGTATGTAACCTTACTGTCCTTATCCGTACCTTCGTGTCGTAGAGATACTGTTTTCGATAGATGCTCAGCTCAAGTGAAGCATATAGAAAATAATGTAGCAATAGTAGGAGAATTACTAATAATACTACTGATAAGGGAAATGAAACAACAGTGGACTACTTACTAACCTTCTATACTATTCCTCAACCTCTCCATATTCTCCTATAAGTTGGGAATGATGAAAATAAGAATAATTAGAGTAAGTATTCGTGTCAATTTTTCTTGTTCCTAAGTTCAGAGTATATTCGAAGATGTTTACTGAAACTTGATTCATGCAATTCTAGTTTCTCAATATGAGTATTTTCAAGCTGAAGTGTGTTAAACAGTCTTAGTAGGAGCATCCTTAAAGGCTCTATTTTTACTGATAAAATCAACGACCTACCTAGTGTAATCACATAAGTGGATCTGGGGAGAATGGTGTGTGTGCAGCCTTGCCCCTACCTTGTGGAGGTAGATAGACCGTTTCCGGTAGACCCTTCGCTCAAGTGAAGCATGTACAAAACAAGTATGGAAAGGAAATACCGTAGTAAATGACGCTAAAAATAAAGGAGAAGGGAATAGTAGCAACAACAGATACTACTGTAATCGAAGGAAAGGAAACAACATATAATATTATTGAATAAGCAATATTTATATAGGTGGATATCTAATGTGGCAGCTTGAGCGGCACACCTTGGTAAGCCTGCTTATCAAGGTTACAACAATGGGTTCCAACTGAGTGCTGTAGATAAGATTTGAAATTGAGTTCTATAGGTTTTACTCCTAAGATCAATTACTCAGTCATTCCCTTGGGGACTACTATATGGTTACATATAGTATAACATGGAATTATGATTTATGCATATGTTCTCACTTGAGTCTTTTGATGATCTCTAAGGATTTTCTCCCAAAAAATGAATACCTTTTCTTCTTTGACATTGTTGATTGAGCTGGGTTTTGTTTTCCCGGAGTAGTGGATGTTGAGTTATTTTTATGATTATTCTCATATTTCAAAATTATATTTTTCTGATTTTTCTTGTGTTTCAAAATTATGTGCATGTGAGAGTTTTATCTAGAAGATCCTGTTAATTTCTTGATACACATTTTTTAGGGTTAATTGTAGCTGTTTGACCTAATTACTACCATGTGTATATAGGCCTAAATATAATTTACTAATGATATGGTCTTCTTTTTTATAAAGCTGATGATATGGTCTTCTTTTTGATAAAGCTAATGATATGGTTTCTTTTATTACTATAGGGTAATTGCTTTGCTTGTGTTATTTTCTTTTGCATGGTATAGTGTGTATAAGCATTGTTTATTTGTGAATCTCCAAGGTCCAGCTAGTTATTAAGAAAAACAATGTTCGCCTATTTGTCATTCTGAGGAAAAAGGATGTCTGATGTAGGTCAGTTCCATCATAGCTTGGCTATAGTTAATTTGTTTTTTTCCAGCTGAAGACGTGCATGAACTTCTATTTTGACATGCCTCGTCTTTTTCGAGAAACTTTTTGTTATATGTTGGGGTCTGTCCCAGAGTTTTTATTGTTTGATAAAATAGTACTGTTTCTAAAAGATACCTTAGTTGTAATGTATTTATGAATTTTTTATACATTTATGGTGTTTTATAAAGTAACATGTATTTTCTGAGCTACTGATCTTGAACTTGCTTTGGCCTCATCTTCTGCAGTCCCTGGTGGTGGAGCAAGTTGAAGTGGAATATGTCCCAGAGAAGGCAGAATTAGATGGCGAGTTGGATGAGGAATTCAGGAAGGTTTTTGAAAAATTCAGTTTCACAGCTGCTACTGGTTCTGAGGTAAAAAATAATTCATTTTTGGTATATGATGCTATGTGAACTCTGAGTCATTACCTGATCTTTTTGTTGGGCCTCCAATCTCCTTATATCTCTCAAGTTGTTGAAATATATTACCGCAGTTCAAGAATTTTCCATTTGCATAACTTTTTATTGGAATATCAGGAGAATGATAAAAAGGACGAGACTGCTGCCGATGCCGCCTTAAAGAAAAAGGATGATTCAGATTCGGAGGAAGAGCAAGATGCTCAGCCAAGGGAGAAGGGTATTTCTAACAAAAAGAAAAAGGTCAATATCAACTTCTATTTGCTGTTGTAGTTAGCTACTTCTATTGTTCACCTTGAGTAGATTAAGACTGAATCACTTCTCAATTTCAGCTTCAACGTAGGATGAATATTGCAGAACTGAAACAAATCTGCACGAGACCTGATGTAGTTGAGGTATGGATAGGTGGCAAACATTACATATTATTATTTTGTTTTGATACTTGCGAACTTTGCATATTAGTATATTTATTTACCCTATGCAGTTTGGGGAATGTACATTTCTCTGTTCTCAGCTAAAATAAGGTTGTATCTCTGGCGAACAACCTAGTTTTGTGTTTTTCTTATCCTTTCACAATCATGCTGTATCAGCAAGTCCCTAAGAGTTCCTTGTCCGTGCCCTTTCTAATATCTGCTTTGTCTTTTGTTGTGTTTCTATGCTTTGAATCAATTAACAAATGTGGAACCATATGAGCGCTAGTATATTATTGCTATGAAAAAGGTCAAAATGCTCATACAGCAAAGGTAGTTGATATTATCCTCTTCATAAATTTATCCTGGGGCAGGCCAAAAGATTTTTTCTTTCTGTTATCCTCCTACTATTAATTGAGCACTTGTCCAGAAGAGTCATCCCACCTAAAAATTAACCAGATCTGGGCATGAACTTCATACCAACACCTTTTCCATACATAATCCCAATGAAAGCGTCAGCATAGCATAGATGAGATCCTCTTATGATAATAAGTGTTGTTTAATTTCATCATCATCTACATTATAGTCATCATCTTTTCCTTCTCCTCAGACTGGAACCAGCTTTTGCATGATCTGATGCAGGTTCTTTTGCACCCTTGGATAGTTTTACATTGATTTCTTGTGTATTCGGCATCTTACTTGTCTTGTTTTGACTACTGCCATTGACTTCTGTAGTAAATTACTGTTCTAACTGTAGACTTTTTTCTTTATTGGTGTGTTGTATGTCGTTTAGGTATGGGACGCTACTGCTGCAGACCCTAAGCTTTTGGTATATCTGAAATCTTACCGAAATACTGTTCCTGTCCCACGACACTGGAGTCAAAAACGAAAATTTTTGCAGGTCAGTTAACACTGCTTATTCATATATTTAGGTTGCGAACATTTTGAAAAGAAAAAGAAAAATAGGCCAATGTTAGTACATAGTGCACAATATTTTGTACCTCTTCCACTTCATGTAACAATTAACAAGGATAGAACTGGGTTAAATTTTAGAGGGTTTGGTTTGGGAAGGGGATGATGGGATAAAGTCAATGAAGTTTGTCTTATATGTATATATGTGGTTCTTGCAGGAGGGCGGCCTTGACATTGGTGGAGCCTCAACATGTAGGTCTTTGACAAATGGGATTCTTCATAATTCTATGTGTGTATTTTGTGGGTTGGGGGTTGCAGCGTTCCTCTGTTTATTTTGTGTGGGTTGGGGGTTGCAGCATTCCTCTGTTTATTTTGTGTGGGTTGGGGGTTGCAGCGTTCCTCTGTTTATTTGTGTGGGTTGGTCAAAAGACATTTCTTTAGCTCCATTTTCCTATAAAAAGTTCTGAAAAGTATAGTTGCATTAAGTCCTTTAAGTTCAAGTAACTTTAATGTTCCCACTGCAGAAACTCTAATTATTTCAGTTGTCTTTGCATTATTCATGCTTGAAGTGGTTAAATCTATTGGTACTATTGGCCAATGTGGTCGTCTATCCAATCCACTCTCTAGTTCTTTGGATATGATATTGTTAATCTTTCTTGTGTTACATTTTATCTCATCAAGCCTTGAATTTGGTTTTCAGGGGAAACGTGGTATCGAGAAACAGCCGTTTCAACTGCCTGACTTTATAGCTGCGACCGGAATTGAGAAAATTAGACAAGTATGACGAAATTTGTTCCATTTCTTCTTATATATTTCTTGCTTATATATTTCTTGCTGTGGTGGCCTTGTGAATAGGGATTTTTTTGTTGTATAAATGGAACTTAAACTAGATGTTGATGGAGCCAAGCTAGGACTTTCTGATGGTTTGTTGCAATTTTTTCTGAACTTTTAAAATACTTGCACTAAGAAATGCATTAAGAAATGAAAGCCTTCATTTCAGCAAGACATCTGATAATGAATGGATAAAGATAAGCATAATTCAACAAAGAGAAGATGCTACCTGGTACTTCCTTATGTTGACTTATCTTCATATGGACCTAACAACATAATTCTTTTAATTTGGAAAAAAGATAGGCTTCAATTATGTAGTAAACATATGCCAGAAGTATTTATCTGGAATGAGATGTTTAAATATCTTTTGTTTGAGAAGGTGCGGTATATGATCTTTTCTGCTAGTATGTTTATGCTTGACCTTGTTTTGTAATCTTATTTGTTCTTTTTGTGCAGGCTTACATTGAAAAGGAGGACAGTAAAAAGCTTAAACAAAAGCAGCGGGAGCGGATGCAGCCAAAAATGGGAAAGATGGATATTGATTATCAGGTTCCCAATTTTCCTTGGTTCCTTGTTGATACTGAACTGCAAAATAGTCCATACCTTGTCAAGTGCATGGATATTTCTGGTTAAATGTTGGTTGCTGTACTGTTCTGCTGAGTCTTTATATCATGTTATGTAGGTTCTCCATGATGCCTTTTTTAAGTACCAGACTAAACCAAAGTTGAGTAGCCACGGGGATCTGTATTACGAAGGAAAAGAGTTTGAGGTACAGAATTTTTCTTTGACATTGTTGAATGGTCATATGCTTCTTTCATATCTAGCTTGCATACAACTTTGGTCATTCTCAGCCGTCTGGTATTTCATCAATTTCTTGAGAATAAAAATGAGACAGTTTTTATTGATGTACACTTTTAGATTAAGATGTTTGATGGTGTTGGTTGCATTGGCTATACCAGTGTTTAGATTTTCTTTTCCACAGCTGCATCATCTTTTGATTTCTATATGCAGGTGAAGTTGAGGGAGATGAAACCTGGGACTTTTTCTCAGGAACTGAAAGAGGCTCTTGGTATGCCCGAAGGCGCTCCTCCTCCTTGGCTTATTAATATGCAGGTAAGTTGGCATAAATTTTAAGTTCTGTTTTATTGGATGTGGTCATTTTGGTCCCCTTAAGTTTCTTGTCGTCTTGCTAGATAGTTGGGTTTCGTTGCTAACACTTTCCAACTCACAATTGTCTTTGGCAGAGATACGGTCCTCCACCTTCATATCCTCAATTGAAGATTCCCGGTCTCAATGCTCCTATTCCACCAGGAGCCAAGTTTGGCTATCAGCCTGGAGGTTGGGGTAAACCACCTGTTGATGAAGTAAGATTCTGAAACCTTTCAGTTTATTGGAACCTTTTACATTTTGCTCATCACATTGTGAAGATGGTGTTTTGTTGTAATTATTTATTATTCTCAACATTTCTCCCTATTTTGTTTGAAATAGTATGGGCGCCCTTTATATGGAGATGTCTTTGGTGTGGTGCAACAAGACCATCCTAATTACGAGGTATTCCCACTTGTATATTGTATTTGCTGGAGTTGTTTCTTTCTTTAAGTAAGTTCTTGGAGTAACATTTTGCTTCAAGGTAGTTCCAGGCCAGCTGAAATAACAAGCATTACCTATGAGAACATGTATGTTTGGAAACACACCAATTTGAAGTTTGTGAAACTTATTGTAGGTGTTGGTAACCATGAAAAATATCTAAGCATCTCATTAATGAATGCTTGATAGTTCTTTTTAAACAAAAAATTCAAGTATGTGGTCTTTGTAATTGCCATAGCCAGTGTTCTTAGATCCTATTTTTGGTTACGTTTGTCATGCCATTTATGGTCATGCTTAGGATGAACCCGTTGATAAGACTAAGCATTGGGGTGACTTGGAGGAAGAGGAAGAAGAGGAGGAAGAGGAAGTGGAAGAAGAGATGGAGGAAGATGAGTTGGAAGATGGTATTCAGTCTGTGGACAGTCTTTCGAGGTATCACTTGATCCAAACTTTTAACACCATACAATATCTGTAGAAAGCTTTTATTAGCTCAAACTGCCCCTATTCCCCTAATTTTCAGTTCTCCTTTCTAAACCGAACATGCACTGTGGAAGCAATACTTAAATTCAACTTCATTTGAGGTATCATTTCTCAATGTGTTTGTTCGTTTGTATAGTACTCCAACTGGAGTTGAGACTCCCGATGTTATTGACCTTCGGAAGCAGCAGAGGAAGGAGCCTGAGAAGCCTCTCTACCAAGTAATAGCACTATATGTGGCCTGCTATTTTTTGCATTCCAATAGACACATATTTTCTCCTTGTCAAAAATCTCACTACCATCTACTTGTTTGTTAAGGTGCTTGAAGAGAAAGAAGAAAAGATAGCTCCAGGAACTCTTCTTGGAACAACTCATACGTGAGTTCATGTTTAAACTTGTGCAGAAGTTGTATCAGGCACCTCTCTTTTTTCTCTATACTAACTCTTTTTACTTTGGCCGTACAGGTATGTGATTAACACTGGCACTCAAGACAAGACTGCTGCCAAAAGGGTAATGAAATCTCTTGTCCTCTCTCTTTGTTTGCTGCATTGACATGCTACTTCATGTGATCGTTGACTTTATGAACTGTTGAATGCAGAAAGCAATGACATTATGATTGTTCTGTTGTTAATTGTTATCCTTCATGTGAAATTCGTCAGAAGAGTGAATTGTTTTCATCCTACTTATGGGGTTGTTGAAACCCCACTTGTGAAGTTATATTATTGTAGTTTTCATGTGTTCATAGGATGGATTATTCTCTTCCTATTGATGGGATTATTGAAACCCCAGTTTGGACCATTTTCTCCCCAAGTATTTGATAGAAGCTTGCTGTTTGTGAACTTGGTGCTGTGATAGGAGGTTTTCGCTTGCAGTTCTATTTGGCTTTTATAATTATATTTTGCATCTGATTGTGCGATGCTTGTCAAAGCTGGAAAGAATGTATTGTCAATTGATATAACATAAAATGGTGCTTTTTAAAAGTATTTGTTAGCTGAATGGAAATGCATTAAATTGAAGACCATGATATGCCACATCAGTATATCATCTTTTCTCTGTGCCCGATTTCAGTATTTCATGATTGTTCCCTGTTTGTGCCAATTCTGTTATTGACCCTTCGATTAGAATTTTGTGGTAATTGCTTGAATTTTCCACTGCAGGTCGATCTGCTTAAAGGTCAGAAATCAGATAGAGTTGATGTTACTTTGGCACCCGAAGAGTTGGAACTGATGGACAATGTCCTGCCAGCCAAGTGAGTAGCAACACTAGTAACACTGTTCTGATTCAGAGGATCTCATATGAATTTTCCCGATTTTTGCTGAAATTTTTTTGTTCTGTTTTATAGATATGAGGAAGCTAGAGAGGAAGAGAAGTTGCGTTCTCAGAGAGAGGATTTCAGTGACATGGTAGCAGAGGTATGTTAACTATTTCATCTTTGCATCTTTATTACTCTTTCTCAGAGTCCTTTTGCGTTTCTTGTCGTAGTAAATCTCAATGTTCACTAGTTCTGACATTGATGAAACTGCTGCAGAATGAGAGGAAGAAGAAACGCAAGTTGCAGGAAAAAGATGGCAAGTCAAAGAAGAAAGATTTCAAGTTTTGAGGCGAATTTCGTGTTCCATCTTGCAAAGTTTATCAAAACACATAAAACGAAGCATAAACTATATCTTATATCAACCTTATATATGAATTATGATTTTTTTTCTTAAATCACAACATTTTTCATTTTTGTTTTCACCAAGGGTACTAAAGACATCTACATATGTTATGAATACATTGAAAAGATTTGCCACTATGATCATCACAATGAATTGGTTGAAGTTTACAGCTAAAATCATTCATGCAGAAGAATCTGCGGTCGCAGATACAATAACGCTTATAACATAATGGTTCAACCTTATGTTCAGCGTTACGACATATTAAGTCACAGTCACTATCCTTGCCACAATGCATAAACACAACATTTCTTGGTTCCACTTCATGTAATAATATACCTGTTATATCAAATTTCATATAGTTAGATTACATATATTATATATAAATGTGCTTTTTAACTTGACTTCATTTGTGTCATTTATGTCGTCCAACTTTGAACATGTAGACACACTTGTCTTGTGCGACATAATATACATAGAATGTCACGTAGGATGTGAATTTTTCATGTTGCATAGGACGCATGTGTTTAGTGTCTACTTATGCATACTCAAAATTAGAGGGCATAGATGTCATGTGAGACTAAATTAATAAATATTATGCCTGAACAAAAAGAAAGACTTAAAAATATAAAGTAAGGTTGTGTTCGGTAGAGGAAAATAAGTATGTTTCTTATTTATTTGCTTTTGTTTGGTATTGGTATTATTGGTGGAGCTATTAATTTGGTGAAAGGTGTGTAAATTTCCCTTTTTGTTTAATTATGTTAATAAGGGTGTGAAAAAGTAAATATATATACTCATAATAACTAAGATTTAACCTATGTATATCATATAATTAATTTTCAGCAAAGGGTGTGCATCCGGACATGTATGGTATGTAAGTGAAAAATATTATCTAAAAGCATTTGTATAGAATCTAGAAAAATACTATGAGAGGTGCGGTGGCAGAATGACGACTACGAGGGTGAGGATGAAGATGAGATGTGTTAGAGGGTGGAGTGAACACAATCAATAATATATGAGGAATGCCACATGTGGAAGTCATTTTCATTCTTGAATCCTACCTCGTAATAAATGAATAAAATTACATTCCGGAGAGGGACATAAAACCTAATCTCTACAAACAAAAAAAAAATCATTTCTAAGAAACTTGTTTTTTCTATTTATATAGAGCATCTTTCAAAAAATTGATCAAACAAACATGAAAATCGAACATTTGACAAATATTTTCCTCCATACTGAACACATCCTAGGACCAACAAACATTGTAATCGTATGAACAAGATCTTTTTTACATTTAATTAGAGGCATCAAGTTCAGAATTATAAGAAAGAAAATAAAATTCTGATAGAGAATGTTTCCCCCTTCAATATAAATGTGAATTAATGCTCACTAAAAGGTGAAACACCTCTCTATCAATATTTTCTTTATCTTCAAATTCGAAACCTCTAATCAAAAATTAAAAAATCTCCTCATCTCACTACAACAATCCTAGGGAATAATAAGTTTGCAAAAGAAGAAAGAGTAATTACTTGAAAAAACCAACAAAAGGAGAAGAGAACCAATTGTATTTGGATACATATTGTGTTGCTGCTTGCTGGCTAATAATTAATACTAATATTATATATAGTGCAACATTTTATTATATAATATTTAGTATAGTGTGTAATTAAAAATTAAGAATAATTAATAAGTTCTAATCCAAAAAGTCTAATTAATTGTTAAACATTTCGTAAAGTAAACTCTAAAGAACAAAATGCATGGTTTGTGTTTGTTACAAAGGAAAACAGAATATTTTTTTTATAGAAAATGTTTTCCTAAACTATCACACTTTTTATTTATACTAAATGGTTTTTAGAACATAAATTTATATGATTTATTTTAGATTTATAAGTTTCAGTTTTTTCTTTTAAAAAATTCACATCCAGCTAAATATTTTTACGTAAATTTGGACGGAGGGAATACTTCAAAAACTTCAAATTTGATCATTCAAAATTGCATGGTCAAACGTCTGTTAATATTAACCTTACATATATATGTTGTGCATTTTTTTAGTCACAAGTCACAACTTGTTCTCTTTTGAGATTGTAATTACTAATTCGGTCATATTTATTTATCAACATGATCGAAATATACATGGTCACTCACAGGGCGCGACATTGACACGTGTAATCAATACATAGGGGACCATTTTCATAACAGTAAAATCCTTTAACAGAACAAGTAAAATCATCTTCACAGAAAAATTGTTTGTTGCAAATACATTGGCTCTTGTAGCAAAAAGGTTCAAGCTTATAATAATCTTCTTTTTCACACATAAAATCACAGTCACTGTCACTGTTGCAATGCAAATACACACCATTTCTTGGTTCCACTTCATATAATACACCTATAACAAATAAGAACACAAAAAAAAGATTAATACTGATCGAACTGTAATTGAATGAATAAGATCACTTTATCATTAATAGACATTTTAGATCAGATTGTGATAGGATAAATAAGTCACTTTATCATTAATAGAAGTTTTGGGTAAAATTTTCGGGACAAAAAAAAATCTTGAAGTAATTAATAGTGTTTGCTGATGACTTTTCAATCTTGTAATTGAAAATTAACTACTATAGCGAAGTTTGAAATTTTACATTTGAAATTCCATGATAATATAATGATATTTCAAAATACATTATATTAACTATTTATTTTAATTACAAGAGGCTGAAAAGCATTGCCCTTTTGATTGACCTTAAGGGGTCGTTTGGTTTGAAAATGAGTTATGATGGGATAAGTTATGTTGGGATAAGTTATGTTGGGATTAGTTATGATGGGATACGTTGTGTTGGGATTATTTTTTATTGAGTGTTTGGTTTGTTGTATTCAAAATAATAAATTTTAAGAACAATTTATTTGTTTACAAAAATGCCCTTCATTAATGTAAAAAGTGATATAACAAAAGGGTTGAAAGAGACATTTTTGTCATTTACCTATTTTATCCCGGGATAAGTTATCCCGGGATTACTATACCACCCAAGGAGAGGGATAACTTATCCCGGTACTAATTATTAATCCCGGGATAAGTTATCCCGAACTTGCCAACCAAACAACAAAATAAGCGGTACTATAATTTAATCCCGGGACTATTTGTTATTATAACTCACACCAAACGAGCCCTAAGTATGTAAATTCAAATTAGTTGAGCCAGTAAATTATGAGTACCTTTGATTATAAAAAAATAAAAAACATAAAAGAATAGGAAAGATGAAAAAAGAGAGGAAATTAAAGCTATATTTTGTTTTTATATATAAATACTCTTTTTATACATAGGGTATAGGGGAGGGGGATTATTAGGTGAATTAAACCCTTATCGATAAAGAAAAAATTTAGATAACCAATCAACTGAGTTACTAAAATCTTTGGAAGAAAACTATATAATAATTATGTCAGTTGCATGAATAAAACGTTTTTTCAAAAAAATAAATGAATTGAAATTATGGTGAAGTGGTAATTACGAGAGGCAAAGTCGTCACTATAGGTGTGAATTCAATCGAACTCGATGATTTTGATTCAAATCTTATTAAGCATTAGAAAAAGGATTTGTATCGTTATATGTATAATAATTAATCTATTCAGAATCTAGGTAGAAAAAATAACCTTGATTCTGAATTCATCAACTATTTTTTTTTTTGGCTCCGACTCTAGTAAGTACTCTTTTATTTTGCAACAAGATCAGGTTTCAAATTTGAATTCTAGAAACAAATTTATCTTTTGTGAAAGGCTCTTTATCTCAATAATAAAAGTTTTTAACACGAATTCACATTAATTGAACTTCAAATCAAATATCGAACATTAAATAAAAAAAACTCTCAAAAAAACAAAATAAAAAATAGATAGATATATTTAGAGATCTAGAGGGAAAGAGAGTAACCAACTGAAAAAATCAACAAAAGGAGAAGAGGAACTATCATATTTGGAGTCATAATATGTTGCTGTTTTACAACTTATTCATATGCACTTGTAATATATATAAAAGCAACATTAATTGTGCCTAAATAAATATAATTAATAAATGATAATCCAAAAAGTCTAATTAAGTTAAACATTACGTTAAGTACATTCTAAACAACAAAATGCACCCATGAGAAGTAAAATATTTTCCTTAAAATTTCCTATTGTCATTTCTCTTAACAAAAAAAAGAAAGTAAAACAATTACAATTTGTGAAATATATCCATTGAAAACTATATGGTAATCAATATTATTCATCACGTTTGTCACAACTAATGTTGATTTGTTGGAGTTTCGAGGTCATGATTATGTGTTTTTTTGGTGTATATCATACTTAATAATTTTCCTGAATTTGATTGACGTACTCCAATTGACTTGAAATTTGAACAGTCCTTTCGAAATGATCTGGTGATCAATACTCACTATATTCGTCATGACTATCATTTTTTTTTTTAGCATTTTGGGATCATGAAATACTAATTCATTATTGTAGGCATCTTTTGTGTGTATTAATACATACTAATTTTCTTGAATTTGATTCACGGACTCTAATTATTATATTATTACATGAATTTTAACTTGTACTCACTTGTTAATCTAGTTAGTGATAAGTAACATATAGTAAATATAAAATTATAAATGATAGTTCAAAAAGTCAAAGTTAAGCATTTGGTAGTGTAAATTCTAAAAAATTAAATGCACACACTATATATCTTATCTTGAATTAATTTTCTATAGTTTGGGATCCTATTAATTAGATATTACTATAAACAATGTATGTAAGAAATTTGTGTTAAGAGTAGCATTTCTCTACACCACTTTTAACTAAACATGATAGAAAATAATCCAAGAAAGTCAAGTTAATTTATACATTTTGTAGGATAATTTCTAAAAAAATAATAATTAATGCATAATTTGATAATCTTATCAAAATTTAATGTCTTACAGGTCTAAGGGCTCGTTTGTTGGGATCAAGTTCTTTCACGATTAATTATTTTGGGACTAGTTATTTCAAAATTGTTATTTTATTTTCAATATGAAATAAAAATAACACTATAATTCTGTGATAAGTTATCATGCGGTAGACAAGAGTATACCTATGTGAACATTTTACCTGGAACCCAACATGGAATAAAATATTGATCAAGTTATAAATATTTGTCAAATAAAAAAATATGTATTTTTTGGGAATAGACTAAAAATAAAAGTATATGATACAAATCTTTTCGTCTCGTCGAATCATTGACTCTGATTATTAGGTTGATCCAATCCGATAATACTCTTAACATAATATGATATCGCAAATGTCATTAAGTAGAGAACATGTTATATGATGGAGATTTGTGATGTATGCTATTGAGTAGAATCAAAATGGACATTTGAAGTGAAGCCCACCAGGTGTTTGTTTTTTTGCCTAAATGAATTGCTTGATTTTCCTAGTTTTAATCAGCTCAATGTATGCATGTTAGAATGTAAATATTTTCTGCTTGCAGAAGTTATGTTGTTGGGATCCTTCAAAAATGTCGCCACACCTGTGTCAGATCCTAAAATGTGCATATCTTTTTGAGGATACGACACATACTGGGGGATATTTTATAAGAGTCTGAGCAACATAGACTTTTAGAATATGATAACTTATCAACAAAGTGTATATAAACTTCAATATTATTGAATAATCATTATTTTGGTACTAATGTGATAGAAGTGCATGATTTTTCATACTTGAACTCAAATACAACATACACACTAATTGAATGTATATACATTGTTTTCACTTATAGTGTATTTTAACTTGTTGTAGCTGCATGTTACGTGCTTTATTCCAAGTTACTAGTTGACTTATTATGGACGATTACCTGTAGTTATCTTTTATGTTACACTATCAATGTATAGTTGTAACATGTGTATTCGTTTTTGTTCAACTAGGAAAAAATAATCAGTCTGCTGCTATAGCCATGCTACAAAATCAGTCACTAAGGTGTGATATATATTGTATGTATGAACAGTGGTAGGGTAAATTAAAGCTAGAGTTTAGCTCAATTTCTCCCCTCAGTCTAATACAAATAACAGTATTTCATCTAGCAATTCTCTCCTGGTATAAGCATGAACATTGTAGCTTATGAAGCATGTACAAGGCGCTTGCCAGGAATAGCATCAACATGCTGATTGCTCGATTGCAGCCTATATAGTGACTTTCTTTGTTTCCTTTTTTTTTCGTTTGGGAAAAAAATGGGCACCACCTAGTATACATCTAATGATGAAGGTCTGTCTCGATTACTTCAGCCAATTCTTTCGTTAACTTTTCTGCTCTCTCATCTTGTCCACCTGCAAAAGTATAGACTCTGAATGCAAATTGGAATGCCTTCCAAAGCTGTGTGGCTGATTCTTTTTTGCTCCCTTCATTTGTTGGTCCGGCTCCTTCTTTTCCCCCCGCCATTGCTTCTCTCTTTTCCTGATTCGACATTGCAACATTATTTCAAAAAATTGTTAACCAAATCCATTACGATGGTGGTTAATGTGAATGCCATGTAAACAGATGTAGAGAGTGTTGATCTGAATGGTGCTCTATGCATTCCATATAAACTTATCTATACGAGTTTAGAGATGTTCGAGAAGATTCTCAAACCTTATCGGCTAAGCATGCTTAATTTCGGAGTTCTGATGGGATCTAGTGCATTAGTGCTCGTATGAACACATCGTGACAAATCTACTCTATCTAAATACACATATTGAGATATACTTAAAATGCATTTCGAATTCATATCTTTGTATCAATTATTCACAAGATTTAGTATTAGAGTGATTTTGATTGTACTTACCTTCAGTGCAAGTTCCATACAGTTTGAGGAAACATCCACCATCAATTCTTTGATACGTACAAGGGCGCCGAAATCAAACTGAATTTTATGTGTTTTTAGTTTCTTGGATTCTTCATCTTTAGTCCTTTCTAGAGTGTCCACATCTCCTTTTATCTATATGAGAGAACTACTTGTTAGAACTGCAAACACGAAATAAAGCCATCGTGGGAAGTTTTGAGGTCCAGGGACTTAGTTTTTACCTTGTTGAAGTACCTCTCAGCTCTGGCAAGATGTTGGCCAACAGGCGAGGCCGGTTGCCAATTCTGTAAAGTAGAGACTATTGAATCTAATTTGGAATAGAGAGTTGCTGCCGTCCTCAACGCTTCCAACTTCTTACAAGGAAAGTCCTCAAATCTTGCTAGGACCTGTACCAAGAAAATCTTTAAGCCAACATCCTGAAATGGTTAATTATGACAAAAAATAAGAAATATAGAACGAACCTGAGATTCGTCAGTTAGTTTCTCAAGGTGGGATTCGACATAATTGTGGAATGTAATGAGCTCAGACATATCTGATGTATTGAAAGAAGCAATGGCCTTCTTCATCTCCGTGATTAGTTTTGCATGATTTTTAACATCCTCTTCAATTTGTTGGAAATATGCTGACCTGTGAGATATAATTCATAAATATAAAATATAAACATCATAGAATAAGTTGCCTCCTACCAAAATAATTACTCTTTCGTTACAATTTGTTTGTCTTACTTCCCTTTTCCGTCTGTTTCAAAAAGAACACCTTTTTCCTTTTTTAGCAACTCTTTAATTCTCAACTTTCCTCATGGTATGTTTAAGACCGCCAGATTAAAGAGCATTTTAGTAGTCTTTATTACTTTCTCAAACTCTGTGTCAAGTCATAACCAGAGGATATGATGAAAATTAGAATGAATTGTCTTAGTCTTTTGTACTTTTGGTGTAAACAAGATATGATGGGGGATATAGAACTTTTTGATGACTTCATAGGTAATTTGTAATCTCCCATAGGGTAGTTTGATATGCTCTGATGAGATTGTAAGTGACCTATGCTCATCATTTATTTGATGATGAGCCTTTTGTGAATACACAGTTACCTTTATCTCAAAAAAAAATAACCAGACAAACGAATTGAAACGGAGGGAGTATTTCAGATTTCAGGAAGATCACCTCTTTGTCATCTCAGCCAATGCATCAGCCATTCCTGGTTTACCTCCTTTTGAGGCATTAAATCTTCCCTTGCCTCCCTTTTGTTTACCATCTAAACTAGATCCTTCAACTTTCCCCTTAAGAGATCGATAAAGATTTCCCATTTGGGATGATCTTTTCAGTTTAGTGGCTGCTTTCTTCAGTCGTGGATTTTTGGCACCTGCGAAAGTTGGTGGTGGTGGTGGAGGTGCGCCTCCCTTTTTCGTTTGCATGGGTGGAGGTGGTGCTGATCTTGGCGATGGTGGATTTGCAGCTCTCTTTCCCATTGGCATTGGTGGTGGTGGAGGTGCAGCTACCTTTCCCATTGGCGTCGGTGGAGGGGGTGGTGGCGTTGCTCTATTTGATGCCTTTGGTGGAAGTGGATGTGGGGTTACCATACCCTTTAGTCCTTTGTGAGGAAAACATGGAGGTGGAGGCGGAGGTGGAGGTGAATGTACATTTTCTGATTTCCTGGGAGGTGGCGGGGGAGGACAAGGCACTGCTCTATTTTTTGATGTAATTGGAGGTGGTGGAGGTGGAGGTGGAGGTGTTACTGTGTTTCCTGATGTAACATGGGCTGGTGGTGATGCTGGTCCTGGCTCCTCGTTCTCACACGAGGAATCTGGTTGAGGTTCTGGCTGAGGTGATGTTGGTACTTGCGATTCTATGATTTTTGGTGATAAAATGTTTGGAGAAGGTGGTACTGATGATTGTTCTGTTACATTTGATTGCAACCTAGAAATTGAAGATGGAGGTAAGAGCACATCAAATGTAACGCGAGCTGGGACTGCTTGACCATTTGATGCACCGGTCCAGAATATTCCACCATTTTCCGATGCTTTCTCCAGGCTATTCAGTAGAATCTCCGGTAAGTCCATTAATTCACAATCTTGATTTGCTTCTGTATTTGACCCTTTTTCATCGACGCCGCTTCCTAGCTGAACTGAATAGCCTGAATCTTGATTTGCATTGGGGATCATGTGGAACGAGAGACGTCTTACCTCAATCGGGTTCTGGTTTCCAACAGCTTGAACCTTGAGTGATAGGAGAAGAGGGGAAGTGATAGAAGCCTTTCCATTCTTCTTTGAGGAATTGGTTATTATCTCAGGGAGGACTGAAGTTGGAGAGCTCGAAAGGGAGGAATTGTTGCTCGAGTAAATCTCCGAAAAATTCTTCTCAAATGCGTCAGGTGAAGGACTTGTTTCTCTCGTCTGATCATCCTCGTCCTCAGTCTCGTCCTCATGTTCATGCTCATGCTCAACCTCATCCTCATGCTCATGTTCTTCCTCATCCTCATCCGTCATCTCTGACACCCTTTCACTAGCTAACTTGATAATGTCGTCGAGCAATGCCAACACTACATAGGTAATATAAGAAAATCATTATAACTGCCTATCGAAGCGAAAAATACAACAACATGCTAGTGTAATCCCACAACTGGGGTTTTGGGAGGGTAGAATGTACACAGACCTTACCCCTACCTTGGGAGGCAGAGAGGTTGTTTCCGATAGACCCTCGGCTTAAGGAAAGCATATCAAACCAGAATGAAAAAGAAAAAACTAAAGTGAATGAATCCCTGCAAAATACTACAGAAAACATGACCAAGTATTCTGAAAAAGGAACAATAACTACACCAAAAATGTGCAATAATCAAAGTAGAATAAACAATAGATAGTAACAGAAATCGACAGACAAGAAACTACAGAGAGATGATCATACCATATTCAAAATCATTTAGTTTACTATGTGAATTCTCTTTACATGTAATCATCCACTCATCATTTCCTGTCCACATTTCCCCAATTGATTTCAATATATCACAAAAGCATCTCACTTTCTGAAAAAAACAGGGAAACTTTGGTGAGCTCAATAAGTTGTGATTTTGCTTATAAACAACAGTACTGCATATATACTAAAAATGCTCAACTTAGGGAGTAAATTACCTCATGTATTGATGTCCCATCTATTTTTGACAACGAAAAATTCGGATTGATCGAAGGGAACAGTTTATGTAGATCTCTCAGAGTTGATATCAACAGCTGTTGAAAAACATGGCCATGACAGAAAAAAGTTGGTTAAGGAGACACTTCTTGTTATTCTCTTCTGAAAATGGCATTGACAGTTAAGTGAGTAAGGTGACAGTATGTTGCTCGGACTCTTCAAAAATGTTGACGGGTGCGTCTGATCCTCTAAAAGTATTGCTTTCTGGAGGTTCCGATATAGGTGGCGAAACCAGGAACCTCGTGTGCTCAAGATTACGTATAGACAAACTACATAGATAGACACCTTATTTTGGCTTCAATTGACAACTAAATACTCCAACTTTGAGAATGCACATCATCTAGACACATCAACTCATCCCCACTGTTTCTCGTGGACACCCAATGTTGACGTGACACATAAATTTTGGAGGTGTCTAGATGATCATTTTGTAAGTACGACTGTTCAACTGACACCAAGGAGACTAGTTGAAGTGTTTATATGTGCATCCTCAAAGGTGGAGTGTTCACTTGCCAGTACTTGAGGCCAAGTTCAAGTGCCTTATCTATGTATTACGCCTTTAATATATATATACGAGGTGGTTTTTGACCTATGTACATAATATAATTTCTCGATGAAGGATGTTCACTGACTAACCCTTCAACTCTACGTAGCTAAGTTTGTTGTCGGTGCAACAGTATTTTTGGAGAGTTCGAGCAACATAACTGAGTGATTTAACAAGTGTTGACGACAAACTAACAGAAGAAGTCATATATGTACCTCATTTGCAGATTCAGAGCCATCACAAGGAGAAAGATCAAGCAAGTGTCTCAATGTGATGATCTTGTTTCTTATACCTGTCATTATTCTGAAGTTACTAGCCACCCCACATGAATTTTGAAAAGTTGGACTTCTTGTAATTGCTTTCACCCCATTTGAACTATGCATTCTGGGACTTTTTGGTGCTTTCACCACATTTGAACTTTGCAATCTGGGACTTTTTGGTGCTTTCACTCCACATGCATTGCGCGATTTGGAACCTTTGTTTGTTTTTGATCTTCTTGGTACCAACATGGAAGGTAATTTCTTTATTACTCTAGTATGTAATCTCCTAGTTTTACGTGTGTCTTCTTCCTGAAAAAAATAATATTGTTAGTAATGGTATTATAACAGGGAGATCTCCATTGATACGTCAAAATTCAACATGGGCGAGTTAAAAGGGAAGTTCAGTGCACAAAGCTCATGTTACACGCCAAGGAAGAGCCTGACCACATTGGATCTATTGTACTATCTTTTTGAAATGTCATTCATCAATTTATATGTTAAGGGATGCTTCGTACACAAACCTCTCACTATGCGCGAGGAAGAGTCTAACCACGTTGGGTTTATTGTAGGTATCATTCATCAATTTATAATATGTTAAGGAAAGGTTGGTGCACAAAGTTTCTATTATGCACGAGAAAAAACCTTAGACCACATTGGGTCTATTGTATTCAGGTTTACATTACATTTCTATAAGAATTTTATTTTTTTTCAACATGTGACCTCTTCGTTACATGGCAACAACTCTTCCTGTTGCGCCGAATAATATTCTCTCACCTCATGGTCAAAGTTAACTTTCTTTGATTTCCATAGAGGTCCCCAATATGGTTTACACAAAAGATTTCCATAGAGGTCCCCAATAAAATGAATAGAAAAATTAACACATTTATGTTTGCATTTTGCATGCATGAACAATATTTTGGCATAATGAAAAATGCAATATTATGTTTTTCTTTTCTTCTTCATATAATTAAACAAACATTCTCAATATACAAACATGTTTTTATTATCATTACAAATTATATGAAAAAATATAGAAAAAAAATTACCTTTAACAAAGAAGGTTTCCTGCGGAAAATGAAAGGAACAACACCACAGAATACCCCGCTCGCCATTTTCAACGAGTAATAATAAGTTACTTTTTTTCGGGAAAAGGCTTTTCGAAGAAAAATTAGGAAGAAGAATTAACGTTAAAAAAATTTCAAATTCCTATGACCAAAATTTATGTTTTGGTAATAGAAATTTTAATTAAAGATGTTTGGGAAATTGTTGAAAAAAAAGAGATTTTTGCCTTTAGGCTTTTGAGGGAAAATTGGCTATTCCAAAATCATCTTTCATGAGGACAAAAAAAACTTTTTTTCTTTCTCTCCTTCGTTTCCAAAAGAGAGAAAAAAGAAAGAAAGCAAAAAAGGTTCATTAATTATGTGGAAAAAAAATTATTGGTTTTTTTTTTTTAGGCAAAAATAACCATTAATTTTGTCCTGGGGTTAAGTCATTTTTAAGTAATTAAAAAAATTAGATAAATGGATATTTAATATTATTCAAAAATTATTATTATTATTATTATTATTATTATTATCTTTATTATTATTATTATTATTATTATTATTATTATTATTATTATTATTATATTATTATTATTATTATTATTATTATTATTATTATTATTATTATTATTATTATTATTATTATTATTATTATTATTATTATTATTATTATTATTATTATATTATTATTATTATTATTATTATTATTATTATTATTATTATTATTATTATTATTATTATTATTATTATTATTATAAGATGTGATAAGATTTGTGTTGGATGGATCTTTTGCATGGATGGAATTACCATGGTTAGAGTCGGATTTAAGGTTTTAAATTTGATGAGTTTAATCTTTATATTAGGGGTTGTTTGGTTGATGGTTAAGAAGTGAATTATTCATGTATTAAAACGAACATAATTAGGAGTAACATGTTTAATGGTGGCATTTTAGCTGTTACGTATAAAATTCAGTATATATGACTTCGATTATCGATTAAAAAGATTTATGTATTATTTTATGTTGGATAGAAAATGAAATAACTAACACATAAATTAGTAATGCATAAATAAGTACCTTGCATAACTAATCACTCATTACTAATACATGCATAACTCTAATTAACCAATAAATAAACGACAAGAAAAGGTATTCAGTAATCAAGATATATTATGAATTTAGTGGTAAATTAAAAATCCATAAATTTCAAATTCTGACTTCACCATCAACCAGTATTACTGACAATTTTTTTTTAACCTGTATATGATACAAAAGTTTCAAGCTGAATTTGTAGTTGTCACGAAAATGTTATAAATACATCAGATCTCTCTGTTATATATAATTATTTTCTATAACAATAATTCATTATCCAAGTTCCTTTGGAGTCGATTTCAATGTTATATCATATTACATGTTCTCAATGACAACATTTTGCTATAACAATCATAAAATATCCAAACAAATACAACGTTATAGAAAAATTGATTAAATGACTATTTTGCCCTTGGTAGAATCCTATCCTTGAAGGCCTCCACAGTCAATCCTTTCTCCAAATAAACAATATTTGAGGGGTCAAATGGTCCTTTTATTCTGTCTATGCATTTGATCACTGCCCTTGCTGGAAGCAAACTTTTTGATGGATCTGGACTTGTCCCATAACTCAAGCATGATGAAAACCCCTAAAAATAATAAATAGCATAATTAATCAAATATCCATATGGACAAATAGCAACAAAATACTAATTATATAATATATATATATATATATCATCAGACATCTCTATAATAACTACACAATATATTTTACTCTAATCCTTAAGTTTTCTTTAGAATCGATTTTTATGTTATATTACTTTCTATAACATCATTACTTTATAACATATAAAAGTATTAGATATTTTCCTTTTTAGTCAGTTTTAAAAAAAATGACACATTTTCTTTTGATACAATCAAATTTTATCTATGTTGGACCCTCACTTATTTGGTAAAAATCCGTAAAGACGTACTCTTTTTAAGGGTAATTTTGAAATATTGCAAAATCTCATTTCATCATATTTCTTGAACTTTGTATTTAGTCAAATTAAATTATGAAATTGAGACGGAAAAAATAATTAACTATGGTACAAAGTATCTAAAATTTTAGCCATTGAAGTAAAAAAAAATTTAAATTTACCTTGAAAATTAGAATTTCAACATCTTCCTCATCTACAAGAGCTTTCACAAGAAGAGCTTCATTTCTCATAGATTGACTATAAAACTCTAGCATTGCTAATTCCGAATTGTTATTATCTTCTTCTTCATCATCATCATTATCGTATATAATTCTTCTCCTTGCACGGCAAAGCACGATTGCCAAAGACCTTCTGACAGTCGATTTATGAGAAGTGATAAAGGAGGAGGATTGCGGAAGACTGACAATAGTTTGAATTGAGTTGGAATTATGGTTGGGAAAATAGTATGGTAAAAGATAAGGTAAGCATTGTGAATTATTGCATTGGAATACTATTCTATGGTTCAACATGTTAGCCATAGGATAATGTACAAAAGGATGAGGTCCAAATTGGAGGAGCTCATTATAAGCCACTTAATTTTTATTTTGGGGATAAATAATGTTTTATAGGGAATAAATTTATACTTTAATATCGTATATAGTATTTCATAAGCTATGTTTTATGTATTAATTATAACAAGGCATAAGTTTAATTTTTAGGAGCAAAATTAAAAACCAGTCCATTAAAAGGATAAAATTGTGCAATTTATTCTTCGATCTTTAAAAGGGTGAATTGCACAAATATATTTGTTTTTTTTATTGGGGGAGATTACTAATATAAAAATTAATGACTACTTTCACAACTTGAATCGATAACTTATTCAATTACATTGATAAAATAGTGGTTATTTCTGAATTTTGTCTCATTATTTTGTCCATTGTATTCATTAGTGATACAGAATTTGCAAGCCCGTATATCAATGCTGAAACAAGCCCAAGAAAAAAATGCCCAATAGTAGAATATATCAATTTTTTTATTATTTTTTTTTACAAAAATTTATAGTGTTAAGAGCTAAGTACATTTTATCTCTATTTCTTTTTCTAAATTACAAAAAGTTCTTAAAATTATAGAATCTTGAATACATCAGAAAACCTGCGGATATACAACTCACAGATGTATCCGAGAGGGTAGAGATGTAGCTCATGGACGTATCTGAAAGGGGGAGGGATGTATTTGGAGGGGGTAGAGATGTATCTAAGAGGGGAGAGATATATCCAAGAGGGGAGAAATGTATCCGATATGGGATATGAATGTATCCGAGAGAGGATAAAATTGTATTCGAGAAGGAATTTTATAATTTTTTTAAATAATAAGAAATTTTAGGTGCATTTATGTAATTTTTTCAAAGAGTTCCTAACTCTATTGAGCATCCACAACTATAGGTGGACATTTGGATAGTTCAAATTGAATATGAAAATTTTGGTTAAGATATTCAACTTTCTAATTTAAAAATCCAAGATCCAATTCCAATTTAAATAAGTTTGGATTGGATTGATTTTCATTAACTTTGGTTTTGAATTAATGGATTTTGATTATTTTGGATTTTGAGTCTATAAAGTCTAGTGGATATTCATATTTATGTCAATTTCCTTAATAAATTTTCATTCTCCCCACAATTATTATCCAAATAAATATTTATTCAAATAATGAAATCGTTATCAAGGAAATCTTTAATCTAAACAGGGCAAAATTATTTCTTAGATTGGATCATACTACTAATAGCCCTATTTCCAACATAGCGAAAAATTGCAAGCAACAAATTACTTATACTCTTCCGTCTCAATTTACGCAATATACTTTTCAAATTGGAGAATCAAACGAGTTATTTTTACCACAATTATTTCATATGCCTTCTAAATACTTTGTATTTTTAATTTATTAATTATGGATTATAGCCGCCAGGCTAGACATACGGGAATCGTCGAAGAAGTGCCTCAACGCGCCGCAGCGAGGAGCAGAGTTAGGTGGGGGGTTCGGACGAACCCAGTAGCTTTTCCATAGACCCTATGTTTGTATTAGAACATTATATATATATATATATATATATATATATATATATATATATATATATATATATATATATAACTTATGAACTCCTTAACAAAGTTGAATGATGGCTCAACACTACAACAAATGTGATATTTAGCTACACAATTATTAGGTACGATACTAAATTCGTCACTAATTATTCACTTTTTGTGACAAAAAATGTATGTCGTGTTTAAATGTATGAGCACAATACTTTTAGTGACGAAACATACAATTTCGTAGCAAAGTTTTGTCCATTTAAGTTTCCCACCAAAAAAAATTTTGGCACCATTTATTAAGTACTATTAGTGACACATTTAAGTTATCAACGACAACTTATTTTGTCACTAATAATGCATCCAATTTGTGACAAATTATTATTTGTTTTAGATGAGTTATAATTTTGGACACGAATAAATTTTGTCACTAAAAATAAGTTATTGCAATAGCGACAAATTTAAATTTATAGTCAAATGCTGTAAGCTTTAGCCACAAAATTTATATTTAATTGCTATCTAAATTTCTGTCACTAATAATATAATCAATTAGCGACAAACATTTACTTGTCTCTAATTAACTTGTGACTTAGTGACAACATAGTTTTGCCACATAATATGCAATATTTAAATAGCAAAAATTTAAAATTTGCAGCTCAATAATTTAATTATTTTCTAATTTTTTTTAGCTAAATATAAAATAATATTTGATTAGGCTTATTATTTACAATTGCAAGTAGCAACTAACGAATATTTCTTTAAAGCGTTCTCTATAGGTAACAACAAAAGAAAACTATAGAATGATATAATGATAACGTCGAACTATACCTTGAGAAAATTCAAGTGTCGATGCTAACATAAAATCTAATGTGAGTGGGGATTGTGATATCACAGAGCAATTATACAAAAGATAACATCGACACTAAGTCTATTTTGCAAAAGTTATAAATATTTTATGGATATTTAATTAACTATGTTCTATAATGACTGAAAATAAGTTTAATTGTGGAGGTCTTAAGAACCCCAACTATTTGATTATAATAAAATTATGATGTTCGAATTTTGATGCATATCTAAATATTAAGATGTGTATTTTGATCTAGATTTATAAATTTAAATATGCATCTCTATTGAGATGGTTGTGAGTGTAGATACCCTATTTTGACCAAAGATATTTAAAATTAATTAATCAATTATTTTTCTTTAACTTAATTAAGTTTCTTGAATTTCAAACAAAGTGAAATAACTATTTATAAATGTCAAAAATATTTTTTAAAATTATTGTTGGTGCTATTTTGTTATTTCATTTAGCAAAATATCCTCATATATTATTATATGTTTTACATATGATTTTAAGTATTAATTATTTAATTTTATTAATTTAACACTACTTTATTTATTAAAAAAACAAGCATTTTAAATGAGTATGTTTTTTATTTTGTCAAATTAAAGCCAACTGTGCTTTAATTATGATCAGGACTCCATTATTACTAATAACTACTTTATTTTGCTAAATCGAAAGGATTTTATTATTAAATTAGTTAAACGATTATCTCAATTTTACTTCATATTGCCTTTGTTTCATAAATATCTTTAATTATAAATAATTGTTAAATTTTATTATTTAATCAATAATTGGTCACAATTGCAATGCGAATCGGTTATGTTTGAAATAGTCATGGCTATAACTTAAAGATGATTGATTGATTTTTAAATTTAATTTGAGTCTTTTTCACTCTTAAAGATCAACTTTTTTGTCTTAGCTCTTTTCCACGCTCAAGTTTAGTAAGATGGTTTTGATAATTTGTCCCTTCTAATAAAATTTTTCTACCCCGTTTAATATATTTTTTTCTTAAAAAAAAACCTTTACTTTAGAAAATTCTAACTTTTGCCCATAAGACAAATGTTCAAGATTTTTTAAGACACTAAACCTTTTCAATTGACATGAAGTTCTGCCTATCAGTAAAAATTAGAACTTAGGTATGATATCCATCCGACATGAGTTCTAACTTTTTTTCCCGTAAGACATTCAATCAAGACATTTTAAAACAATAATTTGCTTAATTCAAACTTTGATTAAGGTAAATTTAATTTTTTTATTTTAAAAAATACTATTATACAACATATCCAAGTAATTTGTGAACTTTGTCTCCTTGCACTCTAGTGTTCTTTTTTGTAAAAAAAAAAATAGTATGATAATTTAAACTACAAGTTACTTGTGTTTAGCCTATGAGTTTGTTTTGTGTTAGAGACTTTTTGAGGGTTTTTAAAAAATATGATCTAATTATTTTATTGACGACTAACATTATGTACTTTCGTTAGGATCATATAATAATCTTTTAATGAGATTATTTTAATATTATTTTAGTTCTAAAATATTATATGATCATGAGTGACACTTTTTGTTATTATGTTAAATGTTTTATTTTGTTATGTTGAGTTTATATTATTATATGATATTTGCTAAGTTTAAAAAATATAAATTTAATATTTGTCATGATGTTAATTTAATAAATCATGTTACATTTCACGACTTAGACATTTTCTTGTAAAATTTTTATATTGATGAATTAATTAATCTTGTAAAATATGAGAAAATTTGCCACCAGGTATAAATTTTCAAATTAACGAGAAACTAGTAAATCATTACCATTTACAAATTTGAACGCCATCAAATGTTTGTTGTTTTAGTTGTTTTAATTGTATGTTAATGGATGAATTTTATTATTATTTGAGATATTTTTATTATTTATTTTTCAATTTATGTAATTCTAATTTAAAAAATAATATCAATATGAATAATTAAATGTCATCGAATATTTGTGTTCATCAAAAGATTGTATTGTCAAAGGTAACTTCTAGCAACGACTAACTCAAACTTTTAAAGAAAAATATTTTTATCACAAATAAATTATTTCGTCATAAGTCGACTACATTTAGTGACAAAATATGTTGTCACTAATCATGATAATTTATAGTGACAAGTATATCTTGTCGGTAAATATGATACTTTTAGTGACAAGATGATAGATTTAACTATGAAATTGTTAACCTTTTTATAATGATAAATTTGTCCCTAATTTATATATTTTAGGACGAAATAATTTTGTGTACATAAAAAGCAGTCATTAGTGACAAAATTATATTTGTTCAACTACGAAATACATATACGTTAGAGACAATTGAAGTTGTCACTGATTGAACTCAATAAATAGTGACGGTGTAATTTTGTCGGTGAAAATAACTTTTTAGTGACAAAATCATACTATTAACTACAAAAAATGTACACTTTTTATGACAAACAAATTCACAAACATCGACACATTTGGGAGCGATTATTTTAATATAACTTTTTTAGTGACGATGCAGTAAATCGTCTTTGTATACATTTAGTGATGCACATTTAGTGACGACTGATTGACAAAAAAAATTTCGTCACACAAGATCTTTGGTGACGAAATATGATTTATAAGTGACGAAATCATTTGTCCTTGATAGTCAAATTTGTTGTAGTGCGAATGATAAGGAAGGGGTCATGAAAATGCTTTTTCACACCAAAGGTACAGGTTCAAACCCTATTATCATTAAAGTTAAATGTAAAACCTCCAAACTCATAATCCTGACTCTGTTTCTGGGTCCCGCTCGCAGCCACTACTTTGACTCTTACAATGGTGAATGAATCATTTTCCCTATAAAATATAGATAGTTTTCAAATATGTAAATATGAATTTACAATCAAAATTTTAGGAAGTACAAAATCTAAACCTAAATGAGGATTAATGTTGAAAACTAAAAAGTGTCAACTATCTATCTACTTACTGAACTTAAACATCAAATAATGATACATACTGAACTTATCTATGAACAATATAGCCCAAATTTGACCAACTTAAGATTAGGGATACATGTAATTCAAAATAAATGTTTTTATCATTTTACATTAAAATTTAATGCTAGTGTATAGTAATTTTTAGTAACATTTTAATAGTGTCTTTAAATGAAGAAACAAAATTTTGACCAACAAACATGAATTTGATTTGATGGAACTTGAAAGTTGAAAATCATATTCTTGACTAAAGAGAATCATATAAAAATTTGTGATTTTGAAATATTAGACTGGAAGGAGGTAGTGTATTATTTATGGTTAGAACGAATTCAATAAATTTTGTTTAAATTCGGTAATTTATATTAGAAATTATATTAAACATGTATAAATATTTAACTACAATCCTATTAACTAAAACGAGTTATCGATTCAATGACAATTCAAAATTCATAAACCTCAAATTTTAACTTTTAACTTTGTCCCAAAGCACCTATCCTTTCATAACAAACATAGCTCGATAAAAGTATCTATGTAATTAATAAAAAAATACAGAGAATTAAATTCTCAGTATATTCCACGCTATCTAGGGGTTTAGGCAATGGAATAGTGATTGCTCCACAAAACATGACAAACAATTGTGATCGACTAGTTATTCTACCCGCCCTTCAATTAATTTGTTAGTTCTACCTCATTTAGCTAGGGTTTAGGAGGTTGCTTTGATAGAGCGTGACTCTAACTCAAATCGCGTTTTAATAAAAAAAAATCGAATTGCTTTATCTTCAAAAAAATAGAACATGACAATTAATACTGGACTGTAATAGTATTATATTCAAATAATTGAAACCATTTGAAGAATAAGTTAGAGGTAAAAGAAGTTCTGGTCCGGGAGGGATAATATCAATCACTTGACGCCCATTCGACGCATTCGTTATGGTTATCTCATATCCCCTTTGTCTTTTCGTATGATTTTGCTTACTATACCTGCTGCTGTAGCATTATAAACTGCATTCTTACTCTTGCTGCCGTCGGGATAAATCTGAACCCTTCCCCTGTTCCTACTTTAAATATGTTGTGCAGCACGAGGCTTTATTAGTGTATTAAAATAAACCTACCTTATTTACTATATAAATTATAAAGTCGTTCTTTGACTGATAATAATTGATTAGGATATAAAATTAAAATTAAAATTATTTATTAACTATTTTCTCCGTCTCAAATTATTTGTTTTCATTTCTAAAAATAGTTATATCAAAGTATTTATTGTTTTAGAAATTTAGTACAAAATTAATTATTTTTTTCCTATTTTATCATTGCTAAAAATTATTTTTGAAGATAAAAAAACACCTCATCAAAGTAAATATGTAATGAAGATTAGAATTATGTCTTAAAATATAAATGAGAGTAAATTTTTTAAAAATAATTCATTAATATATTACTCTATTTTTTTAAAGGCGTAAAAACTAAAAACGCAATAAATAATTTAAGACTAACAAAATATGTAAGTCACCTTAGACAAGGTAGCCACCATTTGATAGTCTAACTTTCATAGAAATTAGTTGTTAAATCTCTTGTTTTTTTTTTAAAAAAGCTATTTTTTATTCATAAAGGTGACTACGTTAATGACCGGTGGATCTCCCAATTCCGAAGTATTTGACAAATATAAAACTAACTTAAAATAAATTCAAAAATGATTTAATATAAGTTTAAAAGTGTTTATTAACATTAAAAATAATTAAAAATAAATTTGAAATGATATAATATAAGTTAAAAATCAAAAATAGATATCCCTCTATTTTTTATTTTTTATTTAAAAAATATTTTAATTTTTAATTTAAAAACTATTTTTTTAAGCATATCCAAACGGGTTCTCTGCATTCAAAAAAAAAATAGTGGATGATTTTTCTTTTTAACGAATAAAGACGGTGGATTTCTTTGTGAAGGAATATCCGTCACTTACTTTTCCAGCATATTTTTATGACGTAATTTCACAAAATTTTCAAAATTAATTTATCTTATAGAAATATATAATTGCCAACCTAATGTGCTGTGTAACACATGTTATCTATAGATGAGTTGTTCTTTTTCAGCCTCTAAAATTGACAATCGAGGACATAAAACTAAAGTCTTTAACATTATCATTTAAAAAAGGGAAACTTACATAAAATTCACTAATTTAGGAGTTAATTACTTAGATATACTCTAGTTTGTAATATTATATATTTTACCAGATTTTGATGCTTTTAAATATGTCTAGATACACGTATCTCGAATACATAATGGTCAAATTTAATTTAGGTATAATATGTTCTAGATACGTTGTATCCAACTGGATTCGCATGTATCTGGGTTACGTGGCAAATCTCGCTAGCCTCCCTCGCCTCTCTCCATCTCGCTTGCAACTCTCCCATGTATCTGTTATCTCGATACACTTCAATCCCTCCAGGTACATACAAATACATGTATATATCTAGTATGATCTAGTGTGATTCACATATATCTGAGATACACACAAATCTCGCTCGCCTCCCTCCCTAATTTCGCTCATCTCTCCTTATTTTTGTGTATTTGATAGCAAAAATACATGTATCTAAGTGTAAAATACGTAAGAAACTCTTAATTAGTAATAAGATATGTAATATTTTGAAAGTACAAGTAATAATAGTATATATGATGTTAAAATATGTCTAATTATATAGTTTTTCCTTTAAAAAACCTCTTCTGTTAATAACGATTGTAATAAAGATGGATAGCAATTAAAAAAAATCCTTACATAGCCGTGAATAAAACTTAATTAAAATCTCAAAACGAGTATTAGACTATTTATTGAGTGATATTTTGTTTGGAGAAAGACAACTTTAGACTAGCCACAAATTTCCAAAAGGTGAATAAACTAAAATATGGAATTAAAATGTCTAATATCAATCACAAGAGTTTGTCTTTAACTTGCACTATATTTTGTGAGAAGAAATTTTAAATACTCATTGAAATTATTTTTCAAATTTTGTGAGAAGAAATTTTAAATACTCATTGAAATTATTTTTCAAATTTTATATTTCAAGTTTGAAATTAAAATAATGTATCGGATGGTATGATATACAATTATTTGAAATAATTATCTACATATTATATTATTCAAATATTTGAAACCAAATCTATTTGAACAAGTTCAAAGGCAAAGTTGTATTTAGCCACTACTTTCCATGTGTTGTGCAACACGAGATATTTAGTGTAAAACCATATTAGTATTTTTCTTATTTATAAGTAAGTTATTTGACCAAAGACTTCATTTAATTTCATAGATTGTCGATTAGGGATGATGTTGACTAATAATGAAGTGTTGGTAGTAGCTAGTGGTAATGATGGCTGACAGTATAAGTTGATAATGATAATTGGTGATAGTGTTTAATAGTTATGACATATGATAGTGATAATTAATTATGATAATGAATAATGCGGTAATTGACAATATATAACTGACTATTGGTGATTATTGTAGTAATTATGATTGGTGATGATGGTCGTTAAAAAAAAAACAATATAAATCAAATAAAATGAAAAAAAAAGGATTAATTGATTAGGACATAAATTTGAATTTTCTAATTATTTTAGAACCAATTAAGAAATTGAAGAGGTCTAGTCAACCTAAGACAAGCTAACCACCATTTGTCAGTCCAAATTTATAGAATTATTTTGTTGTCAAAATCTCATTATTATAGTTTTCAAATAATTGAGATGTCAATGAGAATTAATTAGTAGAGAATATAGAACATGTCATGCATGTATAGCCACGTACGGCAAATACTTTTCCACTTAATGACGTTGCTAAATATCCGTTTAAGTGATCGAATTAATTGAACAAAAGATAATTTATCGAATGAAGAGAGGGTGGGTCTCAGATTTTAAGCCTTATGCATGCATGTTTTTTCTTGATCGAGCTTATTCCACGTAGTCTGTTTAATGTATTTAATCTTCTTCTTTTTTATAGATTGTGACTATTATATTAGAGTGAGCTTTACTCGATACACATATGTTGATATTAGAGACCGTCTTTTGTGTCAATATACTTAATTATATTAACTATTTTCTTTTATTTTTTTATAAAAATAAAAATATAACCTATAAATGAAAAATGGCGCCTCAAAAAAATGAGAGGCTGGTCAATATAGCTGCAAAGTCTCTTCCATATTGATGACCATTAGAGTAATTCGTACAAAAACAACAACCATGACGATTTAGACGTTTAAATAAATAAATATAGTATTTTTTAAATAAAATAACTGAGTTTATTTATTTATTTTTTAGATACGATAGGTAAGTAAAAAAAATTATTTTAAAAATATTTGTATATTTAATCTAGACAAATATTACACAAGATTGGGGTTGGGATAGGGGTAGGGGTGTGGCCATGTGGGGGAGGGGGATGGGGGTTACGAACGATGAGGATGAAGATGATGTGTGCTGAAAGGCGGGAAAATGAACAATCAATGTAAAATGTCACTTGTGAAACTTATTTTCCCTACTTCAATTAGAGAAGTTATTTTCCTCATTTTTAAAAAACTTATTTTCATAGAGAAAATATTTATCTAAATTTTTAACTACCCTAATATGAAAAAATCAAAAAAAATATTTCCCTCTCCATCTAAAAAACCATTTATATATATATATAAATTTGTTGCTTTTTTAAGGTTATATATATAACCACATTTGACCAGTTGAATATATTCAAATAATAAATTATATCTTTATTATAGTACCAATTTTGCACTCATTACTGTAAATAATTTGTGAATATATATATATGTGTGTGTGTGTGCGCTTTTTTTAAGGTTATATATAACCACATTTGACCAGTTGAATATATTCAAATAATAAATTATATCTTTATGATAGTACTAATTTTGCCCTCATTACTATAAATAATTTGTGAATGCAATGAATAGTATGAACCACTAACATAACAATTTATATATATATATATATATATATATATATATATATATATATATATCATATGACCGGTTGAATATATTCAAATATCAAATTATATCTTTATTATAGTACTAATTTTGCACTCATTACTATAAATAATTTGTGAATGCAATGAATAATATGAACCACTGACGTAAAAACTTCATATTAAATAACTTTATACAATTACGTTAATACTTTCACACTAGGAAGCTTCTTTATTTTTCCTCAGAGAATCTTTAAGACTTTTCAATGCTTCACTATCAATTTATTTTTGACTAGTGGCTTATATTATTTGTTGCTTTCACAAACTATTTTTAGTAACGGGTACAAACTTATAACAACAATAATAACATAATTAATATAATCTTAAGTGGTGATTTTGGAGATCGAGGATGGTGTATATGTTACTTCATTATTTGTACGTTGAGATGGTAGAGAGGTTATAAATTTCAAACAAGACATATCAATAATCAAATATGTAAAGCAAATACAATAGTAAAGAAAAACTAATCAGTACTATAATAAAGATATACTCAGTTTGATTTTGCATAACCTCTATATATATATCAAACAATATATCATTTTATTTGTCCATTTTAATAAATTAATTAAGAGAGCCTTATTTTTATTTATTTTTTACTATGTTCGTATTAAATGACTATCAAATAATAATAATTAAATCTAAAGTTCCAAACATCAAAAATAAAATTAACCCAGCAAATATATACCTCTAATTAAACTTTCTTTAAGAATATAACCCACTACTAACGTCACACGTGTGCGCTTATTCCCTCTTATATTCACTAAATTACATTCGAGGATAATTTAGTCATTTTAGATTTACTATGGCTGCTTATAGATTAGGACTCTCAAAATATCACATGTGTCACATATATTATTTTAAAAACACGTTTAAAATATTATAACATTAATTAACAATAAAATTATAAAATTAAAACAGATAAAATAATATATATTGGACCCGAACTTGTCCGGAATTTTGTATATAAGGGTCAAATCAAGGTGGCTCTACATGACCTTAAAAAAAATAGGCACAAACGTAAATAGGCTACGTCTTTAATGACCTCATTGCATGACTATTTCAAACCTAAATTACATGAAAAACGTTTTTAAGTGTATGAACTTATATAAGAAAATAATGTCCATGGCTGCAAAAGTCTTTTCTATATTTAATTTAAATGAATAAATATATTTAATTCGTACAAATAACAACAACCATAATGTTTAATTTTGTGGTTTATACAAAGTTTTGTTTTTATAAATGCAGACAACAACGTTCTGGCTTAAAAAAGACTAGGCCCACGATTTCCATATTTAGCGGAGTTTGGTCGCGAAAATAAAATTATTTCTATTTTATTTGAAAATATTAAAGTTGGAATAGCGTTTGACTATACTTTATGCGGTAAATTAAATATTTAGAATTTAAATATATTTTATATATCAAAAAATAAATACAAAAAATATAATTTAAATAGAGTTATTTTATTAAATTTTTTATATATATATATATATGGGTAAATTTGAAAAAGAAAAATTTATATAAGTGAAAAAAGTTAAAACAGTATTTTTCGAATAAAATTTTAACGGCCAAATGGTGAATTTTAAATAAAGTAAAGAAAAAAAATCGAAAAAAGTTTTTTTTAAAAAAATCATGGCCAAACGGATCTTAGAGTTTCCATACTCCGATAATATACAATAACAATGTAAATACTTTTTATTTTTATATTGTTAGTAATTTTAAATGGTAAAAAATTTTATGGAATATTTTTTTTTAATACCTTTGTTTAATTGTGCATTCAGTTTTTATAAACACCAGTTATGTAAAATAATAGACATTGAACATAACTCAATTAAAAAGTCAGTTCAAGTGAAAATTATCGTGGACCACATAAGGAGATCGTACATAGTACCCCATCTCCCACTTATAATGTGGGAATTCAACCCCGGCCCTAGCATGTTCAGACTGGGATATCTAGAGTATAAACAATATAAGATGATTATGCAACAGGTAAATCGTAAAATTGAGTTGAATTTAATTCTGATATCATTGATTAGAAATGAATATTTTAAGCCTAACTCAACTCAATATAAAAACTCTCACAAGTTACACGTACATATATATATTTTTAAAACACATGTTGCATCGAACTTAAATTATTTTTCTACTAAAAAAGGTTGTGATGGAGTGGTAATTAAGTGCTTTTTCGTCCTTAATCAGAGTATACGGACTTGAGTCCTCCTGTGTACGGACTACTCCTATGTGGGACTTTTCAACGCGAATTCGAATTTAACTGGGCTCCAATGAGGATACCGAACACCTGGTGGAATTTTTTTAAAAAAATCCTCAATATGGATACTATCATTACTCTCTATATATAGTCCTATAGTTCCCTTGAATATTCCACAATCACTCTCTCAAAACACCTATTCAACTAAGAATTCTATACATCATTTTATTAGTCTCTTTCTTTGCAATTCTCATGGATTCCTCATCATTGTCTTCTATTGAATCTCTTGTACATGTAATCAAGAAAGATTTGTTCTCAAACCAAGACAATTTCAACACTTCTTTTACCAAAACATCTGCCTATGACATTGCTTGGTTGGCCATGATTCCTTTTAATAATCAAGAAAAAGAAGCTAATGGTCCTATGTTTGAGAGTTGTCTAAATTGGATTCTCAACAACCAAAATGAGCAAGGGTTTTGGGGTGAATCAAATGGTGAAAATCTTCCCACCATTAATACTCTCCCTATTACTCTTGCATGCATGGTAGCACTCAAGAAATGGAATGTGGGTGAAAGACACATAAGAAAAGGTAAATTAAAGTAGAAAAAACTTGCAATTATATTGTTACCTAAATCTAATTTATGTTGCTCGGATTCTCAAGAATGTTGATGTATCTGTATTGGATCCTCTCAAAAAAATGGATAACGTTTACATGATCTGATAGACACTATACAACATTTTTAAGAGAATTCGAGCAATATAAACCTAGATTTTATGTTTACTTGAATACTCCAAAATATCGCCGCACATAATATCTTCAAAAAAAATTATAACTTTTAGATACTATAATATTTGAATTTTCTGAGTAAGAATCACGTTTTGACTAGTACTTGTGTTGCACTCATTATTCTTATTACTTTAGTATAATAAATTTTATTTTACCCTCATCAATATCCTGACAATTTTGTCATGATATTATTAAAGATTATTGTTCTAATAATCTTTCCTTTTTTCCTTAAAATTTTATAACCAGCACTTAATTAAAGAAAATGGATTTTATTATTTGAAATGTTTGTTTGTTGAAATAAAAGGCACAAACTTTATTAAATTATATTTTTGCTTCTGTTATTTCTTTTCTCAAACTGTTTTGATATTTTTTTCTTCTTTGAGTCAGTGACCTATTGTTCAGAAAAAATTTATCTACCCTACAATGGTAGGAGTAAGGGCTGCGTATATCCTACGATAATTTTCAGCAACGGAGCTAGCTAGGATTTTCACTAATTAAGAAAGTTCAAAATATGGAAAAATAAACACACGGAGAAGTCAAAGAGGGTTCAACATATACATAATATACAATAAAAGATATACTCCCTCCGTCCCAAAATGAGTGTCACCTTAACAAAAAAAAAATTATCCCAAAATAAGTGACACGCTTAGGAATACAAGACAAAAATTAATATGTTTTTTTAACAATACCCTTATACTCCATTTAACTTACAATGTTCAATTTTCAAGAAACATTTATTAAATAGAAATAGTTAATTTAGTGAATTAACTACACGTTGTAGTTTGTGGATTCTTAATGGACGTGATTTTTGCTTAGGTCTGAAGGGAGTAAACAATACAATTTTTCATCAAAGGGTTCAGATTGACCCTGTCGGAATCAATTCACAAACTTCACTTGTGGGATATTAATTGCATTGAATATGTCGTTGTTGTTGTTTTCACTTTAAATGACATTGGATGTGTTGTTATTTTCAGGCTTGAAATTTATTCATGCAAATATGAATACACTTTTGAAGGAAAATTCTCAATGTTTTCCATGTTGGTTCACAATAGTTTTCCCTTCAATTCTTCAACTTGCAAAAGCACAAGGCCTAGAGATTATTATTGTCAATGGATCAAACAAATTGGTATCTGATGTCTTCATGAAGAAGAAAGCACTTCTTGAAAGGTAACAATAATAATTTCCATGTAATTTATATAATTGCATGCATGCAAATGACATATCTAAGGCGGGTTCTATTCGTTCAATTTAATAAATCGTCCCTCGTCTTTTTATGCATAAAAAAATATATTTGTTAAAAATTTCAAAATCATTCTTAATTTATTAACTCTAAATTTTGGAAACGTTGGCTAGATAGCTTTAAAAATAGAATTACTCAACAAGAGTTTAGTTTATAGATTCTAGACCACAACAGGTTCTGAATATATTATTTTTATATCTTAAACAAAAAAAATTAAAATAAATATATAAAATTTGAATCAAAACTATAAAAAAATAAAATTATTTATACTAAATTGAATGTTTAGATGATATGCATGTTATTGCTGAATTCTTTTGAATCCGTAATTCTGATGATGTTTCTAATGTGTACGTAAAATAAAACTATATACTCATTTTGACCACACAAACTCTACATAAAATAAATAAAGATTTACTAGGTTTTTTAGTGATGAATAATTTAGGTTAAAGGCAAAATTATATGTTTAGATAATATACATATTTTTGTTGGATATTGTTGAACCTGTAATTATAACGATGTATACCCCGTCTTTAACTACATATATAAGAAAAAAAAAAGTATATACATAAAATAAAATCATGTATACATATATATTTATATATATTTCATTCCGAACAAACGGACTCTATATATTAAACTTGTCTCACAAAGAAAAATAAATAGTTTTACTAAGTTTTAATTATATATTCACCAATTTTTTTCTTTTTTTTCCCTTTTTTCAGTGGAAAGCTCAATGATAATACTGTTAATGAAGAAGATGGTTCTTTGTTCCAATCTCCATCTTCCATAGCACAAGCTTTCATGTCTAGTGGAAATAAAAAATGCCTTGAATACCTCATGTCAATTGTTCAAAAGTATCCCAATGGAGGTTTGTTATAAATATTCTTACGATTTCAATTTACGTGTCTTACTTTTTTTTTTTAAGTTTGTTTAAAAAAGGGATATTGTTTTTTTATATTTAGTAATTGTTTACTTATTCCTATATCCTGACATGACATATTTTTTATGAATATTTTGGTACATTAAAAAACACAGAATTCAGATGTCTCATTTTATTTACTTATCGTGTTTAGTCAAACTAAAACATATAATTAAACAAAGGTAATACTATGGTATTTGGATTAATCAGCACGCGACTCGATTATTCCTTCGATGGGATATGTATATGTATAAGCTTTTTATGTTTTATCAGCACATATACTAAATAACTCTATCAATCAAAGTTTAGGCATATGAAAAAATCATCTACTATAATATTTTTTTTATCTTTACTTGGATATAAACCCTAATATTCCATATTATTTGCTCATTTTGTTGAATATTGTTTTTCTTAAATCCTAATTTAATTTTTCATGATTTTTTGCTCTCTCTCTTTTGGCAGTGCCTTCAAGATTTCCAGTGGATGAAGAGCTAAAAATGCTTTGCATGGTTGATAACATACAAAGAATGGGATTGGCTAAACATTTTGAAAAAGAAATTGAACAAATTCTTGAGCAAGTTTACAATAATTATCAAATAAATAATTTGAAGAATAATAATGAGTATTTATTATCATCATCAGAAGAAAAAATAAGTGATGATTTACCAGAGAAATTATTAAAGGACTCATTGGCTTTTAGGCTTCTTAGATTTCAAGGCTACAAAATAAATCAAGGTACTTTATATTATCTAACTTTTGTCATGTGAAATATATTCTTTTGGTACGACGAAAGTTATTTTTGAGAAAAATATTTTTTATCGGAAAATAAATAGATCACTATCAATATTTTTTATGTTCAAACACTAAATAATTTTATTCTTTTTTTTGTCTATTGTAGGAAGTTTTTGTTGGTTTCTTCAACAACCACAAATAAGAGACAAGATAGAAAAGAACAAAAAACATTTTACATATGTGATGTACAATGTTTATAGAGCCACAGATTTAATGTTCAATGGAGAATCTCAAATAGAAGAAGCAAGATTTTTTGCCAGTAATTTTCTTGTGAATAATAATGATAATTTATCATTATTTCCAGCACTTCAAAAAGTGGTAAGTAGTACTAGTACTTAACATAGATTGTTTAAACATAATTTTTTATTAGTGGTAAGGGTCACGGGTTCGAGTCCCTGGGTACGAAGTCGCCTTTGTTTGAGAGCGTTTTACTCTCAATGTAGGACTTTATGATGTGAATATGAATTTAATTGGGCTTTAATATGGATACCGAACACTGAAAGAAAAAAAATGTAAATTTTAATTAATTCATATCTAATATTTGTTAAGATTTTAGTAAATGTTTATGTATGTATCTATACTTCGTATCGAAACTATTGAGTTCAGATGAAATTGTAACTGAAACAATATGTTCTTTTCACATGCTAATTTTATTTTTTTTAATTTATAGATTGAGCATGAGTTGAATGTACCATGGTTTGCTCGATTAGAACATCTTGATCACAGATTATGGATTGAATTAAATCAATCTATCCCTCTCTCTATTGCAAAATCTTCATTTTATTGGTAAGCATACATTATTATTTTTATTTACATAAATTATATATTATTATTTAGTTTAAAAAATGTTAATTTTCTTAGGTTGGCTTATCTGCAAAATGAAAAGCTAATGCAATTAGCTGTGCAAAATTATGAATATCGACAGTCAATTTATAGGAAGGAATTGGAAGACCTAAAGAGGTACAAACACAATGCCCTTTTATCTTCATATATAATAATAATGCTATCGATAATTTTAACTTTTATGTACTGACAGTATAAATTATTTGTTTGATCATAAAATTTTATTAGACATTGAAAATATATCTTCAAAATATTTTCAAATTTCTAAAAATGGACCCAAACTAGTTTTTGGAGAAATTTCATTTCCAGTCACAGAACTTCATTTTTTCCCCAAATAAAGTGCATGTCCAAACTCCAAACACAACTTCAAAAACTCAAATTTTTAAATTTCAACTTCAAAATCTGTGATCAAACAAGAGCTAAAATATCCTCATAATCAAGATTGGATGCACTGTTTATGGTACAAATTTGATAGAATTGAATAGCTTTGATCGAGATGTTATATTTGTCTTAAAAAATCATTAAATATGTACAATTATAAATTTAAAATGTAGAAAGGATAACTAAAATCTAAAACCCTTATAAAATTTCAAATTCTAATTCTATCTTTACTCGCAGTACTGTCTATATAAATTACATCTGTATTATATTACATCATTCTAGTCATTACAATAAAGGTTTTTTTTTCTATTTAATGTATTTATTTATTTTATTTTATTTGTGGATTTGTAGGTGGTCAAAAGAGAAAGACCTTGTAGATATTGGATTTGGGAGAGAAAAAACTACTTATTCTTATTTTGCAAGTGCAGCAAGTAGTAGTAGTTTTCTACCTTATGAATCTTTTCTTAGATTAATTGTTGCAAAATGTTCCATAGTTATTACTGTTGCTGATGATTTTTATGATGAAGAAGCCTCTTTAAGTGAACTCCATATCTTAAGTGAGGCAATACAAAGGTAATTCAATAAAATTTTTTATATATAATCTGATCGTGTAAATATTTTTTATAGTATCAATGTATAAAATTTAAACGTGTTAATTAATTAATATTATTTTGTCATAGGTGGGATGCAAAGAATCTTGATGGACCAAGTAAGATCATATTTGAAGCACTTGATGATCTTGTGTGTGATGTCGCCAAAATGTATCATCTTCAACACAAAATTGACATCACCCCACAACTTCGACATATGGTAAGTTTTCTCATCTTATTTAATTGTCAGTATATAAAAGTTAAACTCAAATTTGAAGAAAAATATATGAACCATTGTTTATCCCTATAAGTAGGGTATAGTATAGGGAGGGGCAAAGCAATATTTATCGAAAGGTGATCAGTTGAATATCCTTTAATCGAAAGTTGTATTGTATATATAGCATGACAAGATTAAGAATATCGCCAATGATAATTATACATATATAAAGAGAGAGAACTATAATCATTCAATGATGGATGTTCAACTAAACACCCTTTGACCTAAGGACTCAAATATTATTATTTTATGCATATACATATTATTATTCTACACGCTCAAAATTCATTTCCAAATATAAAAATGTTGTTGTTTTACGAAATGTTTACACAAATAGCTTATCAGATTTACTGTTTACTTTTTTCAGTCGTGCACATAAAGTATATACTGATTATACACAACTATACACATATTATAAATATATTACATATCCATCCACTATATTTAAATTATTTGATAAACGACTATTTAAGCTAATTCTTCTTATTTTTATTTTTTAAAAGTGGAAGGAGACATTTGATGCATGGATGATGGAAAGCTTATGGAGTAGAACTTCAAATTTGCCATCTAGGGATAAATATCTACAAGTTGGCATGATATCAATTGGTGCACATATTTTAGTTCTTCATGCTGCTTCTCTTGGATGTTCAATTTTGCCAAATCAAATGTTTGGGCCAATTAATGGCCAATATGAAAACATTACAAAGTTGCTCATGACCACAACTCGTTTGTTGAATGACATCCAAAGCTATCAAGTAAGTTCACTAATAATTCCATCTAACAAAATTTATTACGCCTTAATGAAATTATTTATAGTTACATTATCTTATAAAATAGAAAATGTAACAAGGGTCCTACTGACATAAAGTGATGTCAATCTATTGTCACAATTCAATCCATATAGCTAGGAGATATTTAGCGACGAATTTTGTACCTAATTCCTATTTTTAGTACTATATGAATTTGTACCTATACTAATTTTTAATGGTGCATGATTTTATTGATCATATGCAGAAAGAAAGAGAAGTTGGGAAGATGAATTACACATTACTTCACTTTAATGAAAACCCTATGGGACAAATTGAAGACTCAATAGATTTTGTGAAAGTGATCTTGGGAGATAAAAAGAAAGAATTTCTTGAAAATGTTTTAATGGATGGATTCAATGATATGCCAAGAACAATGAAGCTCCTTCACCTTTCTTGTTTAAATGTGTTTCACATGTTCTTCAATTCTTGCAATTTATTTGATACAAAATCAGCAATACTTGAAGACATAATGAGAGCTATTTACATTCCACTTAGTCAAAAAGAACAAACTCAAATAATGCCACTTCAAGAAAAGAAGAAAAAGAAAAAGATTGAGATTGTCAAAGCCAATGCATGTGTCAATTATGAGAAAAACATGAAACAACATGGTGATATTGGGATAAGTTTTCTTAAAAGGCAAAATCCAAAGAATTATAATTCCTTTGGTTGGTCTACAAAAGGGTTTGCTTCACATAATCTAAGATTATGTTTCATGTAATTGTTGAAAATATTATTATAGTGAAAGAGTGATTGCAAAAGTAACTCTTGCAAGGAATTGGGTAATCACTTTTTTTTAATATTGTAATAATATAGTATATATTATATTTCAAGCATTTTTTAGTCTTCATATTCTTCTTTAATTTTGTTCCTGTCAAATTTCTAAGTTGGCATTGGCATATTATTATTTTTTTGTGAAAGGCAAGCTCCTAAGAATTATAATTAATATCTAGATCTTTTGTCCACAGCCTAAATATTTTAGTATGTTGCAAGAAAGTAGTAACCTAGTCATTGTTTTTTCCTAACAAAAAAAGTAAGAAAAATCTAATTATCCTACGCCATAATTGTTTGCAACAAATTTTAAAAGTGATAGAAATTAAACAGCAATCATAAATAAACTATGAAATAAAATATGAAAAAACATAATTTTATTGATCAAGATTGTGAGTACAACTTTTTTTCTCCCTTGATTTTTCTCTCAAAAGATTTATCCGTGTTTCGAGTGTCGTTAGGTACGTGTTTCTCAAACTAGGATGATTGATTTTGATCTGTCTATAAATATTTTAGAATTCGCAGAATATTCGAGATGTCTTTTAAGGGAATATAGTATCCTTTGACATGAAGTGGGGTTTAGGGTTGAGTAGCCTCTAAGAATCCTAATTAGATTTGCACACACCTTATAGAATCCCACAAAATTTCAATGTCTACAATAATTATATATTTATAGCTCAATAACTATGTTTTTTTTAGGACTATCTAATTTGTTCTTTTTGAGTTGAGAATCTTTTTTAAAAATAATTTTTCTACCATTACAAGGTATAAAAGTAAAGTCTGTGTATATTTTATATCTATCTCAACCTCACTTATTACATTATACTAATTATATTATTATTATACTAACTAATCCATTTATGAATTAATTAACATCGCTTATGAATGAACCTGACTCAATAATATTTTCTAACAACAACTTGATTACCAATTTGATTTTAAAAATAATTTTTCTACCTTTACAAGGTTAGAAGTAAAATATGTATATATTTTATATCTTTCTCAATCTCACTTATTACAATATACTGATTATATTATTATTATACTAACTAATCCATTTATGAATTAATTAACATCGCTTATGAATGAACCTGACTCAATAATATTTTCCAACAACAACTTGATTACCAATTTGATTGAGTTGACTTTCAACATGACTAAGGGTGTTTGGATTGGCTTAAAAGTTAGTCAAACATATTTTTAGGTCAGTTTTTTACTTCTGAAAGTATTTGACAAATATAAAAAATAAGTTACGAAGTGTTTGGCAAGGTAAAAAATAACTTAAAATAATTCAGAAACCAAAAGTAGGTCTCTTCCTACTTTTTATTTTTTGACTTAAAAATCATTTCATTTTGACTTAAAAGTTATTTTTTTAAGTCAATCCAAACGGTCTCTAAAAAACCCTTAAACCACAATAGGAACTTCCAACAAATATGTCAAAAAAATTGATTAGGAACCAAAAAGATAGAACTTTTATAAATGTGACTAAGAATATGATGCATCAGATAAGATTTTTCCTTTCTTAATTAGAAATTTTGAGTTCGAATATGAAAAAATGTTTGAAAGGAATGTTTCCTCCCAAATGAAATTCTATTTTATATAAATATGAATTAGTCAGAGTACAATAGGAGTAAAGAATCTAAATGAAAAACCAAAAAAAAAAATTGACCACTCATTTTTGTTGTTCTCTCTTCTTCACAACCAAAGAGAAGAAAACTCATTCGCTATAATGGAGGAAGAGCAAAACAAATCTCCTCTCCTCCATTATTGGGGAAATACTCCAGAAGAAGATTACTATACTCTCCAAGGTATCAAATCTACTAAATCTTTTTTCACTTCACCTAGAGGTTTAACCCTTTTCACTAGATCATGGTTACCCTCCACCAAAACCCCACCTAAAGGTATCATTTTTATGGTCCATGGCTATGGAAATGACATCAGTTGGACATTTCAAGCAACCCCAATTCACTTAGCTAAAAAGGGTTTTGCTTGTTTTGCTCTGGACCTTGAAGGGCATGGCCAGTCTCAAGGTCTTAAAGCTTATGTACCTAATCTTGATTTAGTTATTGATGATTGTTTGTCTTTTTTCAATTTTGTTTTGACCCAAAATCCTGAATTTCAAGATTTGCCTAAATTCCTCTTTGGTGAGTCAATGGGTGGTGCAATTTGTCTTTTGATTCATTTGAAAAGACCTAAAGAGTTTAATGGTGGGATTTTGATAGCCCCCATGTGTAAAATCTCTGATAAAGTAAAACCCATATGGCCAATTGCTCAGTTCTTGACATTAGTTGCAAGATTTGCACCAACTTTGGCTGTTGTACCAACAGCTGATTTGTTGGAAAAATCTGTTAAAGTACCAGAAAAAAGGATTATTGGTGGGAGGAATCCTAATAGGTATTTTGGAAAACCAAGATTGGGTACTGTTGTTGAGCTTTTACGTGTGACTGATTATGTTAGTAGCAAACTATGTGATGTGAATATGCCCTTTTTGGTGTTACATGGGAGTGCTGATGTTGTTACTGATCCAGAAGTAAGTAGGGAATTGTATAAATTGGCGAAAAGTACAGACAAGACACTGAAAATTTATGATGGTATGATGCATTCTTTGTTGTTTGGAGAGACTGATGAAAATGTTGAGATTGTTCGTGGTGATATATTGGCATGGTTGAATGATAGATGCTGAGAGGGGCGGATCTAGAGGAGCTGAATGGGTTCGTATGAATCCGTTGCTGGAAAATCACACTATATATACAAGGTCCAAAGTACTTATTAGGTATATACAGTACCCTTGACGATTGATGAAAGTCGTGTCTCCGCCACTCATGCTGAATTGTCTGCACTTGGATTAAATACATATCTGACTCGTATTAATCCCATTTCTAGTTCATTAGTGTGAGTCATATTTGTTAAAGATCCAAACTTTAGAAGTTCTTTTCTCAAAGAATGAGGTGTAGAGCTTGCCAAGTAGACTAGATATAAAGATTGCATTTTTTTCAGCAGAATCAAGATTGGATATTTGCTTTGAAGCATTCTGTGTTTGCTTATGAATGGATGTTTTACAACTTTGTTGAATCATATTGTTTGATTGGAGAGGCTGATGAAAATGTTGAGATTGTTCATAGTGACATATTGGCATGGTTGAATGATAGATGTTGAGCAGGGGCAGATCTAGTATGAATCCGTCGCTGGCAAATCACACTATATATACATGGTTAAAAGTTTTTTTTTGGGTATGTATAGTCGATGATGAACCTTGTGGTGAAAAACTTGTCTTCACAGCTTGTGTGGAGAAGTCTATACTTGGATTATATTCATATTCATCCAATTCAAAGTTCATTAGTGTGTGCTATATTTGTTAAAGATACAAACTTTAGAAGTTCTCTTTCCATGAATGATGTGGACTGGATTATCTGTATTTTGCAGACTTTCATGGCAAAGCTTTCCATTTAGACTAATCAAGATTGTACATTTACTTATGAATGAATCATATTGCTGTATGACTATGGAAAGCATGTTATTCATGCTTAAGTGATTTCTTTTTTTATTTGTCTAAGTTGTAGTGGCAAAGTTATCCGGTAGTTATGCTTGTGATAGCATGTACTCTAGACAATTGTGATTTCTTTCTATTTGACTAAGCTTTAATGGAGAAAGTTATTTGATACCTATGGTGGTGAAATATGACATATACTCAAGAGAATAGTCTAACATGTGGGATCAACCTGCCATTCCTGGTTTGATCTTACATGCGTGTTGATGTTGGAAACACCCTCTCTACCCTCACAATGTAGGGGTTTGGCTGCATACATACCACCCTCCTCAGATCTTACTATGTTGTTGTCGTTGTTGTTGTTGTACATGGGAGTGCTGATGTTGTCACTGATCCAGAAGTGAGCAGGGAATAGTATAAATTGGCTAAAAGCACAGAAAAGACATTGAAGATTTATGGTGTGAACCTGTGATGCATTCTTTGTTGTTTGATGAAAATATTGAGGTGGTTCATAGTGATATATTGGCATGGTTGAACAATAGGTACTGAACAGGGCCAGAAGGGGTTCATATGAATCCGTTGCAGGAAAATTTCACTATATATGTAACAACATATCCAATGAAACTTCATAAGTAGGGTCGGGGAGGCTAGAGTGTTCACAGGCCTCATCACTATCTCATGGAGGTAGAGAGGTTGTTTTTGAAAGACCCCTAGTTCAAGTTCAACAATTTCACTATATATATAAGGTCAAAAGTATATTTTAGGTATATATAGCAGATGATGAACTGTTTGGTGAAAATTTTGTTGCAAATCACATTTCTAGTTCATTGGTGTGCCATATTTGTTAAAGACTTTAGAAATTTTTCTTGAAGAATGATGTAGGTTGAATTATCTCCATCAAGTTAGTCGACTCGGTAGAAGAATGAAATAGATGGGATCTGAGAAGGAATTGACATCCATGGAAAAGGGAGTGCTTGTATTGCGATTTTCGTAGTTGCAAGATTATTATTTTTTTCAAGAAACGGTTCCCTCTTCAAATAGATTGATATCATGGTTGCATTTTTCCCAACAAAATCAAGATTCCATATTTGCTCAAAAGACAACTTGATATACAAAGCATTTTGTATTCACTTATGAAAGAATATACTTTGTTGAATCATAGAGTTATAAAACCAGAAAGTAATCAAATTATAATAAATTCAAAATTAAAAAAAAAGTAAAGGTCCTACCGAGAATTGAACTCGGGTTACTGGATTCAGAGTCCAATGTCCTAACCGCTAGACCATAGGACCATGTTTGAAACAATTTTTGGTAGTAAAATTAAAGACTTGTTTACACAAAAATCATTCACAACTATAAGCAAAAGTTATGATTTATTTTTGCGATAACCATGGTGTCTCCAGACCAATTTGTGCGTATTTCGACTAGTTCTATCAAAGGTAGGCCAAATAAGAAGAAATCATCTACTACTCATGTTTATTTTTTTTACTGAAATTTGAATATTTTTTTTGAGATCTCGTGATTCTCAACTCACTTCATTGATCATTATACCATATTTTTCGTATGTCAAATTGTATAATTGAAAAAAAATATCTTATTCTTATTTATGATTATACAGAACATAGGAGGATTGTAACAGCTTAGTTGGTTGGCTATTTGACTACCCCAACTTAGTAAAAAAAATTGAGCTAAATTATTACTGATTAATTTAAGAGATACGTCTTAATGCTTACGAGACCAAATATGTGTATACACATTCATTTAGGGTTGTCTAGCCTTGAATTCTTCTTCATCATTTTTCAACCATTTTTCTTCATTTCTTCACCAATATTACTTTTTTTTTTTTTCAACATCCTTCTTTATTTTATACAAAATCATCAAATATTTTGAGATAAAGAATAAGAATCCTAACTCTTTTTGGCAAATCATTAACGATGTTTAAACTATGACAAAATTGTGGCTTAGTAGTGAAATATTCCTAATTTTACTCAGAATTATTGACACACGTTGAGAGAAAATAGTGGAATTTTTTGACGTGGCAGTTTTATTTTATTTTTAAAAAAAAAGCATAACATACACACCATCACATATTACTTGAGGTGTGATTCTCAAACTTGAGTGATCGTTTAGGTGTGTTTCTCACATTCCCAATAATTATGTAACTAAAAAAAAAAAATGAGGTGTGTTTTTAACTCTTCACTTTAATTATTTTTATATTTCACAACACAATATTTTTAGTGTGATTTTTATAAGTGAGATCTAATGAAAATGAATATACATAGACTTTATTCCTACTTTAAATCAGATTTATTGATTTTTTTGTTGAGAAGTTTGGCTAAAAAAAATCATTTCAAAATAGACTTAAAAAATCCAAGAGTAAAAATTTATGATGAAAAAACTGCGGGGGAGAAAAGTATTGACAACATAAACGAGAAAACGATCAAAATGATGTCACGCCCCAAACTTAAAGGGCACAAATGGCACGTAATGCCAAAACTTAGGCCTAAGCCGACCCTGCTAACCATTTGCTTACGGCGTATGGCAGCTACACACAGTTAAGAAAACAAACAAGTATATCTCGGCTTAAAAATAAGTCATCGGTCGCAAGCCCCCTATTAACAGCTCTGCAAGGAAAACAACTACTCTCAAAAGTTTATATAAAGAAATAACCGGCTAGCTTACCGTCGAGACCACCACAGTATCTAGGAAAGCATAAACGCTATGTGGGCTAATATCAAAGCCACCATGATCTTTATACAGAAACTGAAAATAGGAATAGATATAAACACTATGCCAAGAAACTATCAAACATTGGCTGACTAGAAAGCAAGGCCAATAACATGACTAACAACCCAACACACTGCAAGCCTCTACGAATATAACACTTGGATGGGGCAAGGCCCCAGCCTACCCAAAATCTTTAAAAAGAAGAATAAGCAAACCTCTGGAGCTCTGGCAACCCTTGGAAGAAAGGAGTCAACCAAAATGCTTGATAGGTGGTGGGGTTATTCGACAGGTCTCTTTTGTCATCGCTTAGGACCTGCAAGCATGAATGCAGCGCCACCAAGCAAGGGGCGTCAGTACAATATAATGTACTGAGTATGTAAGGTAAACTGAAGTATAAGAACTAAATGGAAAGGGCTAGGATGAGACCGAAGTATAATACCTTAGCTCCCTATAACATAAAAATATAAGCACGTAGAAAGCAATAACCTGACATGGTCCCCACAAGCCCAGTAGATACAAACAACACACAATCCCTATAGGTCCTAATATACGCAAACAATCGTTAAATATCCATATTAGCCCCCTTACCTGGATCCAATGTTAATATGATATGAATTGTTTGAATGTACATGTGCCATGAATCAACGCAAATCTGAGGCTCTTTGGTACAATACATATATGTTGCTTCGTAGGTATGCCATGAATCAAAGTGAATCTGAGCCTTTGTGGTACAATACAAATATGTTGCCTCGTAGGTACAGCCTACTTGGCCTGTAGGCTCGGTCCACCCGGCCCGAAGGTTCAGTCTACCCGGCCTGTAGGCTCGGTATAAAAATCAATTTGTATGCTCAAGAACCCTGCAATGTCAATGTCTACTTAGGCAACGATAAAACATCATAACAATAACAATTAATCATAATTAATCAAAACATAATCATAACCACCTTTTTTAGGCTATTAAGTAAGGAGTAGAGTGTCACCGATAGACATTATATCATATGGTCGTAGCCAACTCAACAGGACAGGGTTGCATGTCAACTAATGATAATACACCGGTCATAACAAGCTTAGGCTATTAGGATCATGCCAGAAGATAAATAATAGCCTTAACATACCTTTCAACCAATGTCCAAAAGTTGTCTCTATGATGCTTGGCCAACCAAAGTGACGCAATAACGGAAAAATCAACAAGGCTGTAAGAACGAACCATAAGTAGTTAATAAGACGTTAATGCCACGCTTATGACCAGAAAAGTCCAACCCATAAAATGAGGTTGAAAATAACAATAATCAGCAGTTAAATCCATCGAAAACATTCCAACAACATCTCGAAGGAGCACAAGCTCCCGAGGCAACATAATTAGACGTACTTCACGCCGTTCAATCCAACAACCATCATACGCGACTCCAATAAGAATCAAACTAACCCCCCAATAACCTCCAGCACCTTAAAACTATCAATAAACAACATTAACAACGAAATTAAATAAGACAAATGGGCTGCTCACAACCACAATACCAAAAACACCATCACGTGGCTCAAAAATCTGTATATATAATACTACGACATGGAACTATGAAGGACGGTTGCAAAAATAAGATTACCTCAACCAAAATGTCCGAAATAATAATACTAAGATTCTTCCTCATTGCAGCTACAACAATCGGAATCCAAATCAATAAGAAAATTATACCACAACGCGATCTGGAGAAACTTCCGTTAAACTTCTAAGGTGAAAAAATCATCACCCATGGAGGATTTAGTAGCATGAGTTCTAATTTTTCTGGGGGGTTTTATCAGTTGTAATGGGAAAAATGAAGGAGACGGGTGTATTTAAAGAATAACTGACTTAGGGTCTGGGGGACCCACTTCGAGGTGTATGCTTGCGCAATCTCACGAAAACCTGCATATCTCTCAATTCTGAAGTCGTATTGATGAATGGTTTAGTGCGTTGGAAACTAGACTTGTAGACCTTCGATTTGATGGGCCATTGGTATTCTAGCTCTTTATATATTCGGAGAAAATTGTTGAGACATCTGACCCTAAATTACAGAGAATTCCTTAATGACATTTACAAGAACTTTTGCCGACTTTTATTTTGCAACTTCCTTGAACTTAAAACTTAACATACAAACATTTTGCACTCAAAATAACTCATATAAAATTCTTCCTAATATGGTAGGTAGTCTTAGACTTATTCCAAAAGTACAAGTTAATTCTAAAGTTCAAACGGGAGGGTGTCACAAATGATCCTTGATGTATAAGGATTGTTATCTTGCTCCTTGATATATTTCACTTGAAATGGTCCTTAGTGTATAACAAAACATGTTCAATTTGATCATTTACCCTAAACCTAAAAAATTTATCAAAAAAAAACTGTTAAAAGTTGTGTTCTTTAACAACTCAAAAGAAAGAGTTTCTTTTTTTTTTATTTTCCACCCAATGTTCGGAGCCACATTGCAGCCCCAACTAAATTCAGATCATACACATTGTAAGACTCATTCGGAGGTGGCACTCCCAACAACATTTTATCCATATCCAAGATTTGAAAGAGTTGCATAAATTCTAACACAATTTTCTCTATTTTTCTTAACATTATTCATTACTTTCTCTTTATTCAATTATTACTATAATCTCCAAAGTCACTAGAAAAAACAATGACAAACTAAATTCACTTTTTGAGACATTTTTAGCTCAATAGACTTCATTTTTCTTCTCCTTAAGACCTGCTCCATGCAAATCAAGAGAATTCAAAAGCCAATTAATCAAAGGAAAACTTCAAAAATAGCAAACATTAGACATTCTACGGTTATAGTTTTTTTCTTAATTACGAATAATAAAAAAATATTAGGGGATGAGGGAGGAAAGAAGCGAGCGAGATCCAAGAGAAAGAGGAGAGGCTGTATTTTTCGCAAATTTTGGAGAGAAAAAAACACAAATATAAATTGATTTGTATCACAATGAATACATATTAATAGGAGAGAGGCGATCAAGAGAGAGAGGGGGGAGGAGAGGAGAGGAGAGAGAGGCGAGCGAGATCGAGATCAAGAAAGGGAGGAGAGAGATTGTATTTTGTATTTATTTTGCATTATATATATTCTATATTTATTTTGTATCAATTGTATTCGAGATACAACAAATTATATTTTGTATTTATTTTGCATTGTATTCTTTATTTATGTTCTAACAATTGTATTCGAAATACAAATCATACAATTGTATTCATCCTCTCTTTGATTGGATACAAACACATTTGACAGAGAGAAGGAATGCATAATGTATTCGTATGAATACAAATACAATTGATACAAAATACAGTTTTTCCAATACAATTGAAATAAAATACAAAACTCTCGCAAATATTTGATTGAATCAATTGATACATAATACATTTGAATGGATTTCTTCTTATTGTCATGAGAGAGAGGGGGGGGGGGGACGCAAGGGAGAGAGGGGAAGGGTTTGCTATAAAAACAACATATTGCTCTTTTATAATATTTTTAAACTAAAGCTATTTTCCATAAAAAGTAATTAATTTTTACTAGTTCCATAATTTTACCTTAGTCAAATCCCAACATCTTAAATTTTCAAATATTGGGTAGTTTTACGCTACCATAGGCGCTTTGAATTTCTTTGGAGATTCTCCTAATGAGTAAGGAAAGGAGACTTTGAATTGATATTTAAATGAAGGAGTTCGTCCTGGTGTGCTGCTTCCTTTCCTGTTATGACTGCGGGAAAGTGAACATTGTAAAAGTACTTATTTGGTTGGCAGGAACAAGATTTCTGACTCCAAACCTATCCTATTCGAAATTTTCAGCTTTAACTGAGACTCAGAGCAAGCTTTGTTTCGAAACCTTCTGAGGTCATGCACCTGCAAAAACTGCTACTTTGCTTCATGATGCCGCAGTGAGGATTCAAAGCTAACAAACTTCAATCAAAAACCGAAATTAAGAAAGTGAAATTTCTTAAAGAGTTTTACTATGAAAAAACTAAAAGTGTCTTTGGAGATCGAATAATAATTTAGGATAGAGAAAAATAGCAAATTTTGTGTGGAAGAAAATGATGTTAGATTTCATAGAGCTCTTTCTTTGAAGCTAATAAAAAAATTGATAGATTTTGTCAATTATGTGAGGTCCACAGTTAAATTTAATATATAAAAAAATTTGACAAGCATATTAGGTTTAGAAGAAAAAACCAAAATCAACATCATTTGTTATACATTAAGGACCATGTCAATCAAGTGAAATATATTAAGGACTATTATGAAGCAACCCTTATACATCAAGAACCGTTTTGATTGTTTTCTCTAACATAAACTAATGCTATGTTTGATCGACAGTATTAAGTAATCTCCCCATCTTGATTTATGTAATACGTTTTGTTGTTCGAGAATCAATTTAACTAATCTTCAAAGTTGAATTAGATTAAATCAACTTAATATTTTAAAATTAAAATTTATAGATTCAAGAACTATTCGAAAAGTATTGCAAGTTGCACTTCTTTCTCATACCAATTTAGTTTTTTTTTTAAAACATTTCAGAATTCACATAATTTGAATTTCAAAAAATGAAAAATATAACATAAATTGAATCAAAGGGAGCAACACGGTAAGTATTACAGTAGTTTGTACATTAATTTATGTAGGATAAAATATGAGATAAGAATATCAGCATCTACATAAATTAACATATTTTAATACGAAAATATCCTTAAGAGAAGGTGTGAGGTTAGCTAAGATGGGTATGGAAGGTAGAGGCAGACCAAATAAGTATTTGAAAAGGTGATTTGACAAGACCTAACACACCTGCAACTTATCAAGGATATGACCTTAACTAAGAGGATATGGAGGTCAGAATAAGAGAAGAAAATCAATGGTTTGTCGAATGTTGTCTAATTTTTCTCACCATTCGTATTATAACCACCTTTTTACTATCTTCTTCATTCATTTGCTTCGTTAATGTATTTTTTTGTTGTTTACGAATTTTCTCAATAATACATGATTTCGCCTACAATGTTTCCTTTCCATACTTGCTTAGAGTTGTTCTACTTGAGTCAAGAGCCTCTCAAAAAGAGTCTATCTGCCTTCATAAGATAAAGATAACCCTTTCCCGTCCCACTTGTGCGATTACACAGGATTATATTATTGTTTGTTGTCATTGTTGCATAACACTAGAATTATTGCTCAACATAGTCACTACTACTTGCTCCATAAGCAATTCCTTCACTACTATAATTAATCCATGCACTATAATCTCCGCATAACTAGCATGTGAACCAAATGACCTAGGAGCCAACCTTGATTTCTATAACATACTCGCTATAACCCCACAAGTGAAATTTTGAGAGATAGGATGAACACAAACCTTACCCCTACCTTTGTAGGGTAGAGAAGATTGTTTCTTGTAGACCCTCGTTTCAAAAGTGTAATCAAAATAGAATTGAAAGAAATGAACAATAGACCTTTCTAGTCCAGCCCTTCCCCAAACCCTGTGCATAGCGAGACCTAAAAACGCATCGAGCTGCCAGAAGGGAGAACCAAAATGTTACCGCACAGAATTGGGAGGGTCGAAGAACTTCACATTACATTACATCCATGGTATAAACCACAATAACTTAGAAGAGAAGTTCTATAGAAACCTTCAAATGAAAAAGAATTGCCATGATGCCATGGTTCTGTATTAAAGTTGAATGTGAAAATTTACAACCCAAAAGCTAGAAACAAATATTACTTACTGTCTACAACTTAAACTACTAGGCAATATATCCTAAACCCTATCCCAAGAATAAGTCCATGAGATCTATCATTTACATTTTCTAAGCAAAGAATCTACAGAGACTGATCTAAGTCTCATTCTCATTTGGGTGTAATCCACTAAAATCCAACCCCTGCACAAGGTAACCAATAGCTATAAAAAAAAAAATGGATCATATGAATCTTTGAAGATAGTCTCATAAATCATCTTTTTTAGTAAGGTCATCTTTTTTTGTCAATACTATGGAACCTAAGAACCAACGCCTCAATTGTATATGCTGCTGAACCAGTTTTCAAATTTAAAAAAATTAAGATAGCCCAAGCCGCAATTAAACATCAGCTTACTGCAAAAATGGGATGCCGATTAAAGCTTGAAAAGGTACTCCAGGTCCTCCACAGTTAGACGAGTCTGTCGGCTACCAGTCTCATCCTCTCCAAACGCAGAGGCAACCATTTCTCTTTTCTTTTGCTGTTAATACCAGTGTTACCACATTAGAATTCTAGAATATAGAGGAAGTGAGAAACCAGCAAAGATGCAGAAAAAGGAAACCACAAACTTGACTTGAACAAATAATGAAACCCAGTGCTGACATCTAAATCCTTCAACAGAAGATCATGACCATCTACGTTTATCATTATATTTATATTGATAAAAACACTTTAGGCATGTTGCTAGATTAAAAATAAAAAGTGAAAAAAGATGAAATCATGTAATACCTGAAGAGCCAAAATACGATCTTCAACTGTATCTTTTACAGTCAACCGCAAAACTGTAACAGGACGGGTCTGTCCAATCCGATGCGCCCTGTCGATTGCTTGATCCTCAGTCGTAGGGTTCCACCAAAGATCCAAGAGAAGAACATGACAAGCTGCAACCATGTTAAGCCCAAGGCTTGCAGCTTTCAGAGACATGATTATGACTGATACCTGGAATGAAGGTTCAAAATTTAGTCCTATGATTTATAGAATAGAAAAGAAACACACTCAGTACCAAGAAGATGGATATCTAACCTCAGGAAGTGTGTTAAAATCTTTGACAGCCTTGTCTCTAGCAAGAACAGACATTGTTCCATCAAGTCTACGGTACTGAATTGAGGAAGTTTTTAGACAAGCTTCAAGTAAATCCAACATCCCCGTCCACTGAGAAAAGACAATTGCCTTCTCTCCAGCTATTGTGGTTGTGTCTTTGGAACTTGAATGCACACTGGATTCTCCTGCATGATTATCACATGTATTTTCTGAAGGAGAAGCTCCTTCATCGTCTGATCCTGAAAGGCGACCACTAAGAGTGCAAACCTTAGCTTTAGGCAGAGATTGCAGCACCTGAAGAGCAGCTTTAATCTTTGATGAATCATATGGACTACGAATTGAACTTTCAGCCACATCAGAGCCAGCACAGTCAGGGTTATTTTGCAGCTTGGATTGATCAGATAGAGAATCACTTAACATTGCTTTAGTGAAAACTGAAGAACCACTCAGCTGAACTTTGCAAGCAGATACAGGACACTGAGTGTCATCACCAGTTAGATGCTCACTAATACACTGATTGCAAAAGACATGTCCACAAACTGTTACAACAGCATCTTCAGGGGGATCCTACAAAATTGTTACAAAAATGCATAAGGAGGCAAGAAAGAAACAAGAAGATCCATAACAGAGAAATCCAAGACAAGAGAAGTATAGCTTAATGTCGTAAGAGACAGATCAAATAAGTATAGTTGCTTACAACTAGAAAACTTATAGGCTGAAATCATCATTTTAAAACTGGTGTCACATATCAAAAGCATCCATGTTGGAACATTTAAGCACTATTTTCCAAACATAACCTATTTCTATTTTGCCTTGAATAGAACAAATCACTTGAGCATTATCAAAGGAAGGCACTGTAACTAGAAATGGCAATAAGTTGTATTAGTTTAGCAAAAGAAAGCATCACCATGCGGGGATCCATCCTAAACAACAGGGGAGGACTAAGCAAGGGTCATACTACACCATTAACCTCAAAAGCCGCAGATTCTTAATACACTGCCCAGCAATACCGAAGATAGAATTGGAGAAAATACAAAAATAGAATACAAACAAAGATATTAAAAATGCTACAATCACAAGGATTGAAACGCATAGCATATAAATGCTGTTACTTAGATACTGATGTTTTTTTCAAAATAGTCTTGGTCCTGACATTTTTTTTTCGATAACCGAGAAATCCGTCTGTGACCCGTCCTTTGGACCAATCATAGCCTTCTAAACTCGGTGGATAATGGGACCGCCCCTCTACCCTTCTCCACTTAAATGCCGGGCTTCGCTTTGCATGGTGTGGGGATTGAACCTGCGACCTAAGCCACAAATCCTCCACCTTTTGCCACTCGAGCTAGGCCTTATTTTAATAAAGGAGAAATTCCTGAGTGCCAATGGCGCATGGTTCGCAACTCAATTAATAATGAGCCCCTCTCTGTACGCTTATCCACTTAAATGCCAGCTCCTCTACCCTTCTCCGCTTAAATACAGCAAATCCATTTAAGTGTCATAACAATTGAAAGAATTACACATGGAAGTTGAGCAGTAAAAAACCTCTTTTCTAGGTGGGGGTCAGATTCAATGCTTAAACTGAACCATCTATGCATTTAACAGAGAATCAGTGCTTGTGCACATAATCTTCCTAGATGTATCCTAGCTAATATAGAAACTGGCAACGCTTTAAATATCTGAAAATTTTAGTTTAAAAACTCCAATTGTTTAGATCACACTTCCTTCAAATTAGAAGAGGATGCATGACATTTAAAAAGGCCACCTAAACAATGAAGTTCCAAAATAAGCAGCAGCAACAAGAAAGGACTAATAAGATCGATATAAACATATATTAAAGAACACTTAAATGATAACATACACTGCATATGCCGCAAATTGCTAAAGAAGCTTCCAAGCAATTCAAAAGGTCAGCTAATTTCTCTCGTGGTAATTTCTTGGCCTCCTCAATAGATGATCTCCAAACAGAACCGGAGTTGGAGCCTCCAACAAGAAGAGGGTGATCACAAGCTTGTCTCAGTCGTAAAAGCATCAAGAGTATGTTCACATAATTTTGTTTGACAGTCCCAGCAGCAGCATATTCCTGAATAGTCCAGAATTTGCTATGTTAAAAGAAGAGAAGAATTCAAAGCCAAAGTTCTCGAAATCCAATATAAAATACATCTAAACATACAGCAAACTGAGCACGTGATTGAGCTTCAAGTCTGCAGTAGAATTCTCGTTCCTCATCCGTAAATTCAACTTTTCTCAGTACAATGTGTTTCTCTGGAAGGTTGATAATGGGTTTTCCATCAATACATGTACCTAGATCAGATAATGACTGTGTTAGCTCTCAATTTAGGAATCAATGACTTGTGTGCTTAAATTGATAAGCCAGATATGCAAACAGTAAAACAGCCAAAGTGGAAAATGATCCAGAAAAACAAGTCGAGTTTGTTGTGTTCATTACTTGCAAGCACCTCATGAATACAAACAGCTAACAGGCAAATGACTTTTAGCACATAATTTGAGAATCTAAGCACACAGCCAAAACAAATTCAACAAAGCTGCATGTCTGAACATTTGTACGTAATATATTAAAGAAACAAACAATAATTGGGCCCAGATGAGCCAAATTGACCACATGATCCTTTTCTCTTTGACATAGGGAACAAAAAGAGGGGAAAAAGAGGAACTTTGGAATTGTTTTAGAAAAATAAGCATAATTTCAAGAACGAAACTGCACAATAGAGAGGAGCGCAAATAGGGGAATAGAGGACTAACATATACTACAAACAAATGGTGAAATACACCAAGGAATCATACTATAACATATTAGAAGCAACACTGTCTGAATGGTATATAGCTTATAGGGGTAAGAACATGCAAAAGTTATTATTCTCACCTTTAGTGCGACGAAGCATAACAGTCTTAAGCACGGCCTGCAGCTTTCTGTACCCAGTTGTTGGGTGTCTTTGGATTGGAACCTTGATTGTGGAGCAAAATTGTTTGTACACTGCATATGGGTCATATTTGAGGAATCTGAAGTAACTGTAAAGGTCATCAACTGCATTTTGGATAGGTGTCCCTGATAAACACCATCTGCGTTTAGCTCGGAGACCCCAACAAGCCCTAGCTACTTGGGTTCTGTAATTCTTGATGCTTTGTGCCTCATCCAGCACGACCCTATACCATCCCACCCTGGCAAGAGGGCGTGCAGTGGCTTCAAGCAATTCCTTGTCCACCTCTTTTTTCGCCTTTGATGAACTTTTCTTTGAGCTCGAAGGAGTTTTTCTCTTTTTACTAGAAGGTAATTCATGAGTTCCTTTTCCTGTCTCGTCATCGTCTTCTCCAACAGGCTGCTTAGGGACCTCCATGCTTACGATTGAATATGTTGTGACCACCACATCATACTTTGCTAGTTCAATAGGGTCCTTTGTTCTACCACTACCATGGTATACTAGAACAGAGAGATTTGCTTTGTTTGTTACCTTATTGTGCAACTCGTCAGACCACTGACGGAGGACACTGGTAGGACAAACGACAAGGGTACCAGCAGCTGGCCTCCCTTTTGCATGCAAAGAAGTTTTACAGTCCATGCCAGAATTTTCATCAACTTTACAAGAATCAGCACCCTGCTTTGACTTGTCAAACTCAGATAAAACATCATCATCATCTAAATTCAATGTCTCCGTTTTAGTTTGTCTGGTGATGGCCGTAGAAAGTCTTGAAGATGGAGACCTTTCTTTGAGTATAAGTGCAATTGTTGATATAGTTTTCCCAAGTCCCTAAAAAAAAAGACAATCATTAAGAGAGAATGACTAGTCGGAAGGCAATGTTTATCATGTCAACAGATCAAAATTTGGCAAATTAAAAGCGTCAAAAGATAACCTGATCATCAGCAAGTATCCCACCACAACAGGGTACAGCAGCTTTTTCCTTCTTAACCATCCATGATAAAGCAATGCGCTGTGCATAAATAGAATGACTGTCATTAGATAATTCCTCACATAAATTCAATATATAATACGTTGATCTCTTGTTTTTTTGCAAGTGTAGATTCTCCTTCAGATGGAGGAAGAAGCACTAGAGAAACTAAATAGGCTGCAATATGTGGCTGCTAGCCTATGATGCATGTCTGATGCAAGGAAATTTGCAAAGAAGGGGATGAATATTTGCAGCAGATGCTACTTATTAAAAGGAGGAAGAGTATAGGAGCCATCTTTCTTGTACTGCACAAGAAACTATGGGATCTGTTTTTCAACCTTTTTAACTTGTCTTTTGTCGTGCCTTCTCACAGTGATGAAAAGACCTGTTGGCTTCTTGGAGGGATGACTAAAGCATACAGTGCCACAATGGGTCTGCTGGGTTTTTTAGGGGTAAAAAAAACTCCAGGTGGTTTGATGGGATAATAGTTTCTATGCAGATGCTAAAGTTCAAACGTCTTTGCTTTTTGGCTTTTGGGGATTGACACAGGTTGTAAAAGATGGAAACAGCATGTTAGATTTCATAAACTCACTACAGGAATAGAGCTAGATAGGAATCTCTCATTTTGTTTTTGCATAGGAATTTCCCTGACCATTTTAATGCTCTACTGTTTATATTAATAGTATCCTTAGACCTTAGTTATCAATTTAAAAACAAAAAGTTGAACAATTCAGGAAATACACAATATAATCAACCAATAGAATAGTTCAGAGAATTCACATATCATTGATGGATTTGTCAGGCATATAAGTTGTGCTTTTTTTAGCTAATGATATTATTTTAGTAAAAAATTATTTCTCTCAATTCCCAGGCAATTGCACCAAAAATTCAAGTAGACCCACTCAGAACAATATTGATGATCTCCCATCTTGATTGATAAATTTCAGGTACATGCTGCACTTAAAAAACAGAATGTTGTATTCCTATAAAGATAAAACCATGAAACAATACTCAACCTGGTGTCTCAAAAGAGGAACAGCCAAAAGACCATCAGGTGGACTTTCTTCTGATCTCGGCTGAGAAAGATCCTGCAACAGGTATCACAGCATTAGTCTGATCAAAATTTACTTCTTAAGGTGAAAATAATACAAATTTGTTACAGGTTCAAAGGGCCCCATGCAGTGTCAACATTTTCCAGCAAAAAGAAGTATAACACAGACATCTTTCAAAAGTCAGGAGAAGAAATTTCCTGTTTTAATCATGCACATACACAGCAAACCATAAATTCAACAGCAGAAAAGTGCAGAATCCAACATATCCCTTGAATTAATCATGCTTAAAGGATTTCAACTCCTTCTTTGAAACTAATAAGACTATTACCAACAAAGATACACGAGAAGAAATCATTCAAAGGGGTGAAAATAGCCAGAGAAATAGTTACGGAACAGATAATAATTTTGAAAAAGGGTCACTAACATGACAACATTTCAGAGTACAGTTCTTGCAGCATGTATAGTGACAGTTATTAGACCTCACCTGCAAGGCAACTTGATAAATGACATGCTCATCATTTAACTTCGGCTTCATTTGTCCTACTTCAAACCTCTTTTGTCCCACTTCAGCTGGAGCAAAAGAGTCGGTAATTGTAGTACGTTGTAGAGCGACAAGAGACTTGCCATTAGCACATGGATTCGCCTTTGCAGGTGCACTTATATCCTCGAGAATGCATAGATCATCATCATCCTCACTATGGCTTCTTTGATTCAATGAATTTCTCTGAATTCCTTGATGAGTGATTGTAGATAGACGAGAACCATTAACTTTTAAGAACCTGCGTTTTTCCCCCTTCTCTAATTTTGCACAACCGAACTGTTGCTTCATTGAAGTTGATGACAATGAGACAGATTGTTCTCTAACCTTCACATCCGCGAGGTGATCATGAGGAACCAGAATGTTTTTTTCGGAAGAAGTTTCTTCAAAACTATCAAGGTGATAAGAAGGCCTATTATATTGAAGTACACCATTTTCATCCTTTGGATACACCAAAAGATCATTACTTGAAAGGGAAGTTACAGGAGCAGCACAAAATGAATTTGCGAGCTCAGAAACTGTAGGTTTATCAGCACCACCTAGCAGTTCATTTTTCTCATTACTTCTGCAAAACTGCTGGTTTTGAAAAAGGTAACTTGACTGATTGCGAGGCAAAGCCTGAGGAAATATCTTTCCCATATTATTGCTGCCTGTTGATCTGGAGAACAAGTTGCCACTATTTAATAATGTTTGGTTACTACCATTATAATAGGCACTGAAGTTCCCAACACCGAAATTTGGAGTCATATGACACTCAGGAGCCTGCTGAACTCCTTCACCTGCTCTTGTTGTCCAATTCCCACATGCTATTCCAGTATCTGAGTCAGCAATCCCAGTTGTATGGTCCAATTGTTCATCCATTACATTTAGCATCTTATCATTGTGAGACAGCATTTCAAAATTAAGGTTATTTGGTGCATCCTGCTTCAAGAAAGAATATGTATGGGAAGGTCGTGCATAATTATCCCAATTTCCAGGCAAAGCATCAGAACTCTGACATAAACCAAGTCTATAGTATTGATCGTCCAAAGATACAGCTACTTCCATGCTTGATGTTTCTTCTGAAGCTAATGTTCCTGAGCTTTTGAACTTGTTCTCTGCAGCTGATTGGCTTAGCAGCAACCCTAAAATGTCAATTATGTTCTCAAAGAAATTAAAAACAAAAATGAGTAAATAAAAAATTCCAACAGAAAAGAACCTACAAGCAAAGTTGATAATAACAGAAAGGTCAACATACATTCAGAGCAAGATTCCTGCTCTGGAGAACCAGTGTTAATAATGAGTTTCACATATTGTATAGCTGATATCCGTATTCAATTTATTTATCATTGATATGATCAGTATTAACAGCAAAGCTAAAACAGCCACAACTGGTCAACATCTAAGTTTGAGTTCCCTTACTTTCTTGCTGCACATTAGATGAAGTACTCTGAGAGATGTTATCCCTGTCACTGAACCATTCATTGTCCTGACCAAATGCCCAATCAGTCAGGCTTCCATAGAGATTATGTACTGGAGAGCATCTATCTAATTGAAATCCAAGCTTTCTGCCATCAACAATTGAATTCCCTGCAGAATCAGATGAGCCATCGGAAACACCAGTCCTTGTATCTGAAACTTCTGAGTTAGACGAAGGGGAAACTCCAATGTGTCCAAGAAATTGAGCCCTTGAAGCTGAAGATCTCTCCAAATCTGAATAACCTAAATAAAAATAGCATAGAGATCAAGAATCAAATATCATGATAAGTAATAAGCAACATAAACTCATAACAAATTAATAACAACATCAAATTCCTGAAGTATCCAAGCAGGGATTTCAACTAACCTTGTCCCATGTCATTTTGCAATAAAACCTCCGGCATACTCTGCAAATCGATACTCAAATATTAAAATAATTGACAAACTGGGGTAAGAATTGTAAGACCAAATTATTCACATGATCCAATGACAGACTGCCTACAATATGTATTCCCAGCCTGGAGATAGAAAGCAAAGAAGACTTGGAAGTATATGCTTTTACATAACCATTTCGTTTTTGTTTTTTGACTTTATGACCCTGGTGGCCCGATTTCATTCATTAAGCTTTTTGTCAACTTATTTTAGAGTACATAGTAAAAACCAGAATTTATCTGACATCTCACATCAACTTTAATTGCGCTTGGCCCAGGTCCAACACCTCTTGGACACATTAATGGAACCAGTTGCCCAGTACTTATTCAACAAGCCATTGAAATTTACAAGGTGTGTTGTCTAGAAGTTTTAGTAATCCTTGAGAGTAATATTGATCATCTTGACAAACCCATTACTAAAGCATAGTACCACATATCTCTATTTTCCATAACTAATTATTCACTGACCTTCAACTGTATTAAGTATTTTCATTTGTTCAATTTACTCAAAGACAGCTACAGATTGTTTCTATCAACATGTCCTTTATCTGTGAAAGACTTAAATCATACTACTTGAGTATTTCCATTTGTTCAATTTACTCAAACACATGTATAAATTCATTATTCATTCAACCAACATGTCCTTTATTTGTGAAAACTTGCGGACTCCGTGTTTCTCTTTGAAGAGCCACGGATCTTGCAAATGACCCCATCCACTCTCTCACATAGAGGAAAAGGGGGGGAAAAGTAAGAAAAGAACATGAATATACTCAATACTTATAGACTAAAATAAATATAGAACATTATACTCTAAGAAAAACTCAATTTATACAATGAAAGCACGCTAAAATGTCAAAATGGTTTCAACTGAACAAAGTATTTCTTTATAAGATACGGCCATCACAAAGGTCTTTCTTTATATTTCTTTCTCCTTCAATGTAACATATCATAATATCTATGCTGCTTAAAAGACCTTTTTTGTGAGTGTGCTTTTTTTGAATGATATATCTTGGAATTTTCAAGAAAAAGTATTATGGTTATACAATGACTCTCAATGATTAAATTGCAAAAATATCCTTTCAATCAATTCTTCCTTATGTCATCTCTTGTTCCACTTTATCTCATTGTGGATATCAATCAAACTTCGAATGTGAAAATTATTACTCTCTTCCAAGCCCCAATGGGGAAACCAATATTAACCAACACTGAGATCCCTCTCCGGTACTTCGATGGGACCACCAGTGTTGTTAAAAGCGCTGAAGAGCTCGCTTTAAGCGAGAAGCAAAGCGACAAGTTATCGCTCTAATGCCTTGAAGCGAGGCGATAGTAAAGAAGCGAGAAAAAGCACATGCTCAAATGATACAAGTGCTAACTAGGTTTTTTTTATTTATTTCTGTAAAAATACTTACGCAGGTTTTTCCAATTATTTTCTCCCCTTGGGCGATTGTTGCAACAGGTTAGTTCTCTTCTTCTCCTCTTTTTCTCGACTTCTCTTCGGTTTCCTGCAGTGCTGCGTATTTTTCGTTTCTTCTCTTTCTGGTAACTAGGGTTTTTTTCCTTCAATTTTCTGTTTGTAATGCTACTTAAGTAGCGTTACTCTGTTCTTTTTTCTTCTGATTTGAGGATCTTGTTGAAGAATAGGATTTTGCTCCCTTTGTGATTTGGTTATGCATTTGTTTTATATGTTAATTGTTATGACTTGTGAGGATTATTGACTATCTACTTGCTTTTTAATCTAAGAATTGAAATATTTCGCTTAATATGTTACCTCTATTGAGTTCTTTATTATTTATCTATGCATATTTAATATTTTTTTATTTTATCTATGCATATTTAATATTTTTTTATTTTTTATACTAAATAGCACTTTATTTGAAAAAAGTGTGTGCTTCACTTCACACCTCTCGCTTCACAGAGCGAGCCCTCGTCGCTTTTCTCTGCTTCTCGCTTCCCAAAACACAGGGGACCACAAGAATGAAAGAAATGAGTCCCTATTATATGCCTAATAGCTGGGCATTCAAAGACCCAAGACGTAACATATAGTAATTAGTTCTAGACGTCTAGAACTCAAACTCACTATAAATGGACATTTAGATGCTCAAAGAAAAAACTTAATAAACTCCGAGAACTTAAAAACAGAAGAAAGAGTTAATGATTTTAAACGAAAAAATCAATTGGAACTCATATGGAATATAGAGTCAACAAATAAAGAAAAAGAAGTAAAAGAAGAAGCAAAATAGAAAAAGAAAAAAAGAGAACTAATATCCTGCAAGGATGTAAGCTTATTAAATGCAAAAAAACAAAATAGTTCACTACAAATGTAGCAGGCTGGGCTCGATCTCGTTCCCTGCTGGCAGAAAATACAGCCCTTAGCCAGTGGCACCAAATGATCATTTGTCAGTGTGAGTGCCACTTTATATATTTTTCCATATTTATCATACATATATATACATAGTCCCAACTGAGGTGTGTGGATGCCGTGGCACCCCCTCCTTCAATAGATCCGCCCCTGCACGCATCTCTAGTAACTAATGAACCTAGCTAATTATTTTCAAGATCATGAGTCAGTCATGATCCTATGCAGAAAAATAACGACAATAAGGTGCACTTGGATTCTTTCAAGATGACACCTGTTGAAATTTGTACACAAAATTGACATTTCACTGTTTACATCTTAAAGTACAAAATTCTTTTATTTGAAGGTCTTTTCGCAAGACTCTTCTTTCTTCCAGACGTTGAATTTTTTATTTCTACAAAAATTATCTTATAACATGGCGCAGGTATATTGTATTCCAGTACAAACACATAAAATAATCACTACAATGATTATCTATTGTCGTTATATCATATCTTTTCCATTCCACTTGGCAATCTAGTCAATTTAGCTAAGATCTCTATCCAGGAAACTAATGCAACACAACGAGGAAAGAAATGCAAAAGCACCAATTGTCCTTACCACCATAATAAAACAAGTGATTACGAGTTCCACATGTCTTTACATCTTCTCTCTCTTAATAAATGAATAAACTCTTAATTCAAGTGAGCCCAAACAAAAGTCATGTGTCATTACGCGTAAAGATAGACCTAATTCTATCAAGTATCCAAATAGAGAAAAGTGGCATTCCTTTTAGGACAAACTAAATAGGGAATTGTGAGGGAGTAATAATAACTATAGATAAACAATTGTTTCCAAACTCAAATGACAAATCTCTAAGTCCTTAGTTACTCTATTTCCACACAAAATCCAATATACAATGATCCCAACATGCAATGCTCAATTATATAATTGTCCCATCTAAAACCTTAAACTGTGTCCCCTTCTTTGTACATACTCCCTCCCCATCCATTCTTACTACTTATTCCATATTGATTTAGCATACCCCTTAAAATCCCTAAATAGAAGGATAATTTTACTACATCACCCTTCGAATATAATAAATTCAGTACTCTCGAAAACTACTATAGTTAATAACAAGTGTAAATTACAAACTAAACAACTCTCGAAAATGACTATAGTTAATAACAAGTGTAAATTACAAACTAAACAATAAATTATCTCTTGATTTTCCAAACTGAGCTTGCAAAAATCTAGATCAAAAGCAAACTGGAAAACCCTAAATCTTTTAAGAACTGCATGTCTACTAACAACCCACTAAATGAATCATCATCACTTAGATTACCATGCTAAAAAGTTCATAATTTTGAGTAAAAATTAAACTTTACCTGCTGAGCAGGAGGATCCGATTTCTCTTCAATAATGCTCAGCAAATCATCTATATCCATACTTGGCCCATCAAAATTTAGATCAAAATCAACCGACGGATCTTCCGATGATAACCAATACTCTGACGTCTTGTCCGCCATCATCATCTCAACAAAAAAAAACTCAATTCCCCACCAAATCACACCTCAAATCCTATAAATTCAAGAATCCCTCACCAAGAAGACCTCCACACCGTTTTTCATTAAAAAAAACACACCAAAATACCCAATTCTTATCGTTTTTTGCGATTCAAAAAACCCCAAAAACTACTGAAATCAAATCTATGGAATTTTCGCTCTTCCAAGAAGTTTCTGAGGAACGCGACTTTTCAATATTTTTATATTTTTTTGAGGTTTTTGTAGGAATTTTGTTCGATAAGAAAGAAGAGGAAAGTGTTGAATAGGTTTTTTTGAGACTTTTAATTTTATATTATTTATTTATTGTTTCTTTAGAGGAATCCTAATGTGAATAGAAAAAGTGTTTGTTAAAAAAATTAAAAAAAATAAGGCCGCGTATTTGTCAGTTCAACTTTGGTTGTCTCTCTTGTTTAGGTAAGTGGTTTTTTTTTCTATTCCGTGTTCAATATTTATATTAAAACTATTAGAAACGAGTGTACGACTTATCCGACATGACTATTATTTGTACTTAAGAGTTTGAATCGAATTTTGATGATGCTTTCGATTAAAAAAAAATATCATTTTCAAAAATTTGAATTAGGGTTGTTTAAAACTGATAATTCGAACTAGGAAAAAAAGTTATTGGTTTAATAATTTTGATAATGGTTTTAGCTTTTTTTATTATTGATTCTTAATTATTTGAGGTTTTTCTTAATGGGTTCACTGATAATCTGATAGTATATTAATAAATTATATTTATACTATTCGGTATATAATGTGGACTATAAGGAGTGTTCTCTCTTAGATTATTTGTATATGTCATTTATAGTTGTGACAAATTTATTATCTTATCTCTTTTTTAGGTAAGTACTTACGGTTCATTCTTATTTCAATTTATATGATAATGTTTGATTGATCATTAAATATATAAGAATAAAATAAAGACTTCAAAATACGTGTGATTTATAATAAATTATAAATATCTCACAAAGGATAATATGAAAAAATGAAGGCTTATTTTTGTTTTTATTTTGTCTTTTCTTTTTTATCCCTTTTTTATAGTATAATCCCTAGTTAACATAATAATAAATGAGTAATTAATTACTTTTATTATCTTATGTAATTGAGTAAAAGTTAAGGGAAAGATGCCATTGATTGTCATCCATTGGTGTTGAATGTATACATCTTTTATTTTATAAGGTTTTTTAAAAAAAAAAAAATCTTCAATGATAATCTAAAAAAAAGTAAATCATTTTTTAAATCTCTCTTTATTAATTTTAATTTCTTGTCATTGATTAATATAAATAATTTACTTAAAGACTTACCTAACTTATGTGTATAAAAATAATAACAAAGTTATGTTTTATCCTATTTTGATTAAATATATTTGTATAACTATATAATGTTGAATCAAAATTTAAATTGATCGACAATTTTTTCTTTAAGATAAAATAATATTAAGGAAATACATGATTCTTTAACCATTTCTTTGGCGCAAAAACCAAAAAAATGGATGATTAAAGAAGCATAATTAATTACATAAACTCACTTCGATACAAAAATAATAAAATCATTATTATAATTGAAACACACTTTTTTCACAATAATATGCTCAAAGGGAGGTGCTTTAATGGATCCAAAGAATTACGTGTCTATTTATGAGAATTCAATAATTTTTGTTCAAATTTTCTACGATATTTGTTAAATATTTACTCCTTCTTTTACTTTTATTTGTCCTATATATTATGAAATATATATTTTTATTTATCACTTTTATCCTATTAAAAGAATTTTTAATATTTTACCCTCAACATTAATTACTTAATTCTCAGGTCATTTTCGAAAACCTAAGACCTTATCAATTAATACGAATATTTTGATGAGATACTCGTGTCAAATATTAATTTTTAAGAAGCATACAAAATTCAGACCGAACTAATAAAAGTAATTAGAAAGAGTAGTATTAACTTAAAGTAATATAAAAACTTAGTAGATTTCAAATCTTAAATTGTCTTACCTATCAGTTTTAATACAATATTAATTATTGTGCTCTCACATTGACTAAAGCACATGTTGGCATTGATCATGTTTAAATTAGTGGTTAAAATAATTCAGCCTCATGTAACTACTCCATTAATCACGTTATTAGCCGTTTGATTTTTTTAATCCATCAAAGAGACCTTTCTTTAACCTAACGCTAATCCTAAGCGCCTCCATTAACAAACTTCCAAGTTCTAATGGTGATTTGATGCCATGGCTACTATTAGACCCCCAAAACAAGTGCTCGAAATATAGCACGATTATAATAGGGATTGTTGGTTCATGGGATAATGTGAGATATTTCACGATTAAATTTGAGATAAAATTTATCCTTTGTTTGAATGAAATCGGGATAACATTATAAATAAAAATTTTATCTCAAATTAAGCCTGAATATTCATCTTATCTATCTAACTTGGTATATTATCTTATTGTACCTACCTCTCAATTAATACAAATTAATTAAAAAAATATTATAATTCAAATAACTTAGTCCACAAATTAAATTGAACGAATAAATCTATTATTTTATCTAATACCACCTATGAAATTACTCCATTATAACTTTTTTTTTCCTTTGGCACATTTGGAATTGAAATTACTCTATTATTTTGTAGGTAACACCAATTAAATCATCCCATTATGAAATGATAGGTTAAATATTAATTAGCGATATGAAAGTGGTTATTTTGTACAATTTGTTTCCTCATTTTAAATTGGGTCATTTACTCTTCTGCTTATATTTTGTCGTGACAATTTATTTTTATTTTCAAAATAAATATTTTTTGAGGACGTAAATTTATATTTTCATATCATAATATTTTAAGTCATATCTTAACATAATTTCAATCTACTAAAAAAACTTTTTGGATGATTGTTATGTATATTGTTTCATAATATATTGTATCATATTATGTTGTGTTATATCATTACTATATTGTTTTAATGAATATAATATTTGGTAGATTGCATCGTTCTTCTGTCATTACATAATGTTACACATTAACAATTGAAAAAAAAAATGGCAAAAGGCATAAATTGCCCCCTAAACGTATACCCAAAAGTCATTTACACACTTTAACTAATTGGGTGACCTATTACACATCTTAAGTACATAAAAGTATATTTATTTCCCCCTTCTGTCACCCAACCCAGGGTGCGTTTCGCTCCACATAGTTGAGCGCGTCAACACGCTAATAAAGTCATTTTTATTTATTTTTTTAATTAAAAAAATCTAACCCAACGGTTATATTCCCATTCCCTTCATATAACCCACCCACTCGACCCTAATGAACAAAAACCCTAAATTTTCACCCAAAAATCTGAATCAAGAACCCTAAATTCAAACATAGTTCAAAATTCCTTCTTTTGAATCAAAGGTAACTCTTTTTCATTATTATTCATTCATCTCTTTTCCATTTTGATTCATTTCTCTCTTTTTCATTTTGATTTGTTTTTATCTATTTCGTATTTTGAATTTTTAGTTGTTTGATTCGCGGTAATTCTTATTAAGGTGCTACAATGGCTCGAATAAGCTTGACTACGCTCTGTTTACAAGAGGAAGATCATGAATTGGAAGAGGTGCGATGCAAACACGGATTTGTTTTGCCTTTGCTGACCTCTTGGACCCCGAGAAATCCTAGTAGAAGATATTGGGGTTGTCCTTACTATGGGGTAAGTTAATCTTTTTTAAAAGTTGAATAATTCGTTTTGTCGTTTCAAGAGCCATAGAATGATTCGTTTTGTTTTTTAAGAATGCTAGATCATGTGATTTTTGGCTTTGGAAAGATGATTATATTGATCCAAGATCCAAATTTGCGATTCCCAAGTTGTTGGGAAGAATTGCGGAGCTTGAACATAGTGTTGAATCTTCTCGAAAACTTGAAACTTCGGATAAGGAAATCAACAAGCCTACTAAGTCGACCAAATCCATGGAAAGCAAAATAGATATGAACAAGAAGGAGTCAAAAATGGACAATTGTGATAATGATTTGAAGAAGATGAAAGCAATTGAAAAGAAATGGAAAAACAAATTGGCCAAGTCCAAGAAAAGGGAGTTGCTCTATTGTGTGTTTGTATTTTAGGTGTAAGTTTAGTATTTCAAAGAGTATTTGTTTCTGAAAGGAGAAGGACATTCAAGGAAATTGTCATGATCTCTTATTGTACCAAAAATTTGCAATATTGTGTTGAACTTGTAATGCTTTTGTGTAATAAAAAGAATTTACAAAGCTTCTCTTAGCTTAATTTGTCTCATTTATTGTTGCAAGTATTTGATTTTGTATTTGGTCATAAACTATATATTTAGTGTGTACAACTATCTGCTCAACTGTCTAAACTATACGTTTGTGTAGCCACTGCTTAAGTAGTCACTTATTGCCCTCCATAAACACAGAAACCATCACTAAAAGAGAAGCAATACTGTTACATAAACAGACATTCATAACTGCATAATCATTAATCAAAATAGAAGTTAATATATGTCAAAGTAGTTACATAATCAAACACCACAAATCAAAATGCAGTCACAACTGCAATTCATTGTCTTAAGTATAAGGGTACTAAATAAGGATAAAGTGCATTGCATTGTCTATCACCCAACAAAACAAATGTCTACATTGCATTACCAACAAAAATCTACCAAAACAAGTTAGATTGCATTAGAGCTCTCTAGGCTCAAATGTACAGCCTTAGACCTAGTCTCCATTTGTTTTCTTCCCCTCATCTCTTTAAGTTGGCTTGAGGTCATAGCTTGTTTTCCCTTCCATTTCACACCACATGGTGGTTTATGTCCAAGATCTCCAGTGACAACTGCTGAAGACTTCACATTTCTAAATCTTTCACTAGGCATTCCAGGCTGTTCAAATGAATATAAATAATCTTAATTTGTGATTAAAGAAAAAATAATAAATGATATTTAAGTATAGAAATAGGGAACTTACATTAATAGTAGTAGCACCACTTTGTGTGTGTAGTGCACCCATTCCAACCATTCTTGTTCTGCTAGCAACACTACCCTAAAAAATAACAAAATATTCAGTAAAGCAACTTATTTAAAACTTATACATGAAGTAAATAAAGAAAACTATAGCACATTTTCTGTTGAACCCTTTGGTCTGCCCCTTCCTCTTTCAGTTGGAGCATTAGGTGTTGCTCTTGGGCCAGCAATTTGTATTGATGTTGGTGCAGCAGCAGGGACAACAGTTTGTGTTGATGTTAGTGCAGCAGCAGGGCCAGAAGGAGGTCTTGAACTTGGTGCAGCAGGGTTAGAAGGAGGTCTTGAACTTGGTCCAGCAGTAAAGCTTGTGCCAAAAGCAGGTGCACCAAGAGGACACTTTCTTTTATTGTGACCCTTGTTATGACAAGTGTTGCATGACATCTCAATCCCTCTTTTGGATAATTTTCCAGTTTTACTGGTTTCACCTTGCTCTTTCTTCCTTTTCTTGCCAGGCCTTCAAACATGAGGTGGTATCACAGAGATGTTTGGTGATTCTGGCCACATTTTCAGATTCATAACTGGCTGAATGAAGTAGTTGTATGTCTTCATGTATGTTTCTCTGTTATACCAATGAGAAATGTAGTTGATTGGGTCCAATTTCCTATGGTGAAGAGCAGCTATTGCATGAGGACATAGTATGTCTTTCAACACCCATGCTCTACAACTACATATTTGCCTTTGAATATCAACTACATGTCTGTATGGTCCATGAAGTACCTCATACCCTGTATCTGAATTCCATTCAATGTTGCATTTCATAGACTTAGTTGTGTTATCTTGTAGAACATTCATTGCCATTGGAGAAATGTCGCATATCCAAGTATTGCAAAACTCTCTCATCTGCCCTATTCTTTTCATCATTTTCACCCTAATTTCTTCAAGCATTGTAATTATAGTCTTATGCCTTGCTGCTAATATCCATGAATTGAAACATTCAGTCATGTTATTGTCTACAACATCACATTTTGAGGTAAAATTGAAGTAAAGCTTGCTTCATCTTTCAGGATTATAATACAACAAGTGATCAACTATATTATTGTCCAACCTTTTCATATAACTAATGTTATCTTTTAACTCAGCCTCAAAAGTAGACCTTGCACACCTCCAGAAACATTTCTTTCTCTCAAGACCTCTCCACTTTAACCAGTTAGCAAGGATGTGTCTAGCACACATTTTATGCTCAACATTTGGCAAATGATCAGTTATGGCAATTTCAAGACCCTATAAGAAAATTCAAGACATAAAACTAAGAAACTAAGACATTTATAAATAAATGGCATTCAAGACATGAAATAAATCAAAAAAATCAATAAATATTCTAACCTTTTGCATATCTGATATGATTGTGAGGTCTGTACCATCTCCCAATTGAAGATCTTCATTTAGAAGTTTGACAAACCAAGCCCAAGTAAACTTATTTTCAACTTCAACTACTGCCCAAGCCAGTGGTAGCATTTGATTGTTCCCATCTTTACAAACAACAACCAATAATTGACCTTTAGATGCTCCCTTTAGAAAACAACCATCCAAACCAATGCCCCTCCTACAACCAACCAAGAAGGACTTCTTCATTGCATCAAAACATATGTAGAAGCCTTGAAACATTTTTCTACCTTTTTCAAATGTTTCTTCATGAAGCTTGACTACACATGTACTACCTGGATTAGTTCTTAGCAACTCATCTTTGTAGTCCAAAATCCTCCCAAACTCAAGAACATAGTCACTCATTAACTCTTGTAATACTTTGTTTCTTGCTCTCCTACACACTGTTCTTCCAACATATAAATCCAATTCTTTTTTAATAAGCCCTTGAAACTCAAAGATTCTAATGTCAGGTTGTTCTTTTATCCTTTTACTGTAGTGACTAGATAAGAACTTGCTATTACAAAGCTTGTTCCTATTAGTAGGATCACATTTGTGAACTGGATTGTATGTCTTTACAACAAAATTATCTGTCCTAGAATCAAAGCTAGCAAATAAAACCCAAGGACAACCAACTGTACACCTAACCCTTATCCTTGTTGGTTCATTAATATACATTTCAATTACAATATGTTCAGCAACAACATATTTGGTAACAGCAGATCTAAACTCATTAACACTTTCAAATACAAGACCCAATTCCCACACTACTTTCTGAGAAGATGCATCAAATACAACTCTATTCACCTTCTTTCTCCTTCTTGGCTTAATTCTCTCTCTTTGATGAACCTTTTCTTCATCATTACTGAAAATATCTGGATCTGTTTCAAAACTGGTAGCTTCATCTGAGAGGATAATAATGCTCATCACCAGCTAACTTGCCTTCTAAGTTGTTTCTATTACCACCTGTAGATTCATCATACCCAGCATCTGACCCTTTTTTTTCTGTTCCTAACTTGACATGATCAGGCAATGGAGCTCTTTCTCCCCTTTTCCTTCTCTTTCTTTTACTCATTTCCTCCCCAAAACTTCTTATTTCATCATCTACATCACTCCCATTAAATCCCCTCCCTTCATTCAATGATTCTCTATCTGAATCTTGTTCATTAGAAAGATGGACAGGGTCAGGAATTGGATCAGAGAAAGGATGAACATGGTCAAGAGTTGGATCAGTAGAAGGATGGATAGGGGTAGGGGCATAAGCAGGGGCAGGGTTTGAGGCAAGGTTTGAGGCATTTTCTTGGGCCTCATGTGTGGCATTTTCTTGGGCCTCATATGTTGGTTCTAATTCAGCATCAAAAGATGCATTAGGCCCACTGTTTTGGGATGCTCTCTCACCTACTCCATTTTCCCCATATTCCAATAAAGGTGGGACCAAAACAGGATCAGCAACAAAGTGACACACAAAACAGTCCAAAATATCTCCATGACTCAAATACTCAGCAATTAAAGTAGTATCATAGTCAGATTTGATTTCTAACATAGCAGTACTTCTAGGAAGTTTCACATACAACACACATTGTCCAGGTTCATACCCCAACTCTTTCAGACAATCCCTCAATTCAAAATAAGATAACCTATCTATATCAACATCTAAAATCTCATAAACTCTTCCACCATGATATGATTTCCCCTTGTATTCCTTTTTTCCAATCTTAATAACACCACCGTGGTAAAATCTCAAAGTAATCAATTCAAAAGACATTTTAACCTGAAAATAATGTTATCAATTAACCCTCAACAACAACGACAAAACATATACAACAACAAAATTCATACAACAACAACGAGGAATCATGTGAATGAAAGACGACATACAGTAAACTTGAAAAAAAAATAAAGACGAAATAACCCTAAGCTAAAAAGTATGAACCATGAAGTAACCCTAGAGATGTTTGACTGACCTTTCAGATATGGAGACGACAACAAATTATGAACGATGAACGCCTCGATTGTACCCACCAAACCCTAGTAACCACCGATTTGCTTCCACCAAACGATGAACGCCTCGATCGACAATGTTCTTCTAATATAACTACAAGGATGCTTCAAAAACACCACACAATCGAAGAAATCTTTAGCTAAAATTAGGATTTACAGATGAATTTTTTCGATTAGGTTTTGGTGTTCTTAGAGAAAGGAAACGGGTGGGTGAAATAAATGGACTAGGGTAAAATAAAATGGATTTGGGTGAAAACAATTGGGTTTGGGTGAAAAGAAACGGGTTTGGGTCAAATGAATCGGATTGGGGTCTTTTATTACGTGGCTTAACTAGGAGGCGAGTGGCTTTCCCTCTAGGCATAATGTCCAGGGTTGGGTGACGGAAGGGGGAAATAAATATACTTTTATATACTTAAGGTGTGTAATAGGTCACCCCATTAGTTAAAGTGTGTAAATGACTTTTGGGTATACGTTTAGGGGGCAATTTATGCCTTTTGCCAAAAAAATTCATAAAAGTACAATTACCTAACTTACATTACAAAAATATAGTCAAAACTTACATTACAAATCTTTAGCTCAAAACACAATTCGGTATAAAATAATATACATCTAGTATAAAACAATATACAGTTTTTTCATATTTCCTTTTTACATATTTAGAAAGGAAAAAAACTTGATAATACAATATTATACTTTATAATATAAGATTATATGAAATTATAAAAGATATTTATACACCCATATATAGTATACTACTATTTGATACACTATTTTACAAAATAAGATTTTGTCAAACTTTGCCAGTTGATTTCTCTCAAACTGCAAAATGGAATCTTTTGAAATTTGTGGAGAGAAAATCAATGGAGAGATGGATCTAGTGATAGCCTATCACCCCCAATAGGTAAGACATCGTGAATCACAACAGAATTTGATTGAGAAATATATTGAAAATGGCACTTTGCTCTTGAAATTTTACTATTGCAGTCACATATATAATTTGCGATTTTCTGGAGTTGAGGATGAAATTTTGGGACCGCATTGAATTCGTTTTATCAAGATCTATCATTTGACTCCAAATTTGAATTTTATGGAGATCGGGACATGACAACCTTTTAGACTCTTAAGCTCCACCGTTGGGATCAATTTAGATAAGCATTAAAAAAAGCTTAGCTAACTTATGTAAACTTGTAAAGTAATTGTATGAGCCGCACTAAAATAACTATCTCTTAATAATTTGAAGGATAAACCTATCAGAGAAATACGATAGAGTATCGATAAAAGTTAAAATATAATAATCAAATAATAAAAAATTAAGGTCATAACGCGATCACACTTTATGCAAAATAAAAAATTTCACATTATTTATTAACGATTTTAACGATAGCATACAAAATAAATATTATATTTAAACTAACAATACACACGTTATTAAAAACTTATCGAATAATTATCTCAGGTTTATCCATCATACCAAATCGTGTCTAGTCTAAATAGCCAAGTAACTAAAAAAAAAGGGCAAAAACATGGAATCGTATTTCACCTAAAATATATATTTACTCACATTGCTATAAAAATAAATAAATTACTACTTTAGAACATTCTGTTCAATTCCCCCTCCCGGTTAATTTATTCAACTTTATTTCCTCTAGGGAGACGGCGAAATCGGAACCGGAAAAAGGAACTCCGACGACTGCTCCGGTTGTTTTAATGGGTCTCAAGGCGTAGTTTTGAATACTGATGTCATTGTTCTGGATTGTGATTCGCGAATTAGCTGAAATCGAAGCCATGGTACTGTACTTCTCTTTTTCATGATTCGTTTTTTTTTTCCTCTTCAATTAGGTTTTTTTGTTTTTGGAATTGTGTTAGTTCAGCAAAAATTGTGCGAAGAAACGGCAAGGGTTGCATTGGGTTAAGTGAGATATAGAAATAGTTGTTAGCTTCATTCGTATTGCTTTACTTGGACTAATTTAGGATTGAGGCGTAGTTGATTGATTGATTCGTGTGTAACGGTTTTAGGCTTGTTGGTATCTGTTGTAGGATTAACCTTATCCTTCTAGTTTATTGCTGGTATACGGCGCGAAGAATCGTCAAGTGCCTTCCATCTATTTTATTGCTGGTGCTGGTATCGGACGCGAAGAATCGTCAGGAGTTGCATTAGGTTTAGTGAGATATAGAAATAGTTGTTAGCTTCATTCATATTTCTTACTTGGACTAATTTAGGATTGAGGCATAGTTGATTGATTGATTGATTGATTCATGTGTAATCAGTGGCGGAGCCAGGATTTCCGTTGAGGAGGTTCAAAAAAAAGAAGAAGCTAAATAGTGTTGACAAATAAGTTGTACCAGATTTCAAGCTTAAACATTGAAAAATGTTGCTAGCCGGATTCGAATCCGCACGCCTACTAGTTTTTGAACCCCTATAGCCGCTGAACCAAGCCATTTACTTGTGTTGAGGGGTTCAATATTAAATATATAGACATATAATACAGATTTGGTCCTATATGCACAATATAATTTTTCGATTCAGGAGTTTGTCAATTCAGGGGTTCGGGTGAACCCCCTGAAGTCCATGTAGATCCGCCCCTGTGTGTAATGGGTTTAGGCTTGGTGGTGTATGTTGTACTATTAGCCTTATTATTGTAGTTCTTATTTTGGAATCTACCATCAAATGTTGTTTATTCTTTTTTGGTTATCACACTGTTATTTTGTTGTTATTGTTCCTTTTCTGAATGCTTTGCACTATTAGTTGCTATGTTTTCTTCACTGCCATGATGTTATCACTGTTCATAACTACTTGATTTGTTGTACTTGAGCCGAGGGTTCTTCGGAAACAACCTCTCTACTTCCACGAGGTAGGGGATGTTGTTTTTGTTGTTGTGTGTAACAGGACAGTAGGTTTATGATCAAGGACATGGATCTGAAATTATGTTAATGCCTTTTTCTGGGATTTATGGTTTGTAGAAGCTACATGATTAAGTTGTACTTAGATATTAGTATGTGCATATAAAAGATTCTAGGATATATAGAAAGTTCATGATACTACTACTGAAGCAACAACAACAAATATTGTTTGGCCTCACTCCCAAGCTAGTTGTATGGAGCCTTATTGACCAAGTTGTTATATTTAGAACTTATGTTGCTCGAACTCTCCAAAATGTTGCCGCATCCGTGTCGAATCCTCCAAAACTGCACTATTTTTGAAAGATCTGACACTCGCCCGTCAATATTTTTGAAGAGTATTAGCAACATTGTTTAGAACCATCTTAATCTAATATTCTATAACTTAGGGTCTCTAATTTCTAACTAGATTAGGAGACTCCTTGATCACCTTAGACCCTTATCAATCTAATATTTTGTTGTTGATCTCCTTCTATTTGCTGGAACCATACAACACTTTGTTAGTTTCTATCACTCTTTGTTTACTTCTAGTCCCGAACTCCTAAAAGTAAAGCATACCAACCTGGCTAAACCTCAGCTCCAACTGGTTAGTATCAACTATATAGATCCTTTTTCTTCTATTATGCTCTTTTTTTAGTAAGTATGTATGGATTTTAAGAAATTATAGGTCTTTCAAAACAACTTTCTTCCATGTAAATTTAGTTTTAGTTTGTCCCCTCTTTAACCCCTTTAATTACTAATGATTTCACTCTTATTGTTTGAAGACAAGTTAGGATGGGATTAGTTATGTTGGAACTAGTTGTGTTGAGGTTAGTTGTATTTTGCTTGGTGTTTTTATTATATTTAAATCATCATGTTAATATTATATCAATATTTAATAGTTTCTTTGATTTATCTATGCATAATATTGATTGAAAATTTGTAATATGTACTTTTTAATTAAACAAAAAATAAAAATTTAATTAAAATTTATAATAGATATTTAAAATAATTTCTCTATAAAATAATCTTTATATTTAAAGTGCATTGATACATGATCTTTTTCTTAATTTGACTTTCTTAAGCACATTTTAAAAAAGATTAGACAAGCACAATCTGCTTAGTAAAAGCACTTTCCAAATGAATTAACCAAATATAAATTAGTTTTTGTCAAAAGCACTTTTCTCAAAAACTATTTTATTAAAAGTATTTCTAAAAATAAGCAATTTTTAGCCGCTTGCCCAAACAAGCTCCTAGTTTTAATAGACAAGTTATTAAAGACCAATCTAAACATGGAATCCTATTCCACCTGAAACATATTTACTCACATTATTAGAAAAAAATTACTACTTAAGAACATTTTGTATTCTATCCCCCTCTCGGTTAATTTAGTCAGCTTATTTCCTCTAGGAGACGGCAAAATCGAAACCGGAAAAGGAACTCAAGGCTAGTTTTTAGTACCCATGTCGTCGTACTGGATTATGATTAGCGATTTAGCTGAATTAGAAGACACGGTACCGTACTGTTCTTTTCGTGATTCAATTTTTCCCTGTCAATTAGGTCTTTTTGTTTTTGGAATTATATAAGTTCAGCAAAATATTGCTGGTATCGGACACGAAGAAACGTCAAGGGTTGTATTAGGTTTATTGAGACATAAAAATAGTTGTTAGCTTCATTCACATTACTTACTCAGACTAATTTAGGGTTGAGGCATAGTTGATTGATTGATTGATTCGTGTGTAACGGGTTTGGGCTTAGTGGTTTTTGTCACAGTATTAGCCTTATTTTTTAGTGGTTTTTGTCACAGTATTAGCCTTATTTTTGTACTTTCTTACCTTTGATATCTAGCATCATATGATGTTCATTGTGTTTTGGTTATCATACTATTATTTCATTGTTGTTATTGTTCCTTTTCTGAATGCTCTGTACTGCTTTCTTTATTGGTTGCTATATTTTCTTTATCGCCTTTTCTTTTTTTTCTTAACACCTCTCTGCCTCCACAAGTAGGGTAAGGTTTGCATACTCTCTACCCTCCCCAGACCCCACTTTGGAATTTCAATAGGTATAATGGGACAGTAGGTTTATGAACAAGGACATGGATCTGAAATTATGTCTATGCCTTTTTATGCGTTTTCTATCACATAAAAGAAAAGAAAGGACACAACACGTTGTTGTGGAACTCCTAAAAGTAAAGCATACCAACCTGACTAAACCTTAACTCCAACTAGTTCGTAACAACTATATAGATCTTTTTTCTTCTATTATGCTCTTTTTTCATTAAGTATAGATGGATTTTAAGAAATTATAGGTTTTTCAAAACAACTTTCTTCCATGTTAATTTAGTTTGTCCCCTTTTTAACCCCTTTGATCACCATGATTTCACACTTATGGATTGGTGCATCAGAAGGTCGAAATGGAACATGAGGAAACTGTCTCAAGCGACTTTGTTCTCTATCTATCCTCCATGTGTTGCTACTTGTACCTTATATTGGACCATTTTGTATGACTGTACATCCAGTTTGGCATCCGTGTCTATGCGACACTCATCTTGTGGATGTATTGGACCTTTAAAGGCTACTATTCACTCTCTTGTAATATAGTTGGTCTTACAATTGTTGTCCATAACTTTTTTTCATTTTGGTAAGTGTCTTCCTATGGTATAACATTTAGTAACATTTCTCCATTTCAACTGACCTTTCTAATTATATATGCATTCATGCCATTCTTCTGGATGCTGAGAGGGATGTGTGGGTATATTAGGAGAGATATGATTAAGAATGAAGATATTTGGGACGGTGAGAGTGACCTCCATGGTGGACAAAATGAGGGAGGAGAGACTGAGATGGTTAAAACATGTGAAGAGGAGATACATAGATGGTTAAAACATGTGAAGAGGAGATACATAGATGTCCCAGCTAGGAGGTGTGAGCAGTTGGCTATGGTGGGGCTGAGAAGAGGTAGAGCTAGGATGAAGAAGTATCAGGGAGAGGTGATTAGGCAGGACATGACACACTTGCAGCTCACTTAGGAGATGACCCTAGATAGGAAGATATGAAGGACGGGGATTAGGGTAGAATGTTAGTAGGTAAACCGAGTGTTGTCTAGTTTCTCGTATTAGTATTATTACTATTACTCTCCTACTATCTTATATTATTACCAGTTGTTTCCTGTGCTTCGGTTACCATATTATTTGTTTGTGCTACTGTTCTTGTTTCTACTATTTTCTACTTGGATTCTTCACTACTTTATTTCCTTCATACTGTTTTTGATATGCTTTACCTTTGCCAAGGGTCTATCGGAAACAAACTCTCTACCTTCACAAGGTAGGGGTAAGGCAGCATACTACCACCCTCCCGAGACCCCACTTGTGGGGTTACATTGAGTATGTTGTTGTTGTTGCTGTTGTTGTTGTATACCATTCGTCTGGAACAGCGAGCCATGATCTTAAAAAGGTTTTAAGACCAGTGTGCATAGTCTGCAATGGTGCTTAAAACAAATTGGTGAGATGTGGAATGTACTTGATACTATTGGATATGGTAGTGATAAGTCCTATTAAGTTGAGTTTTGGTCCAATTATGTATATGAGTCAGATTCTTACTTTTGAATGGCTTGCCAAAAGCTGCATATGGCTTAACTTGTTAATAATTGTTTCATTCATGGCTCATATAAGATTTTGCTACCACCAAACTTACAGGTTTCGGATGGCGCAGCGATACATTTATCTATTTTTATTTCTTTCCCTTTTCCCCTTTGCAGGCAACATCAAAGAAAGTAATCACAAGAGAAGAGTGGGAGAAAAAGCTCAATGATGTAAAAATTAGAAAAGAAGATATGAATAAGTTAGTGATGAACTTTTTGGTCACAGAGGGTTATGTTGAAGCAGCTGAAAAGTTCAGAAAGGAATCTGGAACAGATCGTATCCTTCTGTGATCTTCTTGGTTGCTCATTTCATATTATTATACGAATTTGTATCGTTTCATATGTACATCTACATGCTTCTCCTTATGAATGAATAGCTGATATAGATCTTGCTACTATCACTGATCGAATGGCGGTTAAAAAGGCAGTACAGGCTGGTAATGTAGAGGATGCAATTGAGAAGGTTAATGATTTGAATCCTGAGGTATGACTGCTATTTCTCCTATTTCAAACTGCTTTGGTGTGTGTTACTTGAGCTGAGGGTCTTTCGGAAACAACCTCTCTACATCCATGAGGTAGAGGTAAGGTTTGCGTACACTAGACCCTCACCAAACCCTATAGTGTGGGATTTCACTGGGTATGTTGTTGTTGAATGCCTTTTGTTCTTATCATTCAGAAGCAAATTCATCTTCGTCTTTCAATCCTATTTGGGTGGAGTAAGTAAGTTGATGCCAAACACACTTCATAATGGTGAAGTCATGTTACGTAGTAACATTCACAATAAAAGAATATGTTTTGAGTGAACTAGGTGTGTCTTTTATCCTTCTAGACTAGAAGAGAGGAAATGATATTGACTTTATGCAATATTCGTAATTGAAATATTTATTTATGGTAACTGATCAAATCAGTGCTAAGGTACTTTTGGCTGACTGTTTAATATCGTGTCTTACATTTAGGCTAAGAAGAAATCATGTTATTGTGATTTGGTGCATTTTGTTCCAAAAGCAGGGAAGATATTCTCTCGAATTGCTGTCTGAATTGTTCTGGAGTTGCACTATATTGTGAATAGAAACACTGAAATCTAAGGGCAGTCTATTACGAGTCACATATACAGTCAATTTCAGTTCAATAAAATCACCTACAACTGTTTTTATTGTAAACTTGCCTACATTTCCCCCCTTGTCATGGTTGGAGGTGGACAGCTCTTATCATTAGACTATCACACATTTATCACAGCTAATAAAATGATTGAAAAGAGGTATACAGGCATTACGTAATGAAAGCAGATGTCATTTAAACACGAGTATGGAAGCTCTTGATGATACTATTCTGTGCCAGTCCTTATATTAAGATTGAAGCAACCACTATTGGTGTTATTAATTTGTTACTCAACTTTCATGAATTTGCGCTTAGTTTTAGGTTCGGTGAAACTCTTAGTACATAAATATTTGGTTTGGAGAGTAGTTACTGCATCCGCTGACCCTCTTTTTTAAAGAAGTTTTTAATATATCACTTACGTGTTATATATATATATATATATATACACACACACACACACACCATCTTGAGCAAGGTGTTTTTCTGCACATTCTTGAAATTTGCATCTACATCCAAAAGATAAAGAGTGGCTATATGTACAACACTTTTATTTATTTTGGTTAAAAAATACTTAGGAAATTTGAAGACTTTATCCTTATTTGGAATCTTGTTAGTTTGATTAGAACAAACTTATTCTTGTCCAAATGGTTATCCTGATAGAGGTCTGAAAGTGTTCTGGAGATGTTACAAAATATGGCTTAAAATCTTGTCGAGGAGTGCAAATATGCTAAACAAATGGACATAGAGTACCTTGGTTTTTGTATATAGGAGAATGGAAATATTCAAAGTTGTGTGAGTTGTTGGCGTATGGAACTTATGAGTTATATCATGAAACATTGAAAAAAAATGATAAGAGCATAGATGTAGGGATGCGATAAGGGTGATAGAACTGGGTTGGTAGGACTGCTATAGACACTGAATTTTCTACGAAGATTAATAGAAGTTTTTGGGGGAGAAAATGAAGGATCTTCAAATTATATTTATTGACCTAGAGAAAACTTATATAGTGCAGAGAAAGGTCCTTTGGTGGAGGTTGGAAAAGAAAGGAATGCCACACACAAATCAAGAAAAGGAAGTAATAACTATCAAATGCGTAAATGCCATAAAAGATGTATAAAAGAGCCATTATAAGTGTGAATGTGTGATAACAGTTGGAGGGAATACAGAGGAGTTTGCATCTCTTGTGATGTGGGATTACTTCAGGATCTACTTGTTTATGTTAGTCTAGGGATGAGTTAAGTAATAGGTTCATGGTGTACAATATTATGTTAGTTGATGAAATTAGTACGAGAGCCATTTAAAAGCTTGAATTGGAGAAACATTTTAGAGAGTAATGGTTTTAGAATAAGTAGAATTAATATAGAAGATATGCTTTTCAATTTTGTCCAATATAAGAATAATGAGATTGACATTCAAATCCAAGCAGAGTAAAAACAAAATACTAGGTGATTTTCTGTCATCTACCTAAGCCTTGGCGGGTGGAGTTATTGATACATGTTGGTGGGAGATAGCAAGTGTCCAGTTTGATAGTCGAGACGTGTGCAAGCTAGCATGTACACCATCTTTACAAAAGATAATGATATTGAGGTGAGACTTGGTGGGATTGCCGTGTCTAAATGCAAATAATTAAAATTGATTTTATATGTTACATCTCATTGAATTCTGATTTCTCCTTTCAAAAAAAAAAAGAAAAAGAAGAGTCAGACATCCAGTGAGATGTAAATATAGAATCACATATAATTATTATATGGTTTCAAATATGATGATTGAAATGTTAGAGTGCTATGTGCTATGGGGAGTGTTTCTGATAAGAAGCCAGGTATCCAGTAATATCTTTTCTTTTTTTGTTCTAGTCATCATGGGATTCAAGTAGAATTTATGGGCAGAAATTAAAAAGGAACAGAAAGTTGTGGAAGAAAGGTCCTATGAACAGAACAGAGGTTTTGTTTGCCATGAATTTAAGCAATTTATGAACAAAAGAAATGTTTTGTTTTCAATGAATTTGAACAAAAAATTCCCCCTATCAGCCTATCTGGTCAAAATTGTACAATAGCAACATACCCAGTGAAATCCCAAAAGTGGGGTCTTGGGAGGGTAGAATGTACGCAGACCTTACCACTACCTCATGGAGGCAGAGAGACTGTTTCCGAAAGACCCTCAGCTCAGATGTAGCAATTCCATATACAAAGAAGAAAATATAGCTGGTCAAAATTGTAGGTCCCTCAATTTCCTTTTTTGCTGACAGCACATAGATAAGCTTCAAAATTCTAATTGTTGTTTCTTATTGTGTTTCTGTGCTTTTTACTGGAAGATAAGTAGAAATTTGAAGAAATGGGATTTTGTATATTGAAATTTGAACTGAACGGTGAATCCATAATCTTTCAAGGAAATAGTGCATGTAAACGTCAAGTGATTCCTCTATCATCAGCATTCTGTCTCTGAACTGTCTGGGAAAAAGAGATCTTTGCTACGCAAAGCCTTGACTTCCTTGGTTGATCTGAACTTGCATGAGATGTTCACTATGTTGAAACCTTCAACTTTCCTTCTCTACTGAGAATTTCGATTTGACAAAGAGGGACCATGACTTCACTTTCTGCATGGACATGTATTTTCTAATTTGTATCATTATGCATCATAAAAGACCCCAGGCATCTCTTCAAGGAAGAGAGGTCATTGCTTCTGTATATCCATTATCATTTATAATATACTCCCTCCGTCCCATTTTATGTGAGGTAGTTTGACTCGGCATGGAGTTTAAGAAAGAAAGGAAGACTTTTAAAACTTGTGGTCCAAAATGAATGATAGAAATTTGTGTGGCTGTAAATCATTTCATTAAGGGTAAAATAGACATTTTATAGTTAAATTGTTACTTAATATATAAATGTGTCATTCTTTTTGGTACTGACTAAAAAGGAAAGCAAGTCATATAAATTGGGACAGAGGGAGTATTTGATATCAGATCAAGGATGTGATAAACCCAAGCATTCCCCTCTGCTACCCTCTCTTTTATCTTTCCTTGTATTATTGTTATCGTGCAGCAGGTGTGTTGTACGCATGTATGCTTTGCCTTTGATTCTCGTAAATCTCTCTTTTATCATCTTAAAAGCTTACTGATCAAGAGATTCTTTATACTTGGGAATTGAAACTTTGCAAAATGAACGCCTGCTTATCGTGAATTGCAACTTAGGCTGCTACAAGAAATCTCTTAATATTTTTGGTTGATCTTAACATAGTTTTACCTTCTTGGATGCAGATACTGGATACAAACCCCCAGCTCTTTTTCCACCTCCAGCAACAAAGGCTGATAGAGTTGATAAGGAATGGAAAGATTGAGGAGGCTTTGGAGTTTGCTCAAGAGGAGCTCGCTCCAAGGGGAGAAGAAAATGTAATTATTAATATATATATCTTTTCTCTTGCTTTCCTTAAATCCCCTTTTTTAGACAACGATAGAGCTGCTCCTTTAGTAACATGTAGGTTGCGAGTTTGAGGCATGGACACACAACCCCTTAGCAGTTCTGCAGAATGTTCTCTGTTCCCCTACTCAATCACTTGCTAGGGAGATGCCTTTTATTATAGCAATACAAGCCTTTAATCTAAATGACCGTTTAATCTCGTAGACTATATATTATAGATGTCCGGAGAATTTTGATGTGTGGATGCTAAAAAAAATCTACGGTCTCTTAAAGATTGCTGAATTTCTAAGTGGTCTTTCCCTGTCTCCACCCCTAAGCTGCCAGCACCAGGGGTTCCTTTCTCTTGGTCGGCCTCCCTAGGAGGGGAGGCTGACGAGGGTAATGGGACGTGGGAAAAATCTACTTTTGTTTCTGAAGAATTGGCTTGAGATTGACACCATCTTTTACTCTGAAAAAAAGAAGAAGCTTTGGTTGGCGCTATCCCATGTGTAACCCACCTCTTTAGTACATGACGAGTTTAATTTCTTTTCTGCAGCAAAGCTTCTTAGAAGAGTTGGAGAAGACTGTTGCATTGTTGGCCTTTGAAGATGTAGCCAACTGCCCTGTTGGAGAACTTCTGGATGTATCACAGCGGCTAAAGACCGCTAGTGAGGTCAATGCTGCAATCCTCACCAGCCAAAGCCATGAAAAGGGTTAGTCTCCTTTCCATTAAATATTGCCGTTGACGATCCTCCTCCTCACACTTCTCAGGAAGAGGGGGGAGCAGGACATTTATAGATTTTCAAAGTTTGGTGTGTTTGAAAAAGCTTTTGTTGATTTCATAAATTAGGAATATTTATGTGTAGAAGCTCATGATATGAAATGCTATTATTTTTTAATGATTAATCTTTGATTTAAACAGATCCAAAGCTTCCAAGCCTATTGAAGATGTTAATATGGGCACAAAATCAGCTTGGTGAAAAAGCCGTGTTTCCGCGCATAAATGATTTGTCGACTGCTAAACTGGAAGATCCTCCTGTTTGAAGGATGACCAAAACTTGGTCAACTGCTTGAAGATGATGTATCTTTCAACTTTCAAAACCTATAGATGCTTTTGTTCTTATCAAATTATGGATTCTTAGATTAATGTTGTGTTCGTTTATCGATCACAATGTACATGAACATAGTCTGTACTTTCGTATCGTATCTAGGTTTCATAAAATTGGTTTGTGTTTTTCATATCATAATCTGTGTTTGAAACTTGTGGAGAACATACAAAGAAGATAAGTTATTAATCTCAAATCTGTCAAAATAAATACACTAGACTCCCATTTCAGAATTCAATCATAAGATCATGAATCTTTTATTATAGGAAGGAGATTTAGTAGTTTATATATAATTTTATTTTTATTTACTAGGTATAATTTTTGCGGCAAAAGGATTCAGATGAACTCTTTCCCTTCATCATGTTTCACCACAGCCTTATATCAGGTATAGTTGGTTAGGTTTAAGCGTTAGTAGATATATCAAGTATGTTAGGAGTGCAACACGGGTATAGTAGGTCAGGACACCTAGCATTGCTGCCAAAATAGTTGAGGCAAACACAAACTGACTCGACAACACTATTAAAATAGTCGAGACATACACAAACTGAGTCAATAACACTATCATACAAAAGAAAAAAGAATGACTCTAGTAATGCATCATAATAAAAAAAAACTCCAAACTAATCAAATGAAATGAGGTAACAAGTGAAGCAGAAAATGACCAGAATTTCTAGGTCTCCACCCATACTAGTACATAAACCAATGTAGTAGTACAAGTTATAGAACAACTCTGAAGTGTAGAAGTTTGCTGATGAAATGACCTAAATACCCTTTCTCTGTCTCCCAAATCAAAGTTTCCATCATCAAAGTTGAGAGCATAACTTGAAGGATCATACTGGAATTTCACTTGTCTTTTGTTCTTCATTGCTAATTTCTTCATTGCTGCTCTCATTCTCCCAAATAAACACTTGCATTGCTTCTTGCTATAGTTGTTTACACATAAAAAGCTTCTTACAAATCCACCCATGATAAAATCAAGAAAACACCTTCAATAACCTTAACCTCTATAGACAAAATTAACTTGCAAGAGTGTTTTTGAACAAGTCACATATGCATATTAGCAATATCTATCAAGAACAGAGAAAAAAGGTCAAAAGGGTGTCTGAAAATGGAAATATTGGACTTGTTAAGGGACTTAGGAAAGCAAATCCCTCTAATAACTTAACCTCTATAGCTGAAGTTAAGTTCCAAAATTTGATCTTTTTGTGTGTTTGGTCAAGTTGTCACACTTGTATCTAGCAAAATCTATCAAGAACAAAGAAAAAGGCCAAAAGGGTGTTTGAAAATGGCAATCTTGGACATGAGAAAGGACTAAAGAAGCAAAATTAACTAGCAAGATTTGATCTTTTTTGTGTTCACATTTGTATATAGCAAAAATCTATCAAGGACAAAGAAAAGGGCCAAAAGGGTGTTTGAAAATGGCAATCTTGTACATGAAAAGGGACTAAAGAAGCAAAATTAACTAGCAAGATTTGATCTTTTTTGTGTTTTATTCAAGTTTTCTCATTTGTATATAGCAAATATCTATCAAGAACAAAGAAAAAAGGCCAAAAGGGTGTTTGAAAATGGCAATCTTGGACATGAGAAGGGACTGGGGAGAGAAACTTAGGAGAGTAAAATTTGGTTTGCAATTTTTGATTCTTTTTTTTTTTGTGTTTAGTTCAAGTACTCATATTTGCATGTAGCAAAAATATGTATCAAGATCAAATAAAAGGGCCAAAAAGGTTGTTTGAAAATGGTAGTCTTGGAAATAAAAAGGAAATGAGGGTAAGAAAATTTTGGCTTATGTGTGATGAATGGTATGTGAAGGACCTTTATATCATAAAAAGAACCTTAAGAAAAAATGTGGTCTTTTTTCCTTTTTTCTTTCTGTGGGGTTTGGTTGTATTCAATGGAAAGCAAAGGGAAACAGGAAATAAACATGAAATGTTATGTTTTTGGGTCTTTTAAAGAAGCTGTGCCCTTACCACCTGCAGTATCTTCATAGTGTAACACTTTTTATTGCATTGGGAGACTCAAATTCCATGATCCATAGAAAGAAAAAGAGGATTCTTTTGTGTGTGGGGGGGAGGGGTAAAAGGCTGTGGGGAAGAGAGCCCACTACATGGTAGTATCACTATCAAATTTGTTGCATGGAAAATGGCTAAAAACAAATGCTCCTAACTTATTAGAAATAACTCAAAAATGTTCTCCTTTTATCTTATTATACATATTGTGTATAATACACATTCAACTAATTTTAGTTTAAGGGTGTGTTTGTACTAAGGAAAATATTTTTGGGAAACAAGTGATTTTCTTACTTATTTTCTGGTGTTAGATTAGAAAGAAGAGAATAGTTCCAAGTTGACAAGAAACACGTATATTGACTCATGTCCCGACCCCAATATCAACCTGATACACGACCCTAACCCTATCCCCGACTTCAAACCTGATCCTCAATCCTAACCTTGACCTCGTTTAGAACTTGTTCCTCAACCTGACATTGGGCTAACCCCAACATAAAACCTGACAATCGACCCTAGCCACGTTGTCGACGCACGACTTAATCCTAATTTGAGATCAAGACTTAAACCTGAGCTAGGACCCAACTTTGACTCTAAGTAGGGGTTGGGATCGGAGTCAGGGTTGGTTGAGTTTTGAGTTGGGGTCAGGGTCATGATCAAGGTTGAGAGTCAAATCTCGAGTTAGGGTCCAGTGTCAAGTACCAGCTGGTTGGGGTTAGGGTCAAGATTAGAGAGTCGAATCCTGGGTCAGGGATTAGGAGTCAAGTTCAGGTCATGGTCGAGGTTGGGAATGATCGAGGTTGAGGGCGGGAGTTGGGTCTTAGGGTTGGGGTCGGGAGTTGGGTCAGGGTTGAGATAGGGAGTCAGATATTAGGTGTCATTGTCAGGCTCGAGTCTTGAGTCAGATTCCGAGCTTGGGTATGGAGTTGAGTCCTGATCAATCCCCAGTTCTGAATCGAGGTCAAGAGTCTAGTTAGGTCCCAAGTCTATGTCAATATCAATTTCATGGTCAAGAGTATGGTCCCGAGTAAGGGTCGGGGTTGAGAGCTGAATCTTGGATCAAGGTCGAGATCAGATGGTGAGGTTGAATGAGAGTTTTAAGAAAATATATTTCTTTACATTATATAGCAAAAGTTACTTTTCTTAAATTAAAGCCAATTAAGTCCATTCGAATCAACCCAAATATGAAACTAAGGTCCGTGATTTAATTCTTGGAAATTAGCCTGCAATGGAATAAGTGGAGGATAAGACCATCATTGATCCATCAAATCAAAAGAAGGTCTATTTTTGTTGAAACTCCAATTGTCTCCACCAAAAGGCAATCTTGTATAGGGTATAAAATTGTGGTTTTCTCTTACTATCTTTCCTTATTGTCTTCATACACAAAGTTGCTTTTAACTTTTTCTACATTTTCATCAAAATTCCTTTCCATTTTGTCCCTTTTCATTTTGGCCCATCCTATCTCATGGGCCTATGTGAGTTAGTCCACTATTTTGTCTTTCGTATTGGCATCACTTGTAAACTACATACTTTAGGTGAACTTTTGGTATTGGTGAAATTTCATGAGATTGTCTTTGATATTGTGATGGTAACAGAGGCGAAATTAGGATTTGAAGCTTATGAATTCTATATTTGTCACTGATATTATAACTCGTTGTAGTTATTAAGTTTGTAATTAAATATTTGTATATATTTAAAACATTTTCTAATATAAATACATATTATAGCTTCGTTCTTGGTGATGTACATGTTGAAGAAAAAAACCCTCAAGAGCACGAGATATGCACAAATAGGATGATTTGAGGCCAATGTTTATATTTTATCCGAGTTTAAGGTTTTTTCACAAAAAAATTAAGTCTTACGGCTATATATTCAAAAGAACTAAAAAATCACGCTTCTTCAATCGTTGACAAGTATCTTTTGCCAAGTGGACATGACTTGATTACTATCTTCATTTTACCTATTTGTTAATTCCTTGTTAAATTTATTCACGATTTTGTTCTCTTGGGCTTTTTTAATCCAAAAGACGCCTCAATAATTGAATTCTAAATTCTATATGAATTTTCTTAAAACAAGCTTCTTGGAGAACTCCCTTTTGAATTCAAACGTCATAATAACAAAAATCTTAAGGTGAAATAAAAGAATCGAGCTAAATCAAATACAAATAAATAATAGCATATCCAGTGTATCGTCTAGGAAAGGTAGAATGTACACGACCTGTAAAAGGTAGATAAATTGTTTCTGATAGACACTCGACTCAAAAGGACAAAGCAAATAATATCTTGATTTAAAATTCTAGATTCCCTTTGATGAGTGCTACTTACTTGCAATTGGCCATTGGACTGATATTGGTCAGACTCACCAGCCCACTTTTAAGATATAAAAAGGCTTACAAGTCCAATGGTCAATTTTCAGCCCACTAAGAAAATTTTCTCAGAAATTGGATTTATCTTCTTGTTATTTTCCTATGTAGCAGTAATATACTTTTCTTGTGATTTGAGATTCTTTTTTAGTAGTACAAGTTTTTGGAGGAACTAAAAGTTGATATCATAGGGAGTCTTGACGTAACTAGAAAATTGATATCATAGGATCAAGAGGTTATAGATTTAAGATGTGAAAAAAATACAGAGTTTTGTCAAATTTTTAACTATAATGATGGTTGAGAATTGTGGAGAGGGATCTATAGTATTGCTTATTCGTTCGCGTGAACTCAATAACTATTCAATATACTTTAGTTAAACACTCACACTATGGTTTGTTTCAATTGAACATCTAAATACATGATAATGTGTTCCTATTAGACATCTGCCGCTCAAATTTTGAAAAATTTATTCGTTAGTTTTCAAGCGCTTATTATGTGGATAAATTAATAAATTCAAAATGTATCATCTCCTTTAATCATATAAGACGTAAAACCTAATGCTTGTTTTGATTCATGTGATTGATGTGTATAATTTAAGAATATGGCATATTTTATGTGGTCATTTTATTTATATATTAGACACTTGAGAACACGTGCAATTTTTTTCTAAGAGAGTCTAATAGGAACATTTTAATAATTTACTTTAAGGTCTTGTAAGTTATTCCAAAATTAAACATCCAGAAATTAGTTATCTCACATTTGATATAGGATAAAAAATAACATTACAATCCTGACATAACTCACCATGCGATTTATCCCAACCAAAAATAAATAAATTCATATTAAAATTAATTATTCCTTGTCCGTTATACTAAAGGAGTACAGATTAAAAATCAAAACTACTTTAAAAAAATATTTAAGAGATAACTTTGAACCTACTCAAACTTAAGGGACCATTTTTTTCTCAAAATATTTGGTGAATATATTAATTATACTTTTTCCTTGTCTTTGTTTATGAGTGCATAATATATCAGTTCAGACAGACAAAAGAAGATCTTTATTGTGTGTACTTTAATTAATTAAGAAAGAATAAAGCAGTTTTTTTTCTTGATAATTGCAAAATATTTTAATATAATATAATATAATTGTAAAGTGCTGAATTTATGCTTGGCTCGATGAGAATAATGTAAGTGAGATTCTCACATGTAAATTGTAATATTAGCAGATTTTAGAGTATCTCATTTGGATTTGCTCCCTTCACCTTTTATATTTTTTTATTAATCGGTCGATATTTATTGATTTGATTAATTGAATTCGCGCAGCATATGATATATTAAAAAAAAATACTTTCTACTAAAAAAGTTTTATTTTTAAGATTTTAATCTGAGATCTTTAATTAAGAGCGAAACAATTTTATTTATTAATAATAGTGAAGTTAGGATTTTCATTAAGTTCTCAAAAGACGCAAAGAAGATTCAATATCTATTATATATACATAAAAAATAATTTTAATTTTGAACATATAGTTTACTTTTCATCAAAGGGTTCGAACCCCCTTCTCCCACCTGACTTGACTCTGCTTTTGTCTATTAGGCAATCATACTAGCTACTTACAAGAAATTTCTTTATTTTTAACTCAAACTCAAAAAATTTAATTAAGAATATAAGGATTATATCTATTTAGCAGATTTTAGAGTATCTTATTTGGATTTGCTTCCTTCACCTTTTTAGTAGCTTTATCAGGAGTCATATGGACACTATATATACCCCTAAATATAAATATTTTCTCCATTCTGTATTGATTGTTCACATTATCAAAATTAATTATTAGAAGTTATTATTATTATTTTTTCTCATTTTATCCTGATAAGTAGTTCTTTTTGAAAATATAAATAGGTTTGTAAAATTTTAAAAACATTTTGTATGAAGTAAATTAATAATATTATTCTTCTATTTATGATTTCTTAAGAGAAGAAAATAAATAACTAATATGAAGCTGACATAATACATAATTTGCGCGGCTACATTAATTCTTGCTTATCTAGTTTTTTTGTACTCAAAGTACTCCTATTTTATTATGGTTTGAATTAAGATTTATTGTACTTAACTATAATATAAAATGCTATTACTATATAATATAGCAGGCTATATACAATATGGTGCATAAAAATTGCAAGCAAGCAAACTCATGTAATATGTAGTACATGACTAATAGCTTAGGTTTGAGATAGACATGAAAAGATATTTCACAGAAATTTAAATTTAAAATCTCTCATTAATAATGAATGAATACATATAAAAAAGCAACGAGCAATACATAGACTATTTCAAGTTCTCGTAGAGTCTAGAAAACGACTTACACTTTGAGAAAGGACTACATATCAATATGTATGATATAAATAATATATCTAACTATTTTCACAGCTCGAATTCATAATCTATACATGTTTTAGAGACAACTTTTACTAAAATATGATCTTTATAATATATTTTATTTTAATTTTGTATGGAGTTAATTTCCTTGCTTTAGAATAGAATATTAGGTGACATTCATTATTGCCATTTGACTATGATTATGTTATTTTTCGTATTGTTTTCACTCATTTCATGAATCTTGTGAGATCCAATTGTTGTTTCCTTTTTTGGTTCAAGTCCCTCATTCATTGGATCTTGCCCAACTAATAGAGGAAAATAATAATAATAATAATAATAATATCGTCGTTTCAATTTGTTTGTTTTATTTTAACTTAACATGAAATTTTAAAAAGTATAAGATTTTTTTCATATTATGATCTTAAATTAAATATATGTGAAATATATCAAAATGATCTTTAATTTTATGGCTTAAATATTTCATGTGAAAAGTTGGAATAATAAATTTAAAAAAGTAAAACAGATTAAGAAGAAAAGTATTACAAACAAATTTAATTGGAGGGAGTATTCATAGTATGAATTAAACCCAATAAAATCAATATTTTCTATCTGATGTCTCTAAGATCTAACCAGAACATAAATAATATAAATATTTAGGTCAAATTTTGTCACCTATAAAAACTGTGATGAATTGATAAATATATATTTTTTTTAATTATAAGTCTCGGTTCAAATCTTTCTATATACAAAATCATGACTTTTATTAGTAAAATCCGAATTTAATCAAATACCGAACATCAAGGGAAAAAAAAGGTTTACAACAATTTTGCTTTGCAGCTTCTTCTATTATACTTCGACCAACATATACTCTCTCTCTTTTTCGACTATCATATACATACTACCTGAATAAAACTAACATATTAAATTCAAAAATAGTCAAAAACAATTATATTTAATCATTAAAAGAAGAGACTTTTGCTCTTTCATCTTAGCCTCCACCACGTGAAACCTTCAATTACTAATTATAGCTCATGAAGAGTCTCACACGAGCCATTAGGTCCACAATAAATATATTTAATATAATTTTTACATACATCAACTTTATTTCTGTTTTGAAAGATAAAAAAATTATTCTCGATAGATTTCTTATTCAAGGAAAAAATAATTTAAAATATTTAAAATGATAAAATACTATTTAGAACATAACAAAAAAAGTCCGAAAAAAGAGTAATTGATTAAAGAGTGGATTTTAAAATTCGCATGAATCATGAAGGGCATCTCCAACCCTATACTCTGTTTTACTCTCCAAATATAGAGTTATCTATTTTTTCAAATAACCAACTCCAACCCAATTCTCTATTAATATTTTTCTCTCTCCTCAATATGATATTATTATTTCTATTTCATTCTTATCTTCTTATTTCATAAGATAAATCCTTTATTTCTTTTTCCCAATAATTGTCTCATTTTATGTGACACTTTTTGAATATCGAGATTCAAACAAGTCTATCTTTGACCGTAAATTTTTCATAGATCTTTTAAACATTTAAATTTTTTAATTATTGTAACTTATAGTACTTTTTACGTAGTTTACAAATATATAAATTTCATTTCAAAAAAATTGAAGATTTCATGCGCAAATTCCCGGTCAAACTTGAACAGTTTGACTCTCAAAAAACGAAAAGTGCCACATAAATTGGGACAGAGGGAGTATAATTTTCATGTGATATAAAATTTTATTTTTTCAAAATTTTTTTTAATATAAAATTATATTTTATTCTAAATTTTTAAATAACACAAATTGCAAGAAAATATTATATGATGTACAAATTAATGCATAAATTCAAATAAAAGTGAAATACAAGTACATAAACATTACATAAACACTCAATTTTTGAAATTATTACGTTGCTCCCATAAATGCATTACGGAGTTCAAAATGAACATTTTTGTCCTTAATTTTTTTTATGTGTAGCTAAAAACTGTTCAAATCGAAGATTTTCATCTATCACCATTTATGTCGTTGGAGTTGGAGCCTCTACGACATCTTGAACTGGTGCATTAAGATCACGTTCATCCTTAATTATCATGTTGTGAAGTATAATACATGTAGTCACTTCCTTTTTATGTGTAGCTAAAAAATGTTCAAATCGAATGCACGTTCAACATCTTTTCGACATGATTTTTGTTTCATCGAGAATTAATTATTATGTTATCATATTGTGTATTGTATTTTTAAATAAAAATTTTAATCTTATCATTTTAATTTGTGTATTCTTTATAGTGAAAATTAATAATAAAATCAAATTATATTATTGACGAAAAATAGAAAAAATTAAAATACTATTAGTTCGGGATGAAAGTAGTATAGATTAAATAATATATTTTTTAAAATATTATATTACATTTAAAAAGAATTATGAATATTAGATATTTAATTAATGACACTATATGTAAAATAATATGTTAATTAGAAAGTAATAGAAATAATAATAAAATATTCAAAAAGTGAAATAGAGAGTGTGAATAGTAGTTCTCCAAATTTGGAGAACTACTATTCACCTCTCTAAATACGAAGAATAGAGAGTGATATAGAGGTGGATTGGAATGCCCATTCTCTATTTTTCTCTCCAAATATAGAGAATGGAGAGTAAAATAGAGGTGGGTTGGATATGGTCGGAATGAGTAGCAATCCCTTCCATCTTTTATTTTAGGTGACACTTTTAACATCAAAATAATTGATATTATTTTCTTGTATTTAGAATTATATTAGATAACTTAAAGATCTTAATTATATTCTTCATACATGATTAAAATCATTTCTTTATATATACGCTAGATATTGAATATCTTTTGGCTAGTATATGTATCTACTTTTTTACATTTTAAAAAAATTCTTATGTGTCCGCTATTGACAAGTTGACGTACATAATAAGTGTATTCAAACATATAAAATACTCATCTTCAGAGGCGTATCTAGGATTTGGAGGTCGTGGGTGTCATATCGCCCAAGTAAAATAAACGGGTCGGTTCCTTTAATTTTAGGTTACAATTCGGGTTATTTATCTTCTTCTTTTTTTTTTATAAAACAAATTAATTAAACATGCATGTTAGTAATATTTTCTTTTAGACATTCTAAGATTAGAGATAACTAAACAATTCAATTTAATTTTTTTGGAATTAGAGGCCTTATTCTCAGGAAAAAAAAAGATTTTCCACATTAAAATCGAATTTGTATAAACCATCTAACAGTGTTAACTTAATAAATTCATATTTCATTGTCTTTATGAGTTGTTGCATATATATAGTAGAGAAAGGATAAAAGATTGTTTCAACCCAGCCATCTTACTTATCAAGAACGTGAAGATCAGAAGAACCTTAAAATTAAAAGAACTCTAACATAATAATATTCATCATTTTTTACAACTTGTGTTTAAAAAAAATACAATTTAAATATATTCGTAGTAATATTTATGTGATGTTCATAATACAATACTCATTAATTAATAAAGAATATACACGTAATACTCATATCAAAATATCAATAATTAGTGAAACAATAAATAAAAAAAATTAAGAACTAATTACAAAAAAATATAAAATAAGAACCAATGAATAAAAAGACAAAAAAATGGAAAGAAAGAGCTGAGAAGCCTTTTCAGTTCATACAAGAGCAATCCAAATAATAATAATGTTGAGAGCGAGAATCGAATCCGCCTTGCGGGTGTGGAATTCTGTTTCTTTTGCCAACGGCACCTATCACCATTTTATTCAATGGGTGGCAAATTTAATTTATATCAATTTCTTATACATATACACATATATATACAAAGTTTTAACTGAGATCGCTGGGTGCCGTGGCACCCCCACACAAACATATAGATCCTCCCCTGCTCATCTTTATAGTAGAATACACTATATTCATGCTTAGCAACAAAACTAGAATTTCAACTAAGAGGTCTGTTATTTCTTGATTTTTCAAACTGAATAAGTATTGTTAGATAATTATTTTTAATATAATAGAAAAATAAAAAATATATATATATATTTTTAGTAAAGACAAAACGTAAATAGAAACGGACGATGAAAAGATATCCACCACTATAATCATGCACATAATAAGTGTATTTACGCGTATAGACGAAAACCTTAAAAAAACCATTGAATTTCACACGCAACGCACGCGATCTCACGTGCGTAATTGACTGTTCATTTTGCATGCGCGTTTGTGTGTTTTTTTTTAACTTAAATTGTGTCGTTGAATTGACTCGTGGACCAAGATGATCTAACGGTGGAGATCGTACGACAAAAAGTACTGTAAGTAATCGTAGCCGTCGATATGTTGAGATTTGTGTGTCCCTTAAACCTGGGAAATCCGACAATAAGATGACATGTCGGGTAGTAGGGTAAGAGATGACATATATGAGTATTACTCAGTCCATTTTTAATTGTTATACTTTTCTTATTTAGTGTCAAACGATAATAGTTTTAATTAATATTTTACGATGTATTTTTTCATTATATTGATATACAAAAAATAGAATTTATATTTTTTGAATATCTAAAATTTTTCTTTAAAATATCAAATTAATGTAATCTAATTTAAATTGGAAAATTAGCCAAATTAACTTTTGAAAAAGGCAATATGACAATTAAAAATGGACAGAGGAAGTATTAGGAAATTATCAATTATCCATACCTAAATTATACGTCCCAGTTTCTTTGTTTCATAATAGTTGATTATTATAATAAAAATAGTTGTTTCATACTAATTGTCTATTTTACTAAATCAAGAAAGGATTAATTTAATTAATTTTTTATATTATTCTTTCAATTAATTCTTTTTGAAAGTATTCACATTTGCTTGTAAAAATTTCAAGAAGTTTCTAGGGGTGAATTAATAAAATTATCTTCTTATTTATGATTTCTTAATATGCGTGTAAAAAAAGAAAATGATCAACTAATATGAAACATAAGCAGTATAATTTACCTTGTTTATAGTAATTATTTAATAATTAATTAAGGTGTAAGAGGTTGCATATAGTAGGCGTGAGAAGAGAGATAATGGTGAACCAGAATAATATTGGGGAGAGTTGATAAAATAAGACATGACGTAAATTGAGAATACAATCTTAGATAGCTGAAGAGTATGAAGATTACAAATTAGAGTAGAAGGTTGGTAGGGTATTAAGGGTTGTCTCGCTTTTCAATAGAATTAGGCTTGGTGAGAGTGTGGAGCATAATGTTTGTCGCAATATTAGCCTTATTCATATAGTTTCTTACTTTTGATAGCTGTTCATCTATTGTGCTTCAGATTACATTATTTTGTTATTGTTCTTTTTCAAAACTACGTATGTTAATTTGATATACTTGAGTTAAAAATCTTTCGAAAATAAGCTTTCAATCCTCATGAGGTAAAGATATAATTTACATACATTCAAACCAAAATTGATTGGACTCCATCATCACTTTTAAGTCTCAATCCCTTTATGAATAATTTATTAAATACTTTTTGTGAATTGAAAAAATAGTTCAAATGTCGTTATAGTAATGCAACCAACCAAACGACAAGCATACTATTTAATTTAAAATGCATGCATTATATTATTTATTAATTTGAATAATATGTTAAGCCAGACAAAACCAACTCATGCCACGTGGATAATAATGAGCTGGAGGACATTTATTGACACGTGTCATGAAGAGGCTTGTGGGACCAGTGAGAGAGATTTTGGTTTTTGATTATTTTTTTTTTGTAAATCCACAGTTTGCTACTGCCTATTTTTGTTCTACGATTACTTCAAATTATCTTTGTGATTTTAAAATTATTTATCATTTCAAAAGTTTAAGATAGAATTAAATATTTCTTTTTAGCAGTAACTGTGGTTGATAAATACAAATACTTTAGTAGAATAAATATTTGATGAATAAAATTATATTTATAACAAGAAAAAAAAAATTCTCAATTAAGTTTTTGAAATTTTTTTTACAAAAACATATGATAAATAATTTAATACGGAGGGAGTAATTTTTAAGGAAGAATTTATTGAAAGGTGTATACGTAAGGGGACCAAAGTTTAGCTTTTTGATTGCACAATATATAAGGGACCACTAACATGTCTTTTTCTCTAAAATAAATGTATGTATAGATAATAATAAGAAGGAAAAAAACAGCTCACTTATATTTTTCCAAATAAATTGAATATTTATATCAAATTAATAAATATATATTTTATGTATGTATACACACTCCACTATATAGTATAATTTAATAAAAGTACTCGATGTAAATAGATTTTTACGTTGTACGAGCCTCTCCTTATAGATAAGGTTAAAAAGTTACAGTATAGTGATATTTATAAGATTTTTTTTCTTCATATAATAAGTGTGAGTGTAATTTTCATTGTACAAGGAGATGAACTAACACTCTTATATTGAAAAATCACATTTTATAAATAGATTTAAGAAGAATAAATTTAATTTGGAGTGTGTATTTTTTAATGATAATAGATCTAGATTGTCAAAAAGAAGTTTTTAGAATTATATACTTAGTTCATTTTGAAAAATTCAAAAGTCTTTTCAAATTAATTTGCAAAAATAGTGACCAAGAAGAGGAGGCTATTCAAAGTTGGACAAAAGCACAAGTGTTATTGGGCTGGGCCATGTGTGATGAACTTTGATTTGAAAAAAGTGAACTAATGGGCCCTATTCTAAGGGCCCATTGGCCCCATGCCAATATGCCATCACTTGTGTTCCTATCATTTGCAATTTGCAAAGATAAAAAGAAAAAAGTAATTCCAATGTGGCTTGTTCAATGGGTTACTAGAGGTAAAGCTAAGCATAGAGCGTGCGTGGTACGCTTTTGCCCTTCGTTCGTCCATGAAGTTGAGGTGACATGAAAATCGTAATATCTTGGTGTTATAGGTTAATGTCAAAGTAATCACTATCTTTTTTTTGACATAATTTATAAACGACCTCTTTAACTTGATTTAAGTTGTCATCTACGTCCTTCAATTTTGGTATGCAAAAGTAATTCCAATGTGGCTTCTTCAATGGGTTACTAGAGGTAAAGCTGGCGAAAAATATAGAGCTTGCGTATACACTCTTGTCCTTCATTCGTACACGAAGTTGAGGTGGCATGAAAATCGTAATACCTCGACGTTATAGGATAACGTCAAAGTAATCACTATTTTTTTGGGCATATTTATAAACGAGTCCTTTATTTAACTTGACCTAAGCTGACATGTATGTCTTTCAATTTAGGTATACACAAGTAGATACTTAAACTTGTATAAAGTCGAACAAGTATTAACATGCATCCTACATGGCATCCTACGTGTCAATTCACATGAGATACACTCGAATTAATTTGTATTATACCACGTAGAACTCGTATGTTTACTTATTCAACTTTATCAAGAACAAATATAGGGGTAAGACACAAGTACCCCTAGACTATGACAAAATTTCAGAGACGCATTTTAACTAAACTAAGGTCTTATTACCCCTTTGAACTCTTTTTTTTTTGTAATTTTATACGCCTTCTGACTTACGTGGCACACTCCGTGACTCCACGTAGTTGAGGCGCGTGGGAGATGTTTGGATGCCATGTAAGTCAAAAGGGCATATAAAATTACAAAAAAAAAAATGCTCGGAGAGATGATAAGACTTTAGCTTAGCTAAAATGTGTTTTTGGAATTTCGATGATCGACTAGGACTACTAGTGCCTTATTCCACCAATAGAAAAGAGCTAAGGAAAAGGACAATCTTTAGACTTGGCTGCTGCAGTGCACCAGAGTCTTCACAGGGTTAAGCTAATTTCAGCTCAAATTTCTCTGCTTTCAAATCCCAAAGTTATCTTTTCTTTTTCAAGAAAATTCATGTCACCTCTGTCTATATAAAGTGAAAAAAAACCCAACCCCTCATGTTTTTTTTCCTTCATTTCTTTCTCCTTCATGTCTTGACTAGTGTCTAGTACTTTGTTCCTTTTATATAGTGGTGTCAAAATCTTGAAAAGCTCATAAAACTACAATAATTGTGTTTCCAATGTCCTGAGCTTCTTGAAAAAAAGAAAAGAGTTAAAAAGACATGATCTTGGTTGACATTTTAAGTTCTTGGTTAAATGGTGTCAAAATCTAGAAAAGATTATAAAACTACCATCAAGTGTCTTCCCAAGTTCTTGGAAAAAAAGTGGATATAATTTTTGTTGGTTTTTCACTCTTTTAGTGCTTCATTTTGGATTTTGAAAAGCTGATAAAACAACCACAACCTCCCTCTCAATTTATTAATTTCTTGAAAAAAGGAGTTAAAAAGACTTGATCTTGGTTGTTTTTTTAAACATTTTTAGTTTTTGGTTTGGTAATTATAATACCATAACTATCTTCCCAATTTCTTGGTTTCTTGGAAAAAAAGAAGACATGATTTTGGTTTGTTTTTGACATTTTAAGTTCTTGGTTATAAATGGTGTCAAAATCTTGAAAATCTCAAAAAATTACCATCAACTGTCTTCCTATTTTGTTCGAGTTTAAGTGTCTGGTTGAAGCTTCGTGTAGTAGAAGGGTCTAGTTGACAATCCGAGCTAAGTATAAGGCTTCCACCAAAAAAGACATGATCTTGGTTGTTATTTAACATTTTTAGTTCTTGTTTTGGCAATTGTAATACCTTTACTGTCTTCCCAAATTCTTGAAAAAAAACAAGAGTGAAAAAAGACATGATTTTGATCGGCTTTTGACCTTTTTTGGGGTTCTTGATTTTGGTATAACAAAAGAATGGGAGAAGTGGAGGGGTGGGGCTGGCCACCATCACCAAGTGGATCACCAATGTACACAACAAAAGATGATCATTGGACACATTTTGACAATTCTGTTAATGCTGTTTCTTTTGGTTTTGTTGCCACTGCCATTCTTATTTCTATGTTCCTTGTCATGGCTATTTTTGAGAGGTTTCTCAGGCCCAATTCACCAGCTTTATCGACGTCCCGTGGCCGGAATCTTGGTGACATTGAATCCCAGATGAGCTTCTATGGAAAACTTGGTCATCAAACACCTAAAGTAAGTGTCTTTAGCTTGAATTTTTGGTCTAAAAAGTTGTTTTATGAGGGTAATTGGTAATTAATATATATGTTGTATCTGTGTCCTTGTAATTGTTAATCAACAAGTAAATAATCACAGTTAGCTCAAAGGCAGAGTTAGGATTTCGAGTTTATGAGTTTTGGATTCTAGAAAATGAAAGAATATTGGTTTCTTGATAAATTGTTTATACATTGAATCGATTTTTAAATACAAATGCAGAAAGGTAGGAATAGAAATTTAGTTAGTCGTAGTATTACTCTTGTTGTTTCTTGTCTTTCGATTTTTGTTACTATCTGTTGTTTCTTGTACCTCGGTTATCGTAGCATATTTTGTTGTAGTTGATGCTCCTTTTTTTCATATTGCTTTTTCCGAACTGTGTCATGATCTTTTTCCGAACTGCTTTGAATTGCTTTTCCTTGAGCTGGGGGTGGGTCTATCAAAAACAACCTCTCTACCTCCCAAGGTAAGAGTAAGATTTGCGTACACTCAACCAAACCTAGACCCCATTTGTGGGATACTAGGTTTTACCGAACCTGTAGGCGAAGCTCTAGCTTTTCCCCTGAGTCAGGGCTTTTCTAGTATCTATAACACAGCTAATCTAAACACAGTCAGGACACTGAAGCTAAGTAGTAACAAAGTAGTTCTGCAGCAGTATCTTACATTAAAAAAAACTGCAATTTACTAACTTCAAGAAGTTCAACATTGCTGAAACTTTTTGTTTCGTCGAGTGAGCAAGACTATCTTGGTGAATGCAATTAGAACCGGCTGCTATGCACCGCCTAAGCACTCAAGGGATTCGGCTTAAATGTCGAGTTTGCATTCCTTTTCAGCCTAAAAGGAAGGTGAAGTGACTATCATCGGATAGTCACGACTCACGAACACTTAGAGGTATATATGAAGTTAAAGTGAATCTTACTATCTCAAGAAGCTTAGCTTCTTAAAGAACTCTTAATAAAGAAAGCAAGCCTTTCAAGTAGGGCTTGAAAGAAGGCAGTTAATCTGATCAGAAGATAAAGAATATAGATGAGAAGATAAGGGGTGAAGGACTTTTTAAAATCCGATCAGTGTAAACATGATATTAATTAGTCTTTGTTGCTTAAATGTCGAGTTTGCACAGACAATCTCTCTTCCATATCTTCATAGTAAAACAACAATCTAGGAACGTTTATGATAATGAAAAAGGAACAGATAGAGTGGAAGGGTCCAACGACGTTTGTTTCTCTTGGTTTCAATATAGAAATGAGAGCAATTTGAACGGATGCCTTTTTCCGTTGTTGAATCAGCCAAGTCAGTAGCCTTTCTTTTATACGGGAATGCTTTACTTAGTATGTCGAGGGTGGATTAATGAATGGCTGCTTTAGCTCTATCGAAAGAGGCCCCTTCTTTAAGCTCTGCAATGGAAGAATGCCCTCACCCGATATGACCGATCTCTTGTTTCATTTTGTGCTTTACACCACACATATAAGTAAACAGATGAGTCTTCTCAAACTGCAGATTTTCTTAGGTGTATTCTTCACATAGTTCAATTTATCTCTTGCTTCCAAAGTTTTTCCTGACCATCCAGGATGTCTGTTGTGGTTACATGAACCCCGGTGGTTGTTTGTGTGAACTATTTGAGTAATCACCAGTGTTGTCTCTGATTGTGTTTCTACCGCCTACAGGCTACAGGCTTCGATTGCACCCTAGAGCTACCAATAATAACTATTGGATTCTTCCCCGGTCTCCCAATATCATTTCCATAAGATTAGTATTGTGAAAAATGCGGAATCTAACATGGATTTGCAGTCATTCAAGACTAGATAAGATTGAAAATGACCACATTCATCAAAAAGTGCATGTCGCGCATCTTGAGGATACAATGAGAGAAGTTATGGTTTGTTGTTATAAGGATGTGGAGTATTACCTGACTTAGATAGAGGAAAGTTTGTCTCGAAAGACTTACAAATCCTTGGAATCAATACAAACTTGGCTATAGATAGGATATGATGGAAGAATAAGATCCTTATTCTGGCATAACTAGCACATTTCTCAGTGTTCATCCCTTTATCCTTCCCTACTCAAGTAGTATGCTTTAATTAGTCTGATTGAAACTCGTGATGTGCCCTTAACTCACACATCATGAGATGCACTCTTAATACTAAACCAATGCCCTTAGAGGAGGGGGAAGCAAAGTGTCATCAGTCATATACCATGTACCAATTCTGAAGATATGGCAGAGGCAGTATATGGTGAACGGTGAACGGGGTTTGATTGGATTTCCTTTGCGTTGTGTATTTGTACTAGGTGTACAGGAAAAAATAAATATGTATATATATATAAAACTTGTTAACGGGTTCAGCCTAATGTCTTTCTTGAGCCAAGGGTCTATTGAAAACAACTTCTCTACCACAATAGGTAGGAGTAAGGTCTGCATATACTCTATTCTCTCCAGACTCCACTTGTAGGATCACATTGGATATGTTGCTGTTGACGGGGTCAGACTACCAATACTATTGTCCTACATTTGTGTGCTAAATAAAACAAGATGACCTCTAATTTTTGTCTAGCTATGATTTGTTGTTTCGACATCTAATCAACTCGATGTTTTACAATCCAGAAAGATGGTTGCTTCAGTACTACTACTAATTCTGTTACATGACATGATCAAGTCTGGCTTGCTTGGTTTGTATTTCATTAGTTTCTTGAAAGATTTATTAACAATGTGATTGTTGATTAGCTGATGATGTGACTTGGCTTATGGCTTTAGGTGTCAACGAAGGCTCGAGAAGTTTCAGTGTTGATGCCAGGAGAAGATGTCCCTACTTTTCTAGCCAATCCTGCTCCCGTACCCTGTCCTCCTGAACGCGATCCATGGCCTCTCCATCAACAGAATTCCTTGCCCGGTCTCTTGAACTTGGACTCGAATGCACAATAATCCTAGCTAGCTCAATTTGAAGGCAATAAACATTCAAAATACCAAAATGATGGAGTTCACCAATTGGTTTTTTGTTCCTCCCCTTGGCTCCTTAATTTATTAATGTACATATAGCATTTAGGTATTGGCTTGTTCAAAGCTTTTCTTATCTATTTAATTGAGCTTGAGGGTTTTTCTGAAACAGTTTTCTACCTTCATAAAATGAAAAGTTTGTGTACCTTTTTGGCTTTTTCAGATTGACGACCGTAATTGTTGTTATAATTGTTTTTCTTGTCTATGACTGGATCCCAAAATTATTGACCATTTCATTGTATTTTATGCAATCATACAAAAGTACCAGTGAGTAGCAGAGGCGAATCGAAGATTTTATCAGTTATGAATTTTAGAACAAAACATATTATTGGATCAGAATAAGATTATTTATATGTAAAATAATTTTTTTAACACAAATACAAAATTTAGATCAAAATTATTGAGTTTTGTTGAAATCGTAACTGCCTCTACTTTGTCTTTTGCCAAATTTTCTCATTCTTTCATTAGGTCATTTGAGGGTTGTTGAGATGAATATAGTGGCATAAAAGCTACCAGTCATAGTGTGAACCTGCCCCATGGTGACAACTGACAAGTAACAACTACTCTTCGTTTTAATTTATATGACACATTTTGGATTTTAAAATTCAAATAAGTCTCTTTTTTTATTGTAATTTTTTTTTTATATATTTTGAATTATCAATTATTATGATTAATAGTATTTTTATGTAGTTTACAAATATATAAATTTTATTTCAGAAAAATTAAAGATTTCATACGCAAATTTCTAGTTAAACTTAAACTGTTTGACTGTCGAAAAATGAAATGTCATATAAATTGAGACAAAAAGAGGTTTTTTTTTGTTTTTTTTTTCTTGGGACAAAAACCAGAATTTTAACAATTGAATTTTAGAATATGATATGAAGTGTTATAATTGGATTCTAAATTTAATGTTTGTATATATTTAATAAGTTTTTTTAAAATATAAAAATATTTGATCAAAATCTATTAATTCGACTAATCAATATCCGTGCTTCTAGCTCTGCTCTATTTCCATATGGTATTTAATATTTAATTTTGTGACCTGATTAATATCGATTCACTCCAAGTAAGATTCATTAAAGGAGAAAGTGCCTTGATTTTGTACTCTCGAAACTCAAATTAAAAATTTTTAATTAAAAATAAGAGATAATATTCATTCCACCGCAATATTGACAATGACAAGTCATAACTATTCAATATTAGTCAAACTTTCCCAATGCACAAACTGTGTATCAAATATATATAAATGCGATCTCATTAAGTTTCCCTTTAAATGTCACATGCATCTCCTTGTTAGATATATCTTCCATTTTATTTTATAAGATAATGTTTGATTGTGCGTACACATATTTTTTTTAAAGTAATACTCTTCACACACATGAAATGTATAATTAATATTTATGATCATTTATTAGGTCATGATGAATAAATTAATAATTTTTGAGTTCAAGTAGAATTAGTCATATATATTTTGAAATAATTATTGGTAAATATACATGAAAAATTTAAATAATCTTAAAAATTTATTTGTAATACATGAACTTCAAAAAAAGCAACATATGTTCTTGAAAAACAACGTCATTTACTAGGTCCTCACGAATAGAGACAAACAAATTTAACCCAAACAAAGTTTGTCACACATATTTCAAAAAAATTATAGACTAATACTTCCTTCATTCCATATTAATTGAATTTTTGAGCTTTTTCATACCCTTTAAGAAAAGTAGATTAAGACATAAATTGAACATAGTTTTCCTTTTTTACCCTTATTAATTATTGTTAAATTTATGATTAAAATAACTAAATATTAATTAATCACTAATTCCAATACTAACTAATGAATGGTAAAATTGGAAGAACACTCTAAATGTAGTCTTAAAAACTGAACAATGAAATTAATTTGAAAAATGAAAAATGTCTCAACAATTTAATCAATATGGAATGGAGGGAGTATACATGAAAAATTGAGATAATTTAAATTTTTTAGTTTATGACTCATAAACTCCATAAAAGCAATGCACGTACTTTGTGGTCTTCAATATACCTAATATTTATATGATGACAAAAATTTGTCATTAAAAAATTATAAAAATGTGTCATTCGTCTTTCTTAAAACTAAATAATAAGAATAATACCAAACAAAATGAACCATAAACAAAAATAACATAGATTAATTAAATATCCAATCTAACATTATGGTACAATTTTTTCTCAAGAATTATTAATCTCCAACTAATTTTTTTATTTTTATTTTTTAAATAAAAATAAAACATTCTAAGGTCACAAGTGGATTTTCAATAGATTCATTATTTCCATTTGTCAAAGACCTCTTGTAATTATTATTATTTTCTCTATTACCATTTCCAGCTTCCGCCGGACTCCGGCGCCGGTCACCCAATTCCGATCTCACCCTTCCCGGTGACCTACCGGATTTCCTCGTAGACGGGCATCGACTTATGCTGTTCCTCGTTCCTCCGCTAATTTGATCTCCACATATCACCGGTGACCTTGATCTCCTACCTGAACACTCACCATTATCTTTTCTTGATAACCCGCCCATATTCTTTCCTGACCCAACCCGACTCGGAGAGTTATTCCGGGTCTGACCCGACCCGGATAGGTGATCGAATTTTCTAGCTGGAGATGTGTTACGGACCTGACCCAACCCGGATAGATGATCAGACTTTCTAGCTGGAGATGTGTTACGGATCTGACCCGACCCGGATAAGTTACCCGATCTTTTGACTGGAGATGTATTGTTCCGGTAATTTGCTGGAGACCTCTGCCGGATGTCTATGATCATATCTTTTGAATTCGACCCGACCCGGATAGGCCTACCGAGATCTTTGATCGTCTCTTTCGTATCTGACCCGACCCGGATGCTCCTACTGAGTTCTTTGGTCATCTCTTTCGGGTCTGAACCGACCCGGATTCTCTTGCTAGGCTCTCGAGCTATCTCCTTTTCATCCGACCCGACCCGGGAGAGTTCGTCTTTAGGATTGAAAATTCTTGCGATTTTGAAAACATGAGTATCATGAATGTTATGGGACTGATTTTTTTCGATAGAGAAATTTTTTTCGAGAATATTAATTTTTTCGTCATTAATACTATGGTTTATGGGGTTATTGATAATAATTGGAGTTTCCGATAGAATTTCTTTGACTTCTTCTTCTTGTTCAAGAAATGGAAGGGTTAATGGTGGAGATCTATGAGTAGTTGAGATTTGTAATTTGGTGTTAGAATTTGATGGTGTTTTTTTAGTAGAACTAAGAACACAACCCATTTTTTTTGGATGATCGACAAATTAAAGAAGAAAAAAGTTTGACGATGCAAGTGTTGCTTGAGCTTATAAAAAACAAGTAAAATTTGGGCGAAAACTCTGAGACTATATATTTTTTCAGGTAGAGTGACTCGATTTGATCGATACATAACCTCGTAATCTAACTCATATTTGAGTATTGATGAAATAATGAATTGGTGATGATTGAATAGAAGCTTGAAACTTAAAACTTGAAAGATGAAAAAGAATTGGGAGGGAGTGAATGGAGGGAAATGGATGAGAATGATAGTCAATGAAGTGTATCTATTATTATATCTATATAATTTAATTATTATTATGTATAGACAGGTGGGATGATATTGATTTGCATTAATTGCATGGGGTTGGCAACAAATAACTAATAAATGAATAAATAATATTAATTTAAAATGAATCTAATTTTATTTCATATTTGACATGTCAAAATATTTTTGAGTTATTTTTATTTTAAAAAAATAAGTTTTTTTAAGATGATTCAATTAATATAAAATGTCATTTGTAGAACTTATTTTTATACTTTCATCAGATAAGTTATTTTCTTTATTTTTAAAAAGAATTATTTTCTGAACAAAATATTTTTCAAAAAATTTAATCTATTAAACATGAAAAAAATTGAAAAGTATTATTGAACTCAACCTTAAATGAAGCGTAGGGTTGGGGAATGGGGGTAGGGGTAGGGGTAGAACCATAGGAGATGGGGAAAAAAATGAAGAAATTAAGTGTCCATTTAGGGAAATTTGTATTGTCTCTTCAAATTAAGAAATGATTAGGGTTTAGTAATGGTAAGCTTTATGATTAGGGAGCATATACATGTGAAATTATGAAATTGATATGTATGTATTGTGGTGGAATAATTAGGATTCATCCATCCTTAATTAAAGGTCTAGAGTTCGATTTTTTTTAAATAATTGAAAGTGCCGTCCTAAAAAATAGGCCATGTAATTCATAAAGTAAACTTTATTTAGTCCTAATACGAATATCAGACAATGAATAATGAGAATAACAACAACAAGTGATACAACAATATGTACAATATTGGTTACTAAACTTTGTTTGGCATAACAACTACAAAAATATCTTAATTTTTTGAAAATGTTAGAAGTAATTTTCTAATAGTTGACTGAAATTATTTTGTTATTATTTAGAGTCTAGTTCTTTTACCAATATAGATTTTTTTATTCTTAATTAGAGATTTCAAGTTTGAGTACCTGAAAATGAAAAAATCTTGTTAAGTGCGCCTCTTTATTTTTAATCGGATCTCAATACAAATATCGGACCATGGATGAAAAATAGAAAGGAAAGTCTATTTTTCTTTTGCAGATGAAATACTAGCTTTCATAAATATTGTGTTAATTGTGATTGGTGGCACTAGATCTCTCTCCTTATGATATTGTAAATATAGTGATAGGGGAACTCCATTCTTTAAATTAAAAACTTTGACTTGGATTAATCTAATGCATATAATTAGATCTGATCTAATCCTTTTAAATCTCTAAATTTATATAACTATAATATTTTAATAATTAATATTTTGAAAGTTTTTAAAAAGTAAAAAAAAAAGGTGAAATTTCACATGGCTTAAATCTTATTTGTAAATGTAATTTTTTTTTAAAAAAAATACATATGAACTGTTTCTATTCCGAATTCATTAATTTTTTAATTCTTCAATTTCCTTGAGACAATATAAAAATCTTAAATCCATATACAAAACAATTTATTAACTCATTAATTATCTCTATTATTGATCAGAAATGAGTTTTGAGCTCTGAAAATAAAAAAAATCTTGAAAGAAAACACTCTCTTTATATAGGCATAGAGGGTGTAATTTAAATTAATCAACCAAATTAAACTTTTATAATTGATCTTTAATAAAATGAGCTTGAAATTCTGAATCCGTCTAAATTTATCTTGGGTGTTGCTTGTTGAGTCAATTGGCTATGAATGGTGTGTGACAGAGTATAATAACAACTTCAGAAATGAATTAATGAGCTTCTGAATTTCCTCAAACACATGACAATTCAATGAAAAGATTGGTCCATGACACAAACCAATTATGATTTCAGTTAATGGCTTTGTCTTTTGTATAATAATAATGACTTTTTTTTTAATTTGAGGTTCGTTATTCACGTTGAAATTCAATTAAATTTGAATTTGCGTATTACATAGTTTATTTTTGAAAGTGACATTCCCAACATATTTTTTTTTCATTTTTAGGAGTTGAAAGTTGTGATCTTTAGTTAAAAGTGGAGAAACTCCAGCCATTTTCATTTCTAGGAGTTCAAAGCCATGATCTTTAGTTAAAAGTGGAGAGACTCCGACCATTCCACCACAATTCAAATATGACTAGTTATACTTTGTCATATACATGTTATCTTTCATTTATACTCTCTCCATTTTATTATGTATCCGAGATCTTTAATCTGCTAATAACAAAAACCTTTCAATATTATATTTTTTAAACTTGTGACTTTAAATAAGTGATGATATTTCTATGGTTACGAAAACATTATTATTAAGGATAAAAATGAGGAAAGTTTAAAGTTAAGAAGTAGTTATGTACCAAAAAGGTGTTATTTTCGGGGACAAAACTTATTTTTTTTACGAGTTACTCGAGCTTTACATCGTTCATTAGTATTAATCTTTCATCATTTTAAATTTATAATTAGTTGATTGACGGATAAGAGAGCTTGGGGTGGTGTCAAAAATCAGCTTAGCTCCATTTACACTCCACTATTTTCAAACCTTAAGTATTTATAAAAAATATGTGAAAATAGAATTGATATCACACCGAGTTCTGACAACCAAATTTGGAAGCAACAAACTCGTTCAAAAGTAGATGATAAATATTTATTTTTTTCAAAATTATCAACTTAAATTAGGGTTCAAGACTATACTTCAATTGAGGAAATAATTCATGATGAGGATTTCATTTATTAAAGGAGACAACATGGTCCATTAAGTTTCATCATCTAACATTCAGTCCTGTCCCTTTTGCATTTAATATATGTCACCTACTAGTTTTGTTTGGTATATGGGATTTTTAATTATTTTCTCTCAATTTATATGGTGATGTTTGACGGGAAAATTTAACACCTTTCTTCTCAAAACAAGTGTTTTTTAAAAAGTTGGTTTAATTAATTTTTAAATTTAAATTGGATTAAATCGATACAATATCACTATCACATCAAAAAAAAAATTAGAACAGTCTACCATCCGAACAACTTCCTCTTTGTAGTCACGTCTTATCGTCCTTTTACGGAAGGAGGCTTTAGAGTGAACCATGAGCCCATTCCAATTTCTTGAATTTCTTGGGCCAATGGAAGTGGGTGGCCCAATGAGAAACATTGAGGAAGAGGATTACAATTATGGCCCAAATAGAAATATTGACATTGAGGAAGAGGATTACAAAAATGGCCCATTTGTGTCCTAATGATGTGTGTTAAGAATTACACAAATGTAATCATCAATTGCTTGGATAATAGTCAATAGACACTACTTGTTGGGCAATTTGATCATCAATTCAACATGGTTCTTGAAAATGTTAGAGAAATTTGGAAGGCAAGATGTTTCTTCACGGAGATCCCGTCATTATTGTCTGTTTTTTGCGCTCTTTAGGATTCAACTAACTTGAATTCGACAAAAAATTAATTTTTAGAAGTAAAACGTTACCTACTAAAAGCGACTTTAAAGGGCACTACCCTTTGGATTTGAAGTTGGGGATTCGAACTATCATTCAAACTTGAAATTAGGTTTTAGCAATTCCAACTTAAAATAGAAAGTGTTGGAATTCATATTAACAAATTTTAACGTCTATTCCGCAAATCTAAGTTTGATTTTTAGGGCTTAATTTTTTTTTAAAAAAAATTGTAAACTTTGTCTTTGATACAATTCCCCATATTTTTATTGTACAGGGCTAAGAAATAGACTTATTGGGGGATGAAATATCAAAATCTTATCAAAGTTTTTGTTGTTTAGCTTTCACTTTTTTTCCTTCTTCAACGATTTTATATTAATTGATTTTCATTCTATGAGTCACATCCCTTGAAATGCAGGCTTTCTTTAATTTTACGTGAATGCAAAATACTTTATATATAAATTCTTTTTTATTTATTATTTATCAGTCAAGAACTCGAGATGATTAGCTATAGAAGAAGTTCATTCATTTACATGTTAAAAGTCACTTGTAATATATAGTCAAGGCACTATTTCTAATCTCAAAAATCATGATTAGGTGTGTTTTGTATTTATTCTTTTGTCATATTCTTAATTATTATTATGGGTGAAACATGATTTGGAATTCAAATAATATTGTTGTGTCATTATGCATTTGTATTGTTGACACTAATCCCTTTGCTTGAATCATCTTTGGCAGTATCTTATTCTAAGTTCATAACATGTATTATTTGTCATACATATAATTTTTTGGTTTTTTTTCATATCGTACTCTAATAATGTTTGTATTATATAAATTCGAATGATTCTTATAAAACTTTTCATTTTTTATCGTTTCAATATGTGAAATATTCGTCTAAGGGGGATTTACACCTCATCTTCATTGTAAATCCTGCTTAACCTGCCCTTTGTCAAGGACAAGCATTACAAGGCCCTCCATTTTCTTTTAATATCTTTCCATAATAGTCACAACACAATTGTATTATAATTTCATAAAATATTTTTTAGATGCTTTAATCAATAAATAAAAACTAAAAAAAATTGTTTGATACATTTTTTCTTGATCATGAGAATATTTCCCATCACATCCTATAATATTTTCTCCACTTCATCATGTTGTGAAGTGTGAAGCATTTCTCCACCTTAGTGAGTCATATATGCAATTATTTCTTTTAATACATACAAAATAACAGATTTAAATTTGATAAATTATATTGGATATAAAAAAAAAATTAAACTCAAATTCATAATATTCAAATCAGCATATTATATTGAATATAAATAGAGAAAACTTCATAAATAACTATAATTTAAAGTGTAATTATGAAAAAATATAATTATTACATCATACAGAAGAATTGTATGAGTTAAAGAGTTGTATTCAAACGATGAGTATCAATTGTATCAAGCAAAAATCAATTAAAAACGCGTGAAAGAATTGTATCAACACATGTATACATTTACTACAATACCCAAAATATAGCTACGTTTCATATTTTTTGAAATTACAACTATATGTATCATAAATACAATATAAATATTTATTACGTTACATATTTTTTTCCTTTAAATAATATTTACAAACCAATGACCAAACCTAAGCTTTTGGTTCTTCCAAAAACCTCTTCTTTTTTTTGTATATATAAAAAGGAAGGGCTACAAGAAGGAACTAGATACCTTTTCATATTCTTGAAAAGCTCCATTGTAAAGTTCAATTTTTCAGATTTTTTTTTCAACATCTCAAATAATGATTCTTAAATCTGAAGAGGGCCTAAAATACCTTTGAACTATTGAAAATGGTACAAAACTACCCTCCATCCACCTATTGGCTCCCAAATACCTCTAACATCTACCTATTGGCTCTCAAATACCCCTGATATCCACCTATTGACTCCCAAATACCCTTTCATCCACCTTTGGGTCCAATATTGACCACTTTTATAGAGGATTATCATTTAAATAATTTTTTTAAATACCTAGTGACCATCTATTGACTACAATTTAATTACTTAAATTACTTTACAAATTCATTCATTTTACTCAATCCAAATTGACTACACTTGACTCAAGTTAATTATATCCGACCCAAATTAACTACACCCACCCCAAAATACATTTATCCCACTGATTAAAACAAATACACCCTTTATTCCCAACATTTCATTTCCTCTTTCAACCTTACTTCCCCAATATATTCGCTTACAATCTCAAAATACACTACCTAAATACACTCATGTATCACCATAAAAAATTATGAGTGTTTTGGTAATTTCTTATGGTGATACATGTGTATTTAAGTATTGTTTTTTGAGATTGTAGGCAAATATATTGGGAAAGAAGGTTGATATAGGAAGTGAAATGTTGGGAATAAAGGGTGTATTTGTTTTAATCGGTGGGTAAATATAATTTGGGACGCGTGTAATTAATTAATTTGGTTCAAGTGTGATTAATTTGGGTTGTGTATAATTAATAATGAGTGAGTTTGTAAATTAATTTAAGTAATTAAAATGTATATATCCAATAGTTGGTCGCCACGTATTTCAAAAAAATATTTAAATGATAATCCGTTATAAAAGTGGTCAATATCGGACTCAAAGATGGATGACAGGGTATTTGGGAGCCAATAGGTGAATGTAGGGTAATTTTATACCATTTCCAATAGTTTAAGGATATTTTAGGCCTTTTTCGTTCTTAAATTCATTGATAGAAAAAGATAATACATCATAACTTCCTTCATTATAGTGTATATGTAACAAGTCTTTATTGATTTAATTATTACTCTTTTTACTATTGATGTGTAGTCAGAAAAATAAAAATCAATTTCACCTTTCAATCGAATTAGTCGAAACTTTAAAATGAAATTGCGGACTTCCCTCAAATAATTATAATTTATACCACTCTTTTTATATATAATTATATGGTTAAAGGTCCGATTTCTTGTAGTGTATAAAAATATCTTATGATAAATTATTAATATTTACCTAAACTACTATTTATGTTCCCCTTAAAGGTATTACCTAATTAGTACTCCATTTACTTAGATACATTCAATAAATCACTTCTTTATCTTTTTACATTCAATTGATCAAAATGACTAATATTATTCAAAATAAAAGGAAATAACATATATGGAAAAAGTGTAATGTGAGTATATTTTGACTTACCTATATATCACATATATTGCTATTCCAATAAATAATACCCCCTCTGTCCAATTTATGTGATTTACTTTTCTTTTTAGTCAGTCCAAAAAAGAATGACACATTTCTATATTAAGTAACAATTTAACTATAAAATGTCTATTTTACCCTTAATGAAATGATTTACCGCCACACAAATTTCTATCATTCATTTTGAACCACAAGTTTTAAAAGTCTTTCTTCCTTTCTTAAACTTCGTGCCGAGTCAAACTACCTCACATAAAATAAAACGGAGTGAGTAATAAAAAAAAACACGGTTTGAATATTTTCATCCTTAAAAGGAGTTCGTTGAGGATGAGAATGAGAATTGAATTGAATCAATTAAATCAGAAAATATCTATTCCGGTTCCTGTATCAATCGAATAATCAATGGTGTTTTATCAGTTTATGATTTATTTAGAAAAATATTTATTTTATTTAATAACTTTTTTTGTCTTAAAAGTAAAATAAAATAAAATGTGGACCCCACCTCCAATAATAAAATAAAAATAATTATTTGTTTATGCATGGAAATTCCAACTAAGAATAACTACCAAAGACGTCCTCTTCCACGCGCAAGATTCCAATATAAAGCCGCAATATATGATTTTATAATTCATAATTATTATTATTATTTTTTATAAAATAAAAAAAAAGTAGTCCACTTTCAAATTTTCTTCATCTTCTTCTCTACTTTCTCCAAATATTAGAAATAGAAAGAAATTTTTTTTTTTATAGTTTTTTGGGATTTAATTCCAACATGAATGAGAAATCAAGAGTTTCAAAGGAGCTTAATGCTAAACATACAAAGGTAACTTTGAATAATTTGGCCTTTTTTGGTTTTGTTTTGTTCATATGTTGCAAGAGAGGTCGATGATTTATCAGAAATAGTTTCTTTACCTTTCAAAATAGGATATAAGGTTTGTGTACACATTATTCGAGATAACACTAGTATGTTGTTTTGTACATATGTTGTAAGATTACTTAGATTTTTTTTTTTTGATGATTTGTTACTAATTTGAATTGATTGTTTAGCTATAGAATTTGTTAGAAAGAAACTCAAGTTTGCTTTTGTTTAATCCATAAATTTAATTGTAGATCATATATGTTCATGACTAATCATTTTATTGTTGGAGTTTTCTTTTTCTGGGGTTAATTGATTGTTGGATTATGTACCAATAAAACTCGGGTTTTTGTGTCAAGTCAAATTTCGCCACATAAATTGAAACGAAGGGGGAGGGAGTATTATTTTTGCTCAGAAACCTGAGTTTTTTTTCTTATTCAAGTAAATTTGATGTGATTCTTTGATTATTTAGTTTTTTAAAAAAGGACGTTTTTGGGTTTATGGGATTAATAACAAATTGCTTTCTTGATTAAATTTTGATGGGGTTTTAGTTAAACAACTTTTATATGACATTCTTGAAAAAGAAAAAAAATATGAGTTTTTTCTGGTATTTTGGGGAATTTTCTTTTAATAGTGTTTCAAAAATTCGGAAATAACCTCTCTACCTTCACAAGGTAGGTAGGGATAAGGTTACATACGCACCACCGTCTCAGACCTGACTTGTCAGATTACACTGATATATATGTTGTTGTTGTTGTTATTTGACTTTCCTTGACAGGTAGGTGTTTTAATATTTGGACTTATTATTCCTTGACAGACTGCCATATATATATATGTATTTCAATGGATATTGATTTATACATGTCTTATTAATTTGACATGTCTGAGGTTGGTTAAGCATGATAGACCACATTATCTGTCCAATAAATTAAAATATATAAATAAACTATATCGAATTTTGGATTTGATATGTATCTGGAGATATTTTTGAAAAGTCTGTGTTTCGTGTATATACATATTTCTTGTTGAATTTGGTCGTATCTACCAAAAATGTTGTGTCAAATAATTATATTGTGGCTGTACACAGCTGTATATATGTGTTGAGAAGGTCATTGAGGGATTTTCTTTTTACTTGTTTAATAAGTAATAGCAATGTTAGGTGTAAATGGAATTTTAATCATATTCAATTTTTCTCGTGTCCTTTATTTTAGTGCTTAGCTCTAATTAGTCCTTGTGTGTCGGATCCTCCAAAAGTAGTGCATTTCTTGGAGGATTCGACATGTATGCAACATTATTTTAATAGAGTCAGAGCAACGTAGCTTATCAAGTGTTATTTCAGGCTGCTGTTGGTTTGGGAAAAGGTAGTTCTTTGTAGACAGCACTGAGACAGAATTTTGAGGCTGGATATTGATTGAGTTGCCAAGAGGATTTTTAATACTCCCTATGTTTCAATTTGTTTGTCTGGTTTAGACTTTGCACGTAGTTTAACAAAGGAAAGAAGACCTTTGAACTATGTAGAATGTACCAAAATGTTCTTTAATCTTATGGTCTTAAACATGTCATGTGGAAAGTCAGAATCAATGATCAAGTTGCCAAAAAAGAAAGAGGCGTTCTTTTTGAAAAGGACTAAAACAGAAAGTAAGACAAACAAACTGTAACGGAGGGAGTAGTACTCATACATATTCTTGTGATATGTAATGTGGTTGTATTAAAGCATTTCTCTATCTTCAAAATAGACGACTTTGAAGGTAGATTTCCGATAGGTATTGTAGATGGAAACATGATCAATGTCCACACTCAGTTAGTTTGGGACGGAGGCATAGTAGTAGTTGTTGTTACATTGCAAAGAGAACATGTACGTAACATGATCAAGGTCCACGTTCAGTCAGTTTGGGACGGAGGCATAGTAGTAGTTATTGTTACATTGCAAAGAGAACATGTACGTAACATGATCAATGTCCACGCTCAGTTAGTTTGGGACGGAGGCATAGTAGTAGTTGTTGTTACATTGCAAAGAGAACGCGTATGTAACAGATATTCAGTTAGAAGTATCAGTTAGAAGTATTCTGTTTTCCCCTTTAAGAAGCTAGAAATTTCTCATTTTCTTGCAGATACTTGAGGGACTACTCAAATTGCCAGAGAATCGAGAATGTGCTGACTGCAAAGCCAGGTACATCTACAAGCATTACTATCAGTAACGTGGACTAGAAATGAAACAGAAACAAATGTGCTTTCTCTTTTCATCGAAAAAATGAAAGCTATAAACGTAATGACACACTCAAAAGTCGTTTATTGAGTACTTATTTTATGCAGAGGTCCAAGATGGGCTAGTGTGAACTTAGGAATCTTCATATGCTTGCATTGTTCCGGTGTTCACAGGAGTCTTGGAGTACATATATCAAAGGTGTCGATTTCACAGCTCTGCTTCATTTTGCTTTCTTTAGCTTTATGCTTTCGTCTTGTCATTGCGACTGATCACAACCTTTGTGAGAAATTATATTTACTGTTTCCACGTCCGTTCATTTGCATACTGAAGTCTGAGTTCAAATTTTAGACATTTTCTCATAACCTGTCGATGTAACTTATGCATTATCTGTATGCAGGTAAGATCTGCTACATTGGATACTTGGCTTCCAGATCAGGTTGCGTTTATTCAAAGTGAGCCAGCCGTGTTTTCCTCTTCTTCGTATTATATTTTCAGCAGTTGTTTCTTCTCATTGAATAACTTAACTTCTTCTTGCTTTTAGCAATGGGAAATCAGAAATCGAATAGCTACTGGGAAGCCGAGCTGCCTGCCAAATCCAACAGAGTTGGTATTGAAAATTTTATCCGAGCAAAGTATGACATCATAGTTAATCGTTCCCCGAATCATCTTACTATTATTGTATTAGTTTCTTCACCTGAACTTGGAAATGTTTCATTTCATGATCAACTTTACTAAATACCGTGAATGTGCTAGATATGTGGAGAAAAAATGGATACTACGAAATGGGAGTGTGAAATCATCTCCTGGTGGGAGAGGAGAACGTAATTCGGCTAGTAAACCTAAGACTGAAAGGGATGCAGAGTTTATCAAGCGGAGCATGTCGTTTTCTCAAGAGAGGAAATCTTCTCCATTACCGGATGCAGATAGAACAACGCTTGCTTTGAGGAACAGATTACATAATGCACCTTACGAATCACCTAAGCAGCTGGTAAATACAACTTTTAGAATCATTTTGGATGGTTATATACTCCCTTCCTTCCGTTTCAATTTGTTTGTCTTGTTTTGACTTGAAACGGAATTTAAGAAAATAAAGAAGACTTCTGAGCATTGTGGTCTTAAACAAGCTGGAAAGAGGCATTCTTTATGAATCGGACTTAAAAGGAAAGTAAGACAAACAAGTTGAAACGGAGAGAGTATCTTAGCATGAATTGATAAAATGTTGGTTTTCAATGTTCTTAGCAGGCTGCTCCTGATCCCAAACCAGAAGTTATTCAGACTGCAAAACCGGTAGCCTCCGTGGAAGAACCAAAGCCAAAAGCTAATGTAATCCGTCGCTGTCTGAATAACTAATGTTTTTTTACTTTCTCTTCATACTTTCAAGATAGATAAGGATTCTGATGTTTAGACATGTTTAACAGGTTTCTCCTGATCCCCGAGAAAACGTTCTTCAAAATGTAGAACCATCAATCTCTCAAGTCGCAAAAGCAAAGCCGGGTCTCTCCCCAACTGTATCAACCGTTACCATCAACCATGCTGCTAGTGTTTCTAAAAGTTATACAGAAGCCACGAAAGAAAATGGATCAGTTTCCAAAACACAGTCCGTTGCAAGCCCCCAGCGTATGTTCCTCTATCTAAATGATTTGTGTGGAGTAAAGAGGAAGTCATTATGCAGATAGGCAGATCCAGGATTTGAAGTTTATACGCGATCTCAAATTCATATAAAACACAAATTAGGTCCACAGTCAAATATTTATAGATATCTTACCTACTGGTTCCCGTTACTCTCTGGATCCGCGACTGATTATGCTCAACTGTTTACTCTTCAGAACTTGCATCTATCAAATAACTTGACTAGAATAGTTGATGTAAGATGCTTGAATCTTTCACCACTGACATCGTCTCCGACATTTCCAGCAGCAGAACCAAAAGCAGTAATCCAGCAGAATGCTACTATAGAAAACAAGAACAAATTTGATGCTGGAATTGAGGAACTGATCAAAGATTTTCAATGGAATACACGGCCGGTATCAGCAAACCCCTTGAACAATGTGATTAATGAGGTAATGGATCTCTTCGACGAGGTGTTTCCTTCGTCATTTCTAGTTATAATTGCAAAATCAATCAGTTATACCAATCACTACTGGGGAATCCCCTTTGGCTTGTTCGTGTGTTTGCTTCTTTATATTCTGAATCCTCTTACTGAAAATCTTGGTTCCGCCACTGACTACTGGCATAGCACTGAGCTAATACTTGACAGAATCGATCCTGCCCATCGTAGACATTCAATCTGGTGCGAGTCACTGTTAAAACGTGCAAATGTGCTATTATCCTCTACGCCTTTTTCCTTTCTCTGTATAATTTCATTTCTTTATCTATTTTACTCATTGTAGTCCCTCACGGATTGTCCTTCTTCTGTCCATCAGCAGCAACAAACGTCGCTAGCTCCACATCAGCCTCAGCTCATGCCTGCTACGATGAATCATTTCAGCGGTTCACAAACCGCCTATCAATCATCAAACAGTAACCAGTATATTTCTCAAAACTGGGGAAGCATTGGCACTCAGATCCATGGGGCTAAACAGGTTAGTCCATCGAATCGAACGAGTCTTTCTAATAATCCTTAATCAAGCATTGTTTCTTACTTATCCCCGACGTTTCATCCAGATGGGAGGCACTCAATATATACACGCGTCTACATCACCAGCCTATGCTATGAATCCCAGGTACTTGAAACATTATCTAAGGTTTGCAAATTGTTCATACCGCGCATTCTCCTCCTTGTTGAGACCATGTGTATGTTCTCTCCTTTAGGCACCGTTTAAAGCCTAATCTATACATAAAATGATGTTGAATCAATAGCTGAGAGATAATGATCTTTCAGGAGGTATTAAACATGAAAATAGGAGAAAGAAAGAAACACAGAGCTCATTACAAAATGTTACACTTGTCCCTCGTCAAGTACACTGTCCTTAAAGGACATTTCACTCATGACACAGTGAAAAAAATGATTATGTATATCCCAGGATTCAACAAGCTCTTCCAGTCATAAACGGAGAGCGGTAACAACAAATTAGAAGATAAAACAATTTAACATAGGAGATATAAACTCGCTCTGACTAATAACTTGGATCAATCCTCGCGTCCCAATTCTCATGTGTGTGTGAGTTCGATCTCTTTTCTTGCTCGTGAATATAGATCGTTCATACATTGACTAGATATACGATAAGCCAATAACTTTTTTTTTTCGAATTTGCAGTATGTTTTCTGCAATGCAAGTAGTGCCAATGAATGGAACAGCATCAACAGGAGCTATTAGGCCTTTATCAAGTTTTCCAACAGTTCCTGTTGTTTCAATGCAATCAGGATATAATTATGATTTTTCATCGTTAACACACCAAATGTTATCAAGACGATAAACTATATGTACTGCTCGATTATTAATTGCGATTTTTTTTCGATTTATTTAGAATCTGCAAATATTGTAAATGTATACACATTGTTACATAAACTTCTCCAATTTTTTTCTTATAGGTGTTGAGCATAACAGGGGAACTATACTTGTGTACAATGAATTATTGGTTGGTCCATGTTATATACAAATTTTTTATATATATATATTAGATATAAACTGAAAATGTGGTTCTCTACATCATTGGATATGGAAAAACGTATTCGCACCTGATGTTTACGTCAAATTAATATGATTTTTATGGATATCTGTATTTTAACACTTCAATAAAGTCGTATTGAATAGGCGATTTACCCAAAGTGAAATATCCTGACGTGAATTTGAATTAATCCAACATTGGATTAGATTTTTTTTTAAGGTATGTGAATTTTTAAAGAATCTTGAAAATCTGTAGAGGAAGAAACTATTGGACAACAACCAAATCTCAAATATCTATTATTCTTAGTTTCAATTTATCTGATGATATTTGATTGCACGTGAAGTTTAGAAATTTATTAGATTTTGTGGTTTGTGAGATTATAAATCATCTTATTAAATATAAAATAAAAAGTTTAAATTAAATTATTTAGATATAAGTATGGCATATAAATTGATACAGAAAGTATTAGATTGCACTTATATCAATAGTCAACATCATATACGATCACCAAAGATTGCAATGAAATGGTAACTACTTCTACATTTTTAGTCAAATATCTTGAAATTAAATCCTGAAATAAAATTGTCTTTGATCGAAAATATCTTACTTTCAAAATAAATTTTTCCTATGTAAATCTGAAGTAGTTAAATTCAAAACGATTATCAAATACTAATTGAAAAATGTATGGATTTGTTGGCCAAACTTATTATTACTTACAATAAGTCAAGCCCCTAGTACCTACATTTGTTTGGGTCAATTTTGGAATAAGGTGTCCAATCAATTATTAAGTTATTATTTAACATTAAACTAATGAGTTAACATTCAACTTATGCCTATTCTTATTTGACCTAATCACTTATCATTCCACATCTCAATTAATTTATTATTTTGTTGTACCAAGTTAATAGGAGTTAACTGTATAAGTGGAGTTTCTGTAAAATAAAAGATATATGCAGCTTTATATTTATTTTTATGAAATAGAGATTGTTATCAATTGATTCACGATAACTCCCTTTTCATTTTAATCTCTGGATTTGAAACCAATAATATGTTATAGAATATCCTCATAAAATAAAATATTTAATTAATCAATAACAATATATAAGAATACTAATTATTCATTAAAATTTTATTTTATATCAAAAGAGATTCAATAACTTATATAGAAATTCTATTAGAGGATCAGAAAGAAGACTCCATTCCTAGAAATAAATTGCTCCTACTGAAGAGGACTATATTTTCATAACTCAATGGAAATTTTTTTCTTATTTTAATAGCCTTTTAATGCTAAATGACCAGAAAATTTGGTCAGAATTTGGCCAGAAAATTAAAAAGTCTATAATATCCTTTTTATTTTAAAATAAACTGGTCTTTTTTTCATTTTTTAATTAAAAGATATTAAAGTTAAAATGATTGAAATGTTCAAAAAGATAAAATAAAATAGTGTGAAATATGTTATTTTACCATTATGGCCAAAAGGATTTTTCCAAGAGTTAATATAATTAGTGACACGCTCACGCTTTAAGTGTTCTTCTAACATATATAGTCATTATAAATTTTAGCTCCAACTAATTGTGTCATTAATTAGCTAAAACTTTAGTTAATATACTTTCTTACTTTAATTTGTATATAATTAGTTAGTTAGTATACCTTCTTACTTTAATTTGTGTATAATTAGGGGCGGACCCATGTATAGAGGTTCGGGTTCTCAAGCACCCATTAACCCTTGACGAAAATTTTGTATATGTATATAGAAAATACTAAAAAAAGTTGATATATAATGCTCGCGAGCACCCATTGAACAAAACGCCTCACGGATGCTTTGGTTTTGGAGTTTGAATTCAAAGATCACTAATGCCCTCTATCTCTTTTGACTTTTTGCTTATATTTATTATTGTTTTTCTCAAGTAAACATCAATTCCACTTTTGTTTGATTTTACTTTGTATAAATACCAAATACATTCATTGAATTTTAATTTATCAGGATAATAAAAATTAACCTAGATTGAACCATGAACATTTCAGGAATGGATATATAAATCTGTCAAGACGTTTAATATAACTTAGTAGTTTTACGATGACAATATTAATAGTATATTTAGTATAGTCCCACAAATAATATTAGCGGAAAGTAGAGAATACACATAAATTATTCTTATTTTTATGAGGTAAAAAGATTATTTTTAAAAAACAACTCAATAATTTTACCTAACTTTGTATTTGTGTTTGAAATTCATTTACATTACATAAATAATTTATTCAAAACCTAATATGACATTTTAAAAAAATAATCAAAACTCTTAGAATTAAAATCATAAATCTGTATCCGATTATTCTTTTAGGAGATGTTTGATCTCCCTAGTTATAAAGGTATGTTTAAACATATCATATGACTTCTTGCAAATACAAATACAAATACAAATTATTTGAAACAAAGTTATGTTTAATATTTTCATGTTTATCTTATGACTCTGAAATCCATTTTTTTCCCTTAAAAGCTTTATAATCAACTAAATTATTTTTTTTTTAAAAAAGTTAGAATAAAAATAATATGAATAATAATAGTTGTTTGTATTTTGTTTGACCAATGTGCACAAAAAGTCAAATTGTCGGCCCGAAGGCAGCCAACCAGAAGTCGGTCCACATAATATCGGCGCAGCCATAGCCACGGGTTCCCAAATAATACTACACATCTTCCGCCCACTATACGTTCAATTTAAAATTTGATTTGGTCAAATCTAAATTAATAATTATACACAAAATAAATTAACTATTTTACTACCATGTTAAAGAAATAAACTTTTAAGCCTAAGTTAATCACAAAGCTAACACGAAATATAAGAATTATTCAAAATCATATAATATGACCTCCATGTCTCTTAATAATTGATAAAGAATAAATCTTATACCTAACTCGACGCCAAAAATTAGTTCATATAGCAAAGGTTATTCAAGACTATAAAAAGAAACCATCTTACCCCTAAGCATAGACGTGAAAACTCAACACCTCGTCACACATCAAAACTAGACATTGAAGTTTAGACAATATGAAATGAAAGTTGATATCAGTGGCTAGCCAGGAATTTTATCAAGGATGCCCAAGAATTACATAAAGGATTAAAAAAAATTGAAAAATATACCAAAAATTTTAAAATCAAACTACATAATAATTAGCTTAATGTTCATGTTTACATAATAGGAAGTGAACTAACAAAGAAAAATAAAAGAGAAAGAGAAAATTTAATTAGAATGAAATCACTTTTATGCTTCAAGATTTCACAAACCTCTGAGGGCTAACAACCAAACATGAAAAATAAATAGTAGAATAGAACGAGTTTTTTTAAAATAAGAAATTTTACATGGAGTCTTTTTCACTTTTAGTAGCTTTATAAAAAAAATAGGATTTATATACTAACGTTAAATTAAATAATTACTTTTAAATTTTATTAAATTAATGAAAAGAAAAAAAAATCAAAAGTCAAATTGATTAAAAATTTGGCTACTAAATTTTTTTTTCCCTTAAATTTTCTAATTTAGGATTATTTTAATAGATAATATTAGTTTTGAATTATTTAAAAAATAACAGATTTATTAATTATGATTTAAAAATTAATTAGGAGCTTTTTTGAAAATGTAATAAAAAGTGTAGGCAACAGAGATTCGAACTCGTGTCCAGCAGCTTTCGCTGGACGATTTAATCCAGTGCACTGTTTTAAGGGTGTTCAAAATGTCTAATTTAACCATTCAAAGTATCATTTTACTTATATATAAGGTGTAATTTTCTGACGAAGCGTGTCCTCTTGGTCACCCTAAGCCTAATGTTGCTCCGCCCCTGATTGATATTATGTAATCAATGAATTAAGATGCGTCTGACTATAATATCATATTGTGATAAAGAAATTAACCTAGGTAAAATCCATGCATGAATAAAGTAAAATATTACTATCAAATTACTAATGAGAAAAATACAAGAAAAGAAGCCTCCCTTGCTTACTGTCTTTGATCCAACGGCCCATATCTCATTATATCAAATAAAATACACGTCCTCAATTTATATTTTTATTTAATTTGAAGGTTCAATCAATTTTTTTAATATACTTCTCAAATATTTTGAATAAATTAAAATTTTAAATTTCCAAAAATAAACAGTTGCATGCTTCTGACCACTTATTTATAGTAGCAACTCCCCTTTCTCTCAACAAACTCTGCAATTTCAATCTTCTTCACTCTAAATTCTCACACACATAAACAACCATTTTGATAAGAATTATCAAACGAAATCGAAGAAAATGGAATCATCAACGAGCAATTTGATGTTAACGGTGAAATTTCTGTTAATTTCAATCGGAGCAGTTTCTTCAGCCATTGCAATTAAATCCTCTGCTCCGTTGATTTTATATGAATTTCCTACGATTTGGTCCGGTTTGATTTCATGGTTAAAGCCTCCGTACCTCTACATTTTACTCAACGGTATAATCATCATCATCGCCGCTACTTCTCGATCAAATCGTAAGGAACAACAACAATCCGGCGAGCAATCGCCGTCCTTAATTTCTGCCGGAACGCCGCCGGTGTACTCAGATTTGTTAACGATTTCCAGATCTAAAATGTTGGAGTATGCGCCGGAACTGGTTGATGAACCGGAGGTGTTTGAGGTGATGCCGTTGATTTCTGCCGGAACGCCTCCGGTGAACTCAGATTTGGTATCGATTTCCAGATCGGAGATGTGTGAGTATGCGCCGGGACTGGTAGATGAACCGGTAATTGAGCCGCCGGAGGTGGTTGAAGTAAAGTCTATGGTGACTGTAATGAATGAAGACGAAGGTGAAAATGATGAATTTGTGAGTTCGAATTCGGTTTTTACGCCGTTGCCTGAAGTAGAAACGGAGCTAATTCAACGGCTGACGACTGAGAAACCACTAGTTTCTTCGAGGTTCAGTCATCGGAAACCGCTGATGAGGACGAGTCCGGAAGGTACGAAAAATCTATCAATTTTTTTTATTACATTACTCTGTTCCTATTGATCATCCGAATATACGCTTTTTCAAACGTTTATGACATAGATAAGTTAACCATAATGTGTTTAGGTTCAAAGTGAAAGATCAAAATTCATACCTAAAATATCTCGATTTTTTGAGTTTCTTATCTAAAATATCACGTAAACACACATGAACTATTAGTTGTTGGAGTTTCATAAATGAAATTTCAGATAGAAAAAATGAACAATCCAGAGTTTATGTGTGTTTCGAGGTATGTTTTTGACATGTAACATATAGATATTCAATTGAAATTGATCATAATTCAAGTATCTAAATAAATATACACGTTTAAGAGGTTGTCGATTTATTCCATCTTATGTTTAAGGCTAATTTAGTAAATAATTGAATTTTTCAGGGGTGAAATCTCTAGGGGTGGCTAGAGTAAAGAGGCAAGAGACATTAGAGAGTACATGGAAGAAAATAACAGAAGGGCGTCACGTGCCTCTCACGAGGCACCTGAACAAGTTAGACACATGGCAACATCAGAACCAGAACCGGGGAAGTGAATCCCCGGTTCAAAACATAAAAAAAGCACTTGAACCGTCACCGAGTCAAGATGAGCTAAACCGACGAGTTGAAGCATTTATTAAAAAATTCAACGAAGAAATGAGATTGCAAAGAGAACAATCATTACAACAATACACGGAGATGATTAATCGTGGAGTTTAAGTTAACTTTTAGCAATTTATACTATATTTATTGGTTAGAAAAGTTTTTTATATTTTTTTTCAACAAAAAACTAAGATTTTTTTTTGTTTTTGTGAATGTGTGTGTACATAGGGGGAAATAGTGCAAATAGGGCAAAAGTTTGTGTATATAGAATTGTAAAATGTTATTTTATTGAAAGAGTGTTAAACTTGGGATAAATGAAAATTCAATTAATATATTATTCTCTCTATTTTATTTTGTTTGTCTGATTTTGACTTGACATAAAATTTAAGATAATAATAAAGAATTTTGAATCTTGTGGTCTTGAAATAAAGATATGTGGAATGTATCTAGATGTCTTTTAAATTTGTGATTGTAAACATGTCAGGTGAAAAAAAATCGAAAAGTTTCTAAAAAAAACTTGTTTCTTAAGATAAATAAACTGAAACGAAGAGAGTATAAAATTTCTCGATTTTCAAGTCAAAATTTTGGGTACATCAAAAGATTCAAAACACTTGTTTCTCTCGTGCCAACACTATATCAGTGTCAATGAACAATGATTTGCGTGGTTAGTATGAAAATGGAGGCCATGGTGTAGGGCCCGACCCGACCCGTACTTGGAGTTTTGACAAACAAAAAGTCATGTGTTTATTATGAGACTTCACTAATTATAAATACTCGGACGAGGTTGGTGACACGTAATAAATCTCCTAGATAAATCAATGAATATTGGTGATGAGATGTGAAATTTAGATCAAGCGAGGAAGACGTTAGGTATACAAACAAAAATCTACTATTAATAGTAGAAAAGAAAAGATAACTACACTGTATAAATAAAAAAACACTGTTAATAACCAACATGATTATGGTAAATATTGTTTCACCCTTAAACGGAGGTTTCATGTTTGAGCCCTAAGGATGGAGAAAATCATGTTGGAAACATCACCCCCGAATGAGCCCTACAGTGTTTTAATACTTCTTTATTCTTTCTTTTATTTACCCTTTTTTATTATGATAGTATATACATGACTTTGTTTAATCACACACAAAAAAAAAAATCTCCTTCAAGAGAAAAATACAGCCAAAAATGTTTTTTTTTATGAAATGGTACTAGGAGAAAAAACAGTTGCCAACCCTTGATCTACTTTTATATGGAGTTTGCCATATGTCATCAATGTCTTGTAATTTGATTTGTAAGTTCCTTTACCTCTTGCAAGAACCTCACCATCTACATCTATAATCCCTTCTTTTGATCCATCATCTAATTGTGTGCCAGGCTCAAGAACTAACGCTTTAACCTGTAATTTGTTTTACAATAATCAACAACCTTATTTTTACGTTCGAATTAATTATTGAACATACATTTTATCAGTAGTTTCAACACATAGCATGCACGGAGTTCTGTTGAGACGATATATAATTAACTAAATGGGTTGACGATAATCATGGTATCAGAGCAGAAAAGAGGTATTATGTGGTTCATATCTCATAGTCACACCAAAATCAAATGATACTTCATGAGTTCGGTCCATGAAGAAGAATCAGCACAACACATGAAGGGGGTGTGTTGAGACAAAATAATTAACTAATCAAATGAAATAACGTTGATATATTTCAATAAGTAACACAAAAACAAAGAGTTTGTTTAAGAGATGAGAGATTGCAAAACGGAAGCTCAAGGATGAAACGATAACCCTACCTTGAAGTACAAGACATGTGGTGATTTTACATGGCCGCCTTTGCTCAACTCAGTCATCAATGATAGCAACGTTAACTTTGGACAGTCCTTTATCACGACCAAGTCCAAGTAACCATCTGAAAACTGCAAAAGTACCAAGGTATAATTAGGGTGGACCACAAGGGTCTATTGTACGTAGTTGTCTTACCCTTCTACAACTCGAGCCCTTGACCTTTTAATCGCATGGCTACAACTTTACTAGTTATATAAAGGCTCCGCCTTTCAAGTAAAAGATGTACTAATAGGAACCAATTAAGTTATGTTCAAACTAACAAAAACCAACCTTGGCGTCGGGTGCTGCGAGAGTATCTTCACCTCCCCAAGGTACATTATGAAGCCAAACTGATACAAAAGGCCCCTCAATCTTACGGTTGAAATCCTTCATCTGCAAAGCAGGACCACAATATCCCTTGTGCTGAGCGAAACTCGATTTAACTTCACTAATAGTTTCACCTTCCGGATCAGCTGGTTCTCCAAAAGTTTCATAGCCTGGTGCAGCCACAAATTTTATACAACCATTGTACCTCCTAAGGCGAATTATTCGTTGTATTGCCTGGCCAAATAGTATCGGACTAGCGATTAAGAAGCATAATGATGATGGTTAAGACAACTCGTGTACGTAAAGTACCCGGTACCACTGCCTTAAAGCAGTGTGAGCTGTATGATGATACGAACAAAATCCAACTAGACATTTAGAGGTAAGAAACAATCACGAAAATCAAAGAAACAGAACGTGAAACGTACATAATAATCTATTCGAGCACTACCCATCCATCTATACTTCTCAGACTCGATATCAATATCAGCTATAAGTCCTGGAAAACAAGAAATCTTCAGAGTCAATATAAATATCAGCTATAATTGTCTATTCTGATTCGTTAAGTACTTAATTATAGGACGAACTCAAATCAGTGTCGTTGAAACCACAGGAAAGAATAGAAGATGTAATACCCCAGGCAAGCATCAGCACACTAAAAAACCTGTTCTGCCCCTGTGTAATAGTAGCTACATCTAGTGATTGCTTGTGCCCTGCAAGAAACGAAGCTTCTTAGCCGTAATTGAGAAAGAAAGAGTAATTGAAACTTCACCATGCAGAAACTACAGGTTTTTTTCTTCCAAAAGCCTAGTAATTCTCCACCTCTAATAATAGCAAGTGTTGCATTGGACGCAGTACAAGGAAGACCAACAGCATCTAGAAGAGACTTTGCCATGCCGTTTCCGGTGCCTGTATTAACATTATGACTCACAATTATAAAGAAACTGAAAGGGTTTCTACATACTAAACTTTTCCTAAAAGTTACTAACCAACGACCATGCAAATCATAATGTAAAAAAATCAACCAAAAGCCAATGATGTCGAAGGCACACATAAACCAAAATCATTAGACACCGAAGTAGCTCTGAGTTCACAAGTTAGAAGCCAAATATCTTCAAACAGTTAAAACTAGTTTACCAAGATTAGACATAATGCGTAGCGAAACTAATACACATTAGCTTGGTGAATTCCTTTTGTTGGAAGTACAAACCTTGATTAAACGAGAGTTATGTTTTAAACATTGGTGTCCACTGTCCGTGCATTCATGGCATCCAATAATATGTTGAGATATAAATTATGATTCCAAACCTTAATTCTAATATGTTTACTTTTGAAAACTATCACTTAGTACATTAGAAAAAACAATTCATAAATCACGCATCTTATTTTATGTGGTTTCCAATGCATTAGGAACTTATGACAAATAAAGAAAACCAGGCCTGATCCGAAAAAATGTCGAATTCCAGTGACGAGCGATCTTAAAACATGAGCCAAACAGTAGTCCATAAAAACTACAAGTGTTTAGGCAATTTTACACTCATTAATTCCACCGATATTTATCCCAGTTTATTTCCCAAACAAATCAGGGAGGTACTTATGTAATATTACGGGGAAAAACTGACTGCATCCAGCTAACCTCTACCAAACAACAGCGTGCATGATGTGATTGACATAACAGCTCGGCTTCCCACCAGTCGCCATATAAACTAAAACTAGTATGAAACAACAGACTAAAGCTTAAAAATGATCCATTCTCAGCCTCTATATATGATCGATTAGTTGCACCATCATTTTCTCCCTGGAACAGGTTGCGTAGCATCTTACTTATCCTTAAAAGTCCTTGAGGTGAAAGGATTGTTTAGTTGACACTAATGTTTTGTTGCTGGAACAAGTTGCATCGTGTCTAACTTACCTATCCCTGAATTTTTTTATATTTGCTGACACGTCATGTGTTAAGAGAATGTCTAGCCTACATGTACAGGTAATAGAAATGTGTGGCAGCATGTTGCACCTTTCATTACTTGTCTGAAAATTCTATGTGGTATAAACATGTAAAAAAAGCTAATCAAAACATGCAAAACCAGCTTAGTGTTTATCAAAAAAAAAAAATAGCAATAGAGGAAAGGAGACAAACCTGCAGGTACTACTCCAAGAGGCATCTTTATTGCAGAATCCCAATCCTCCCTTTCAAGTAGTCCATTAACTACCTACTAAAAGTTGAAAAAAGAGAGTGACCATGAGGGATCACCTGATATGTTTATCATCCATTCACTACAAAAAAACGTTTGAGCTTAAGCATATCATGCTCATGAAGCAACTACTTTTTCTTTTGTGCATCTCCGTTGTCGGTTTGGATATTAAGTGAAAACTACATAGTAATGTATATGTGCTCTAACATTGATTGTTTGGTTGCTTTTCCCTATGTTGAAAATCCTATTGGCCTTCTTTAAGAATAATTTTCATCCATGAGATCCTCTTTCATTTTGAACTAGTTAAGAATAACGATAACATACCCAGTGTGATCCACAAGTGGGGTTTGCGGAGAGTAGGATATACGCAGACCTTAATCCTACCTTTCGTGGGGTAGAGAGGTTGTTTCCGTCTCCAATAGACCCTCGGCTTGAAAGAAAGAGAAAATTTTGAAGCATGGTAGCACAAAACCATTTTGAACTTGTAAGAATCTTGAAAATCAATTTGCTTAAACATCCAGTGATACCCTCTCTTATATTGATAATAATTTAAAGGTTCGTGCTTGAGTGTCAATTTTGGAATCACAGTTAATCAATCAATGTCTTGAAAAATATCATCACCGGGAAGGAGCAAGTGTTACATAAATCTCTGATACTTTCATCTTTCACATCTTTTAGTGGGAATTGTGTTTTTAATCAAAAAAATATCTATTGAGCTTTATAACTAGAGAGCATAACGCCAATCCACAAACAAGTAAAGCCCTTCCTTCGTCAAGTATACGATGACAGAAGCTCTTGAGAAAATTTGTCTAACTATGACTACGCAAACACAAAAAGACAATAGGCTCGACCAACCAGTAAAAGAACAATAAATAAAAATAGGCAACAAAAACCTACCTCAACCAAAATTCCATCCCCACTGACACAAACAACTCCATCATATCTCAGAATATCCAATGATTTAGCAACTTCCTTTGCATGTAGCTGATATTTAGTTTCTAAAAATAAAAATCATATAACAAACAATAAATAGAAGCAGATTGCAACCTTATTTTTAAAAAAAAAAAAACTAGAAGCAGATAGGAAGAAAATTCAACACTTCTAACCTTGCACTGTATAGTCAATATTTGCATCGTCAAGTAGTGGTTTTACACTATCAATAAAAATCTTTGATGCAGATCTCTTTCCGCCATAAGGATTCACAAACACAAAAAGTCGCTTTGGACGACCTGAAATTCTGTAAAGTCACATACCCCATATCCATCATATAAAGATCCATGAAAGTAAAATAAATAAAAAAAATACAAAGGCAGCCATGATAACAAGAATACTATCAATAGTTATGCTTTTACTAATGTTGAAAGCTACTGAGTCGATCACTTTAAACTATAATCAGAGTGAAGCATGCCTGAAATGTTTCTTTCTTTTGAGAGAAAGCAACTTAGCTAAAGAGATAACGGTATGTTCAAGAACAAAGCAATAATGGAGAAAATCAGCTTTTCAGCCTCTTTTCGAACATTAATTATGTAATATTTTCTAGTGGGATATCTGAAATTTCATGTTCAATCACACAATGAGATCAAGCGTCGAAATAGAAGGAAACAAAAACCTCAACTGGAAAAACAGGGAACTTATATAAAAGGGCAGTGCACGAAGCATCCAGCGGACCTGCACGCAGAGGTAGGGAAAGGGCTGCACCACCATTTGCATCTTATAAAAAGAATTAAGGAATTTGATTCAAAAGTCGAAAAGATCTAACTCCAGTTCCCTTGAAATCAATAGTCAATCCTACTTCCAATGATCTCCTTATAACAAACCATTGAACAATAGTCAAACATGGTAATGTCTTCAACTGTCAACCAATGAAACATTTTTAAGTCAAGGGAACTCTAATCCTAGAAATGTCCAGAGCTACTCTGAACTTATATTATCAATTTATGAAAGAATAAATAGGAAATAATCATCCAGTAATTCATACTGTCGTTTTGTTGGAATCAAGGTAAAATTCACAAATTTGTAATTTAATCATACACCATCTTGATACCGAACCTGTAATCACAATTAATGCTTACAAGTACAATATAATGATACCATTTCTATTTGTATGCTTACATATACATGTATAGAGATTTTGCATTTTCTGTCTCTTCATTTGCAATTTAAACAAATTACCGTTGTTCAACTACATATCAATATAATTTCACAAGTAAGGTCTGAGGTAGATAGGATGTACGCAAACCTTACTCATACCTCATGGGACTTGAAATTGTATGTACATAATTCATATAGTAGTTGTTTTCACTAAAGCACACAGAGATGCACTCAGATAGTTTCTAGATTCATTATTCAGTAATAACCAACTAGATATTTACTCATATATATTACATGAGACTTTTACTAGTACTTTTTTCAATTTTATTATCATTTTTAATAAATATAAGCTCATACTTTTACCAAAACCATAGCCATGTTCCTCCATGAATCGAAGCTATATACAATGACAATCCAAAAAAGACATAATTTTTGTATTATATGTAGTTAATAACCTCTGTCTGTATACAGAGGACCTACACCCACATGTATTCAAGGTGTCCTAATCAGAAAATTACACTGGGTAATTAAGTAAAATAAAAAATTCTATTTTTATATATATATATACACTTTATATTGACTCCCTTTGGTTACTTCATGAATTCAGTCACTTATATTTTGACACACCCCTAACTGAAAATCCTTGCTCCGCCACTATTTGTGACCAAACTCATAGCTTGTTTCAGTTAATGGGTTCGCAATTAAATATATAAATATTTTATGGATGTTCTAGTAAGGGTTCGTCCAACTCTGCCATACCTGTATAAAAGTTTTAAGATTTTAACTTGTTGCATTATTATGGTATTTTAACCTATTATTTACTTTATTCTCGGTCCTTAACAGATTAGGTATATTATGGATAGTCACAATAAAGTTTATTCTGTAGCTCCATTACTAAATAAAGTAGGTTCTCTTTCTAGTGACAGATTATGTTGCAACTACTAAACAATAAATATAAGACCATCATCATATCACCAAGTATGTATGCGGCCTAATGATCAATGAAAGCGGGTTGAGAGTCATATTTTTAGGTTCAACCTCTAGTGGAGGTAAAAACATTTACGAGTCGTTTGGTATGCTCGATAAGCATATATAGTCCTAAGAAAGTACTACCTTATCCCTCATTTGCTTAACAAGTTAAAACAATGAAAATGACTAAAACTACCCTTGAGTTCCCTCAAACTCTTTTTCTACTCGCTCCATCCCAATTTGTATGATATAGTTTGACTGAATATAGAGTTCAAGAAATATGAGAAAACTTTGCAATGTTTCAAAATTAGCCTTAAAAAAATATACCTTTATAGATTTTTTGCCAAGTAAGTGGGACCCAACATAGATAAAAATATTGATAATATCTTTAAATATTTGTCAAATAATGAAATTTTTCATTCTTTTTAGATTCTAAAAAAAACGAATCATATAAATAGAAACCGTACTAAATAAGTTGAAGAGTATTTTTCTAAAATAAAATACGCAAATACACATTACTTTTAATACAACAAATCAAACGGCAATAAGAAATGATACATATATAACTTATCTCAGCATAATTAATCTCAATATAACCCGTCTTCAAACCAAACGTCTCTTAGTGATTTCTTCTTATTTGTGATGGTGTAAGGTATCCCATATAATTAGCAAAGATGCAAACAAAACTAATTCAAAAAGTTATAATAAAAAAATAATAAAGTTACCAAGTGAATCAATGAACTCGTGAAGCTTTTGACTCCAAATTCGAAGAGAATCCTCAGATAACATCTCCAAATTATAACTCCTCCTCTTCACAGTACCTCCAGTGTTCCCGCCGCAGCAAATAATTCCACCACCGTCGTTCTCCTTAATAGCCCTAATTTTAATTTTCGAACCTTCGACGGTAATCCCGAGAACCTCTTTCTCAATCGACAAGCAATTTTCTCTCCATCGGAGTATTCCTTCCTCCGCCGTGAACGTCACCGGAGTTTCAACTCCGTTAACTCGAACCCGGTCCGATAAAACCGGAGCTGCAGTAATGGGCTTCGTGTTACCCATAATTTAGCGTTGATTATTCTCACTCTCTGTTGTTCGTGGAAGCTCATTTTTTTTTATATATATTATATAAAGCCGGTTTAGGAAGCTTCTCTTTGAATTTATCGCACGATTTTTGTTGTTTCTTGCACTCTTCTATTTTCCTTGTTTGGAAAGCGGCACAAATTTTCGGATTTCGAGATTTAAATGTATTTATTTTATCATAAATTTTTTAATTGTTTTAAATTGTTAATTATTGTGATTTATAGTATTTTTTACATAGTTTAAAATATATAAATTTCATTTTAAAAAAAATTGAAGATTTCGCAAAAATTTTATCAAACTTAAATTGTTTAACTCTCGGAAAATGAAAAATATCACATAAATTGGGATACTGAAAGAACTAAATTTAATGGAGATTTTTGAATCAATCATGGTTTCTTTTTTTAGAATCAATATTATAAGAATTTTGACTAATATTTTTAAATTACAATTTATAGTACTTTTCGTATAATTTTTGAATATCTAAATTTTTTTATTAAAATATTAAATTAATGTCATCTAATTTAACTTTGAAAATTAGTCAAATTGACTTTTATAAAGCGTAATATGACAATTAAAGAGTTGGCTATGTATTAAGCCATACATATAATGATCAATTTGACTTGATGATATCATTATCTTGAGTCGAGCGTGTGTTGGAAATAATCTCTTTATGTTGTATAAGATAGAGATAAAGTTTGTATTCACTTTATTTATAGTATGACCCTACATATGTCATTATTTTTTATTTTATTATTTATTTTGCTTATTATTTCTTCTGTCTTAATTTATGTGAGGTATTTGACTAGATACTAAATAAAATAAAAATGTTTAAAATTTATATTTTAAAATAAATTATGCATATTTATGTAAGTATAAATTATTTCATTAAAAATAAAATAACAAAATAAAGTCAAATTATTCTTAAATATTAGAGAGAAAAAGAACTCATCATTTTTTAGAATGATATATTGAAATAAAAGTGTTATTTAAGACTATCCTCTTTCACTTACAAGTTAAAGCTTCTCTTTGGATTGCCCACACAATTTTATTGTTTAATTTCTGTTTTTAGTTATGATATATTTCGTATTGTATTAAGGTCTCATTAAATTTGAATCGATGCATCATAGAGTTTGTTGATTGGTGAGTGATGACAATATTTAAGTAAGGGTGATTTCTTTTAAAACATATTGGCCAAACTTATATTGGGGTTAGCTGTAACTTTAAATATAATGTTTATTTTGATTATTATCAAAATATTATTATACTTGAGTGTTAATTGTTATGGAATGAAGAAATGTTAACAATTAATTTGATGTGCTTTTGTCTTCTTCTTCTTCTTCTTTTTTATCTTGGCCATATTTATTTTTATTATTTTGGTTCCAATTGATGCTTTGATTGAGCGTGAAGTTTAAAATTGATAGAAAAACTTTTTAATTTGTAATTTAAAATAAATTATAAATATTTATGTAGCTATAAATAATCTTATTAAGGATAAAATAGCAAATACAAAGCAAAAGTATGGCTACATATAAAAATATGTCTTTTTTAAAAAAATTAAAAAAATTATGCGGGTATAGTTTCCTCAATTCTTGCTATTCGCTTGATTTGTATAGATCCAGAATTTGTATAATTTAGTTCCTGATCGTATAAATTCAGAATTTTGTATATGCTTACACTAGCTATTTGTATACGATTTATGAAAAAACATAATAAATTATCATGTTTGTATATTGGCAAGCGAAATATACAAACGGAGTTCTAAAAAATTCTAAATGTATAAATACAGAATTTGTATATACTAATACTATTTGTCTATTTGCCAGCGAAATATACAAACATATATAAATATACAAACTGTAACCTCCATAGCAAACGAAACTATAGCTATAGAGATCAATTATCAAAACTATAGTTATAGAGCCTTGTTATATCTATTATGTTTGTTATTTCTCAAAAAATCTCTTAAAAAAATACTACATAAATTAAAATAAAAGAAATATTTAAGACCACCCTCTTTTACCTTTATGGGAAAAAAAAGTAGGAAAAAGACAAAATAAAATTATTAAATAAAAATAAAGGAAAATAAGGGAGAAAAATAAATTAACAATTCAATCACACTAAATTAATTATTATAAAACTTTTTATTTTTATGATAAATTTAATAAAATTTAAAATAAATATTTAAATTAATTGATTACAACAAGAAACCACCATCCAAACTAAGTACAAGAGGTAGATGTTTTGTGCACGAATTGTTGACGTGACTCATGAAGGAATCCTAATTCATGCAAGATATAACATTTAATTAATTTGAGCATGCTGTTATTGATTTACTATTACTAGATATCGTGCAATGTATATAAACATATTTAAATGAAGCTAATTGTAATAAACGGAAAAAGGTCATAACTATTCTAACTCATGGATTTGACGTAAAGAAACTCTTCATTCACTTGATAATAATAATAATGATGATATATTTAATGTAAACATACAAATAGTATTTGGAGAGGATAAAGTATATATAGGCTTACTTTTATTTGATAAAAATATAAAAATTGTATCCAAAAGACTTTCGACTCAATTACTCAAATGCATGAGATGGAGCTAGTAATTAATTTGTATGTCAACAATGACTTTGTTTATGTATAACAACTACAAGTGCTAACAAAATTTATTATGCTTATAAATTCATTATATATATATATATATATATATATAATTTCTTTGATACTTCTGATTATTATTTTTCAGAATAAAAATGAGCCTAAAGGAAATCTCTGAACTCTAACAAAATTTATTATGCTTATAAATTCATTATATATATATATATATATATATATATATATACTAAAACCATAAATCACATGATTTTTACGTTACTAGATATATATATATATATACTAAAACCATAAATCACATGATTTTTACGTTACTAGGCATAAGCAAATCATGAAAAGAGATTAAAAGCTCTATTACTTTTAAGCCATATTTCAGAGATGGAATTTGCCATAGGGTTAATTATATATATATTCGCCTTCCCTTACTAGTTGGAAATTCAATTTCTTGTTTTCAGACCTATCATGAAGGGGAGATTATGTTCACTGCTAAGACAGAGATATAACACCTTTAAATTATTTTATTTATATTATGATATCACGAGAAAATTGAAAAACATTTCAGGCATCAATTTCAAGCATGTTTGAGACTTTGAGTAAGAAACTCTCTTTTCATCACAAAATCTAATTAAAAATACACTATTTTTCATTGCGTGTATCTTTATAGTATTTTGTTATATGAGAGAATGAAAACAATATGTTGAGTGACCGAATATATATAACCTATTGCAACTATATTCATCAAAACTATATGCGTTGATACAATTATCAAAGTGAATAAATATAAGCGAGTAACAATTGAACAATAAAAATAAATTGTAATTATCCAAAAATATATTACAATCTATTTCATACCACAACATAACATGTATATCATTTATTATTTTCTCTCTTTAGAAGGTAAGTTATGATATTTCTTCATTCACTACGGAGAATGAAACATAGTCATTTAAATGTAATAAGTGATTATTTTGTTAAATCAAACACAAAAAAAATATTACTTCAGATATCTTATAAAATTTCTAACTTCAGAAGAATATTACAAATTTATACTATTTTGAGAGTAAAATTCAAAGTTTACTACTTCATGAGTAGAGTTATACTTTTTTTTTTAGAGTAGATGTTAAATTTAACACCTTACAAATATATTTCAGAATATTTCTTCTCAATTATTTTATCTTTTTTAAAAGTTGTAATGCGAGCCATCTACTTGTGTAAGCTTATCTAATTACATGCTTATCTGATTGTAAGCTTATCCAATCACAAACTTATCTAATAAATTGGATAATAGACATCCACATAGAATATATTTATAATATTTTTAATTAGTAAAATCACAAAAAAAACGATTTTGGATATTGTAGTAAGTGTATCATTCGAATTGATCATTTTTGCTAGAGTGAAAGAGTAAAAGTACAAAGAATATTAGTATTTTATAACTACAAACACCGGAGAAGTCTTCAAAAAATAAAAACTAATAAAAAATAAAATAAAATGAGGGCATAACTTAGTACCTATTTTTTTGATAAAATATTACGAAAAATATTTAATAATTAATATTATATGAAATCCTTTTAAGTTTAAGGCGTGTCAAAGATATTATATTGCTTGGTCTTTTTTTTTAGGTTTTTCGTGAAATTCGTGTTGGAGCTTTGACTAAATTCAATTCGTGTACTGCAGAACATATTTGAAAGGCACTCCCAACATGATTTTCTTCATACTTTGAACTCGATCGTGAAATCTTTAGTTTAGGATGGACTTCGTGCCTATTCGGGAGGCATTTCCAATATGATTTTCTCTCTATTTAGAGCTCAAACCTGAACCTCTAGTTAAGGGAGAAACAGTTTCACCAGTGCACCATAACCTATGTTAGTTGCCTAGTCACTTATTACCTTTAGAAATAAACTATGTTTTATTTTTATTTTAGTTTATTATTTGAGTTCCTTCGTGTTTTTTTTTTTTGTTTTTTTTTACCATAAACAATGATTGTGTTTGAGTATCTTCTATCTTTTAATTATAATTAATTTTTATTAATCGAGTTTCTTCATTCTTAATTTCTTTGTTACTATTTTTATCCTAGCAAAATACTGAATTAATAATTAAAAGTTATGATTTTATACACAATCACTCTTTAAGTCGAAAGCATGTTACTTCATCATTTGCCTTTTTGTTTTTAATAAAAGTTATATTTGGTGTAAAGATGTCTCTGACACAAGAAAAATAAAAAATAAAAGAAAGTAGAACATGGGAGAAATGCAGAGAACGTTCTTGAAATAAAAACTAGAAAAAAAAATTAAGAAAGAGGGCCCCTACTCTCTTTATATGATACGAAAAAAGTGAGATCTATTAATTGATTTTATATCAAAAAAAGATTATGTTATGATCGTTTAAGAGATAAATAAATTGTTCAATAATAACAATAACAAAATGAACTTATACGCAATACAGGAATGAATTATTTAGAGAAAAAGAAAAAGATGAGAGGTTGTATTATGATATACTACACATAAAAATAAATTGTTCGAAAAAAAAATTACCCACTATTTAAGAATGAAATATTACTCATTAATATACTACAATGACTGTATTGTTGTTGATATTTATTGAAATTAAAAGAATTCCTCACTTCTTTCTCTCATTCAAAATCGTGCATGAGACTAAGGGGTAGTTTGATAGGGAGTATTAGGAGAAATAGTCCAAGTACATGAGACTAATACCATAGGACTAATCTAGGAAAAGACAAAAATACCCCCTCAAATTCTTTTAATCATTTTGTTTATTTTCTTGATTTTATGTTTTATATTTATACTAATAAATTTATTTAAATAAATTAGCTTACAAATTTTATTATTTAGATATAACTTTTTGTTTCTAAAATATGAGTTATTTAATCTATTTATTATTAATATAAAATATTATAATCCGACTAATATGCTAATGTTGATGTATGAATTTAAGAACAATTCATAAGTCAAATATTGCCTCTTAACGGAAGTCCATTAAACATTACACAAGTAGTCTAAAACAAGAGCATATATATATAAAACATCTCGAGTATAAAAATAGTTTAATTTATTTTGCTATATTTATTTTTTTTTTATTTTATTTTATGATAAAGAGTTTTTTAAAAAAAATTATTGATACAAAACAAAGTTCAATAAATTTTCTCTATAAATTATTATAGTTGTGTGACCTTTTGAGATATTAACTCTAATTTATTAAGATGACAATTATTTACTCTCAAATAATTTAAGTGAGAAAATAGTGAACATGACAATAAAAAATTATTCTTCTAGCTAGTTAAAATGCAATAAAAAAATAATATTGTCCGTCAATTATCTACCTTGACCCAATTACATGAAATAGAAAATATCATAATAACTCAAGGGTATTGGAAAGAATTTTTTTTGTAAAGTTTTAAACCACACACAAAACTAGGTAAGAAACAATGAACCAAACACTTAATAAAAATAATCCTTGCATTACTAATTCATGCATTACCAATCCCTGCATTATTGATCTTTGTACCAAACGACCCCTAAGTGATAAAAGAAAGAAAAACCTATTGTGATTTGTGTAGTTCAAATTTTAACAAGTTTTAACCATTGCAAAAAATAAAATTCCATACTAGTGTTTTTTTACTATTTATTATCGATTTCTATTGATATGAAATAGTTTAAACTGTTATGAAATTTTAAAAATAAATGATATATTAAAAAAATATATTATAATATTTGTATGATTATAAAAATTTTGAACTCATAGTTTAAGATTTATCATATTTGTCTTGTTAATTGGAGCAGTTAATTGATAATTTTGTTATTTTAAATTTATGTGATATAATAATGATTAAGATGAAGTTTAGAGAAAAATAAAAACTTTTAAAATTTATAATATTTAAAAATATCATAAAATTGTGTGATTTATAATTTTTTTGAAAAATTGTGATATTAAATATATCATAATATTTGTATAATTTTAAACATGTTTGATTAAGAGAATCCTTTTTACATGATAGACATGGTGAAGACAGAATGAAAATAGAAAACAACTAAATGACTTAGTCTTGCCTTCTTCTTCCTTTAAATAAAATAGTTTCTTACCAATATAAACTTAAGTCAGTATAGTTTAAAAAAATCATGTTTTTTCTCCTATTTATCATTATAAAAGGTATTTCCTTCTATTTATTTTATTAGTCTTTTTGTTTATTCCTTAAAAAAATGTTAATTAGGAAGATAATTTGATTAAATAATTTTAAATTTATTTTTTAATTAAATTTTTTATATTACTCTATTTTTCACTGTATAATCTCTTTCTACAATTATTTGAGTAAGAAATACATAAAAATAAATAGATATTTTAATTTTAAATATAATAATAATAATAATAATAATAATAATAATTTTTTATAAGCACGTTAATTAAAATATACCAAAGGAGTATATAATACATTGTCAAAAGTCAGCGCTTACATGTCAATATAGGATGGGTTACTTCATCCGAGCTAGTCTATATATGTTTTGAAATTTGACGGGCTATAGGTCGGGTTGATCGATTTTTTTTGTGGGTCAAAAAACAATCAGTCTAACTCATCAGTATGTGGGCTGCGGATCGTGCCAGGTCATCCCACTTTTTCAATTTTTTATTTTTTTTTATATTTGTTAAACAAATCCAACAATATAACTAGCTAAATTGAAATATTAACTTAATTGTTGTCCAACAATCAAAATAAAACACAAAAAAGAAATGGTAATATTCCAACCATTAGAAAGTGAAAAATGAACGCTTAACATGAAACTTATGACGTATACAACACCAACACATCATCTTCATCAAACACAAATGTATCAACTTGTGGCAAGGTTATCTTAACATCTTTATTTTCATTGTACAGTTTATATGCAATATCAATTAACTAAGCATTAAAAATAACTAAATTTAAGAACTATGTATAATATTTAAATGTACATAGGAAATATCACCAGTTTTGAGAAGAAAAAATCATGCAACCAGTTTAATTAACAACAAGTGTTTGAACATTTTCATGATGGATGCAATTTTTGTACTTTGTGAGAACACATAATTCACAATGTTGAGTGATTATTCTGAAGATACAATAGTAATAAGAATACTGAATATATCACGTTTGATGATTCTAAATTTTAATATTTAAAACCTTAAATAAACTTTGGGTTTGAATTTTTATTTTTCTTTATTTAACTCACGGGCTGGTCCAACCTATATTGCTCAAGCCCCACAGACAAGCAAGTCTATTTGGACTGAGCTAAAAAAGTTATTTTCTCAAGAGTTCAAAAATCTTAGTTCAACCCTGTTAAATTACAAATTATGCCCGACCAGTGGCCTAGCCTTATATTGACGGCTCACAGTCTCATGCATTAGAAAATAATTATAAACAAAACAATTTGTGGATAATATCAATAAAAATACATATTTTAGTTGATAAAAATGAACATAAAAATACATATTTTAGCTTAAAAATATATTCATTTTTCTTTCTACCGGGGTGATTTGCTAGTTGTACGTAGTTGGATAGAGACATAGAGTTATGTAAGAATTAATTATGAGTGGATTTATTTATTATTTATGCATATATTAATTACGTAGGTTTACATAATTATATATTAGTTATTTTATTTTATATTTGCATAATATGATACATAATTTTCCATAGAGCTTATATATGTATTAGTTATACGGATTCTAAACTATAAATCAAACATTATATTAATTTTATAAATGAAAAATTTATCTCCTAACCAATTATGATATTATTAGACAAAATTTAATATTGTCATAATTCACCTCCAAACCAGCTACCAACCAATCGATACCCAAGTGTCTCATAATTCTTTATGCCTCATACAAAGTAAGAAAATCATAATCAAGAATGTGGTGGAATTAATGATAAATATGTTTTAGTCTTAGTTAGTTCGAGTTTTGAGAATGATGGAGACGGATCTAGAAGCTTGACAACATATTCACATGAATTTATTATTGTTTATCTAAACCTTGTATGTACTCATATTAAAAAATTTACTAATTATTTAATTGTAAATTTATTATTATTATTATTAGTATTATTATAGAATTAACTTAAAATTAATGTAAAACTCATAGTTTAATTCGAGTCTTGAGAATAATGGAGACGGATCTAGAAGCTTGACTACATATTCACATGAATTTAATATTGCTTATCTAAACCTTATACGTATTCATATAAGAAATTTACTAAATATTAATTGTAAATTAATTATTATTATTATTGTAGAATTAACTTAAAATTAATCTAGAACTCATAGTTTAATTTGAGTCTTGAGAATGATGGAGATGAATCTAGAAGCTTGACTACATATTCATATGAATTTAATACTTGCTTATCTAAACCTTGTACGTATTTATATTAAGAAATTTATTAAATATTAAATTGTAAATTAATTATTATTATAGAATTTAACTTAAAATTAATCTAGAACTCATAGTTTAATTCGAGTCTTGAGAATGATGGAGACAGATCTAGAAGCTTGACTATATTCACATGAATTTAATAATTGCTTATCTAAATCTTGTACGTATTTATAAAGAATTTTACTAAATATTAAATTATAAATTAATTATTATTAAAGAATTAACTTAAAAGTAATTTAGAACTAATAGTTTACTTCGAGTCTTGAGAATTATGGAGACGGATCTAGAAGCTTGACTACATATTCACATGAATATAATATTGCTTATCTAACCTTGTAATTATTCATACAAGAATTTTTCTAAATATTTACTTGTAAACTAATTAACATTATAGAATTGACTTAAAATTAATGTAGAACTCATATATTAAATGATTAAACAATAAAGGCAAGAACCCATTAGAGCATTTTTCCTTTTTCTCCATAAAGAGTTTTGCATTATTGCAAAAGTATACTTTAAAAAATGAGGTAGTTGGACTAACTCCAATTGATATAACATCTTGTTTTAGTTGAACTAAATCAATTTTCTTGACCATATCTTATAAACTTTGCATTTATTATGACCTAATTCATAATTTTAAATGTCATAGCAATATAGGTATTATGATTTTTTAATATTTGAAACATTAAAAAATATTTGACAATATCTTTAATTCTTAATACAATTGTGAGGAATTCAAATTTATTGAAAGTCTTTAAATTTTGATTTTGTAATGATGTTTTCTTTTAAACTAACTTTTTAACCATTCAATCAATCAATTATGTTAAATTTTGAAATAGTCGAAGTATGCTATATGAATCATCTGACAATTAATTATTTATATTTATTTTCAATCTAGTTGAGATTGTTGATGCATAAATTTTCAAACTATTCATACCGTTCTTTTTAAATCCATTTTTTTTCAATATTACATACTAAATCGACTCCTAACAATACGAGGTGGAACGTTCACTATGGTGTTATAACAATAAGTAATTTTAACTTTAATTAGTCAAGTGACTTATCCCAATCTAGGGTGTGTTATCAAGAAAAAAAATATATTTTAAAATGATATTTTTTTAATGAAAACAAAAAAAAAAGGTAATTTCATAAATTGATAAAACAAACACTTCAAGTTCATTATCTCTTCTCTGTCTATTCAATCCTTATTCATTGATCATTCCACCTCTGAATTCCCACTTTGATCGCCCAATTCCACCCTCGTAGTGTTTTGATATTATATGTTAATATTATCTGAATAATTATTTTATTTACTAATCAAATATTAAAAAGTAAGTAAAAATTTATTTATTATTAATAATACTATTATTATATTTTTTTAAAGAATATATTTTTTAGAAAAATATTTTCCAGCCTACCAAGTACACCCTAGACTCTATTTATATTACTTGCACACCTTTTGATAGATGCAATCATGCAATCAACCTTTATCTTATCTTAACTAAATTTTATTATAGTAACTATTTATTTCATACATCCAACACTCATTTTGTGGTTGGTATAATCTTTGTCACCCTACCACCCAGACTCTTGATAAAATAGGAAATATAAATATGATAAAATGAATAAAAGAATGGACAATCAAATTTAATACTGATTGAGTGATCAATGAAATACGTTTAATATCATAAGATTTTAAATTCATTAAATTTTTACGTTATTTCCTCTTATTTATGTTACTTTTGAGAACAAAGATATCTAATATACATTACTGATAAAAAATAATATATATCTTATAAATTAATTGAGACACACGCAAACTGCACAAAAATAAGTAATAAACTTTGGGTGGTTATTACCTTGTGGCTGAACTTTTTATTGCCCCCACCAAAAATCTCAATCAAATAGATTTGACCCCACCCAACCCCCACCTGCAAATGGGCTATTGGTGACCTAAATTTCCACCAATGAGAAAAAACTATTACTAGCTACACATTTATTAGTAATTACAATTCTTTTTCACATTTTGCAATTTGCAAATTGACCAACTATTTGTCCACCCCTCACCCACCCCACTAGATAGAACCAATCATTAATATGTTGTACTCAATCACATTGTTTAATTTCATTTTAGAAAAAAAAAAAAATAGTCATAATACATAAACAAATGAGTAATAAGTTATAAATATTTTAGTTTTAAGAATGTATATTTAGATATTTCCAAATGGTACGTACATAATAATCATTCAAATATATTATAAAATAATAGATAACCTATATTATGAAATGATATGTAATAACCAACCAAATACATAATTGTGAAGTGGTATGTGATAAGCATTCAAATGTATACTATGAAATGATATATAACGATTATTCAGATACATTATAAAACATTAAGTAACAATTCTTTAAACAACATGAATTAAGAAAATAATTTATACCTTCAAGAGCTGAACATTACATGGTAATTATATCCAAGGGTTTTGCACAATTATTGCAACAACATTGAATGTACTACAAAGTGAGATCTTGATAAAAACGAATATTATTTGATATATGTAATAATTGTAATCGTGTCATTATCTTTTTTCTTTCTTTTTATTTTATTGTTTGTTTATTATCTAATAATTAATCTTATCTTACCTTTTTATGATAATTTTGCCCTATATCTTTAATTTTTTTATTGTTGAAATGTGATGTTATGCAATAATGAAAAATGATATAGTAATACAATATAATCTAATACGATATATTATAAAATTATACGTAATAACTATCCAATTATATTATGAATCGATACATAACAACCATCTAAATATATATATTATAAAGCGGTATAAAACAATACATGACAACCATTCAAATATATTATAAAATGATACGTAATAACTATTCAAATACATTATGAAACGGAACATGATAACCATCCGAATATATATTATGATAAAGGGTATATAACAACCATTTAAATGCATCAAATGATGCGTAACTATCATCCAAACGAGAAGAATTAAGAAAAATAATAATCATACTTCCAAAAGCTAAACACCACATGATAATTATGTCCAAGAATTTTGCACAATTATTACGATGACAATATATTCAATATAATCTTACAAAATGAGATTTTGATTGGACAAATTTTGATCTTACTTCAAAGCTAAAGAAACTATTTTCGATAGATTTTTAAAATTAAGAAATATTTTACACAATTATTATAACAAACAACATAATGCACTCAATGTAATTGCATAGAATAAAATGTTGCTAAAAGAGATTTTAGTCCTTATTCGAAAGTCGAAATTAAAGATATTGTTTCTCATATATTCTCGTAAAATCATTTTTGAACAATTATTGAACTTTACATAAAGGGGATTTTTACAACCTTTTAAAGGTGTAGAACATGATAGAAGCTACCGACACACCAACGTGGACAGAACAACTCGCCGCATCACTTAAAAGTTATTTTTATTTGTTTTAATTTACGTGGTACTTTTTGTATTATGAGATTTAAATAAATTTATTATTGATTGCAAATATTTAAATAAATTAAAATATTTTAAATTGACAATTATTATGAGTTATATTACTTTTTACATAATTTTTTAATATATTAATTTCATTTTAAAAAATTAAAGATTTTAAGTCCAAATATATAGTCAAATTTAAATTGTTAGACTCACAGGAGTAATAAATATCACATAAATTGAGACGCGTAGTATTAATCAGATAAAAATCCCCCCTCCCCCCCCCCACAACACACACACCCCACCCAAAAAAAATCACTAGAAAATTAACTCCTAATTTTTGAATATATAAATTTTATTTAAAAAAATTTAAAAAAATTATGTTATTAATATTTAGTCAAAGTTAAATTGTTGAACTCCCAGGAGTAATACCCCCCATCCAAAAAAATCACAAGAAAATTTGACTTCTAATTTTTAAATATATAAATTATATTTTAAGAAATTTTAAGAATTTATGTCTAAATATAGAGTTAAAATTAAATTGTTAGACTTTCAAGACTAATAAATGTCACATAAATTGAGACGAGGTAGTGTTAATCACATACCCACCACACAACCACATACCAACAAAAAAAAAATCATGAGAAAATTCAATTCCTGATTTTTGAATATATAAATTCCATCTTAAATTTTTTAAAGAATTTATGTCCAAATATATAGTCAAAATTAAATTAATAGACGCTCAGGGATAATAAATACCACATAAATTGAGACGGTTAATATTAATCACATAACCCCCTCCCCCCGCCTACAACACCCACCCAAAAGAAAATCACTAGAAAATTTGACTCCTAATTTTTTAATATATGAATTATATTTATTAAAAAAAATTAAAAAGAATTTATATCCAAATATATAGTCAAAATTAAATTGTTCGACTTTTACGAATAATAAATGTCACATAAATTGAGACAAAGTAGTATTTAATTTCATCACAAACCCCCCACCCCCTCCCCCACCCAAAAAAAAAATCACAAGAAAATTCGATTCCCTTTTCTAGATCAAGAAGAATCTTTTTTTTAATTACTTATATAAGTAGGGAACTTTACCATTTTAAAGAAAATACTCCAAATAATTATAATTTCTTAGAGGCAAAGAAAAACAAAAGGAGGGAAAAAAGAAAAAAGAAAAAAAGTTTTAATTTTTTCAAGAATCTGTGTGTATATAAGGAAAAAAGAAAGTCCCATTTGAGTGAACTGTCCAACAAGTGGAGGAATTTTGCTGTTTGAGGAAGGTGATTCTTGTTTCCTTCTTCAGAAACAACTGTTACTTTAATTTTATCAATTTAATTTTGCCTTCAATTTAGGGTTCTTTTATAAGGTTTGATTCCTATATATATTCTGTGGTTAAAAAACACAACTTTGATGTTGAGACAGAGTATCTTTTAGGTATTGATTGATAAATTGATTATGATTTGGTGTTTTTGGTGATTTGGGTGATTTTAGTTTTGGCTTTATTTTACAAAGATTTGATTTTTATGATGTTAGATTGTGCTTTTAAGAGTTTGATTGGATTTTGGTTTCTTGATTGTTGGATGCTTTGTTTATTTTTTCTGAGTTTGGGGGATGGTTTATGTCCATTTTCCAAAGATTTCATTTTAGTGTTGGATTGTGCTTAAGAGGTTTGATTGGATTTTGGTTTCTTGATTTTGGATACTTTGTTCATTTTGCTGAGTTTGGGGGATGGTGGTTATGTCCATTTTCCAAAGATTTCATCTTTAGTGTTAGAGTTTGATTGGATTCTGGTTCTTGGTTTTTGGGTACTTTTTTGTTCATTTTTGCTGATTTTGAGGGCAGGTTATGTCTATATCCAAAAGATTTCATTTTTAATGTTAGAGTTTGATTGGATTTTGGTTCTTGGTTAGTGGATACTTTTTTGTTCATTTTTGCTGAGTGTGGGGGTTGGTTATGTCCATTTCCAAAGATTTCATTTTTAGTGTTAAGAGTTTGATTGTATTATGGTTCTTGGTTATTGGATACTTTTTTGCTGAGTTTGGGGGTTGGTTATGTCTATTTACAAAGATTTTGTTTTGAGTTTTGGGGGTCTTTATAGTTTGGTTCACTTACAAAGATTTCATTTTAGTGTTAGATTGTGCTTAGAGTTTGATTGGATTTCTGTTTCTTGATTGTTGGATACATTCTTCATTGTTGCTGAGTTTGGGGGTTGGTTATTTCCATTTTAAACTTTTGGTTTTGGGTTTTTGGGTCTTTATAGTTTGGTCCATTTACAAAGATTTCACTTTTTATTGTTAGATTATACTTAGAGCTTGATTGGATATTGTTTTTTTGGTTATTGGATACTTTATTCTTTTTGCTGAGTTTGGGTGTTGATTATTGGGATAATACTGATTGATTATTCGTGTGGATCTTGCAGTTGTTTTTTTTGTGAAGGTGAAGAAGAAAATGGCATTGGGGAATGATTGTGATAATTTGGGGTTAGGCATTGTGAGGAGTACCTCATTTGGGCGAAAAAGAGTCACTTTATCAAACACTGGTGACGTCAATTTCGTTTCAACGACACCAACGAAGAGAATCTGCAGCCAGAACTCGTTGTCTACAAACGACAAATCTGACCTTGAGACGTTGCCTAAGGATCTCTTGGTTAGTTCATAATTTGTTTCCTTTTTGTGTTTCTTATATTTCTGTTCCTGCGAGGATCAATAGTGTTCCCCCTTGCCCTACCGGTTGATGGTGGAGGTTCTCAGCCACATGAACAAGCCTCACTTGTCATCTTTCTTATGTGCTTTGTGTTATTTGTGCCAATTGTTCATGTTCATATTCATGCTGTCTCAAATGTTATATCGCTTTTATAGTTCAAGATTGTAACAATATGTGTTTGCTTTTACACATTATTATGCAGATAAAAATAGTATGTCGAGCTGATCACGATGATTTGAAGAGTTTGTTTCATGTATCAAGGACACTTAGGGAAGCGGTAAGCTTTAATTATCATTGAAGTATTGTTATATATTTCGTAATTAATGAAGTGTTAATTAGTTGAATGAAGCATTGATGAACTATTGTTTTTCCTTATGTATGATCAGTCCTTGATTGCAAAAGGGTGGCATTTCGACTTTAGCACTCCAAGAAAGACACTTCCTTTTCGAGATGCTCTTGATGTGGAAGAGTTAGGTGATTTCGATGAGGAAGAAAAAGCGCCAAATGCTCCAATGCAGTCGAAAATTGCAAGGTCTCGGTTTAACAGCAAGAAGCTGGCTGACATCTCTGTAGCCTTGTTTACCGACAGTTAGGCCAAGGAAATTGAGGTATATATAAAACTCAAAACAGATTATGTATAGGTATTGTTATAGGAGAAACTCAGAAAGGATATCGTAGACGAACGAAGGGCTTGATCGAATGCCCTTGAAGAACATTTATCACCTTTGGAAATTGTTTTATAGTAGAAACTCAGAAAGGATAACGTAGACGAACAAAGGGTTTGCCCTTGAAGATCATTTACCAGCTCTGGAATTTGTTTTATAGTAGAAACTTAGAAAGGATATCATAGACGAACGAAGGGCTTGCCCTTGAAGATCATTTACCATCATAGACGAACGAAGGGCTTGCCCTTGAAGATCATTTACCACCTCTGGAAGTACATGAGTAGAGACTCTAGTAGGAACTCAAAATGGATATCTTAGTCAAGTGAAGGGGTTGATCTGATATCTTAGCGGGAAGAACGGATCGGAAGGTTCCTTTGACAATGACTTAACCAACTCTAGAAGGACACGAGTGGAGAATTGTCATTGGACTTGATCATTGATAGGCGAAGCTCTCTCCTTATCATGACATTCCCCTCATGTGGTTCGCGCCTACTGCCCAATGGAAGTCTCAATCTAAGGGTACACTAGGCGACCGCGACTCACATACAACAATTGCTGAAAAGGAGGGGAACGAACGGACCAAGTACGATAGCAACGCGAACCATGGTCACAAGAATCTTTACATCAAGCCATTGTTCTTTAAACCCTTCCATTGAAGATTAGCTATGGCTTGTTTGTTCATGTTGATGAGTACATTTCATTAGAACTTCTCTTGTTGTAAATATGATAACTTTAGCCTTTCTCATTTTATCAATGCTACTGTTTCATGTTTAATGGAATGCAAGTAACTTACTGTTTCCTTTTTTATTTTTTTGTGGTGAGTCCCCCTGTTAAGCAGTCGTGCATTGTGATCGGAACTCTCAATTCTCTAGCAAATACAACTCTTTTGATCTTTTCTTCGCATGTACTTGTAGTAGCATTCAAGTTGTGTCTACCATTTATTTTTGTGGTGAATCGTATTCCATGAATATGATATTTATGTAGTATGATGTATGGAATATAAGTTAGGGCATTCCCGGCCTACCAAGCGAAACTAGTGGTTTCTGGTCACGACCGGCTAAGGCTGAAGTTTCAGTAAAAGAGTGTTTACACGTGGTAGATCGAATATAGGAAATTTTGAAATCAGTTTCACCTTCCACTTTCATCATGTTTTCTTGAGAAAATCATTTACTTTTCAATAAAACTATATTCTATTCGTAAAAAATATCTTTTTTCATAGCAAACACACCCTTATTTTCACGTCTAATTATATCAAAAGTATGCTAAGATCTCTATCGAACAAAGTAAAGATAAGATTCATATGCGTTCAATTCAAACTTCACAAGATATACCATTATATTAAAAGTGATCCAAAGGTATATATTGTAAACAGGCTTTTCTACCTCAAACAAAGTAAAGATATAATTCATATACATTCTACCCTTTTCAGGCTTCACGAGATATATCATTGTTGTTGTCGTAATTATATAAAAGGCATGTGACTTTTGTGTATCCTGTCACATGAAAAAAAGGGAATCCTAGGCTGAAAAACAAGACAGACTATTTTTTCACTGTTCACGTGTGGCACAACTATTTAGGTGGTACTAATAATTGGCTTAGGGAATAAGTTCCATTTTTTCGATTTTCTGACTTTTTTTTAAATAAATAGATTTGTCCTTCGTTAAAAAAATATATATTATTATGTCTCGTATTTATCCTTGACTCATAACGAAGCTTCAACCTAAATCATAGTAAAATTTTAGGTGTCAATGGTAAAAGTAAATACGAGATGATTTATTAAATATAAAAATATTTAACGTAACAAAAAGATGACTCGCAATGAAGCTTTAACCTAAACCTATTTTGATGCTTTTACCATTACCAACTTAGGTGTATTTGCTGGTTTTAAGAATTTCATTACTCAAAAATAACTTCCGCACTATTTTTCCCTACTAAAAAGAGTGATCTGAATTTAGTAAAAATTATTTGTGTTACTATTTTTTTAATAACATTTAACTAACTCGGCAACATTTAAGAGTGTAATCTAGTGATCAATACAGTAAGTTGAGAATTGTGAGGTTTCAAGTTCAGATTTAAGTAGAGATAAAGAAAAATATTAAATGTTTTTTTCTTAACTGCTTATCTTGGTAAACATAGTTATCTATACATGTTACTGGTGAAAAGTGATACATGTCTCATGAAATTAATCAAGTACTGACATAATATTGATCAGAAAAGTGATAAATATCTCGTGAAGCGATGAAATAGTCGAATTATACATAACTGACATGAACATCAAGATTATATATATAAAACAAACAAGTATTTTATTAGTCCACATCAACTTTATTTCCTCAAATCCACATGTAATGAATCATTCCTACCACTCAAATTTGATTTAAAAAAAAGTTGTATTATTGTATTGTCAAACACAAAAGAATGAGTATTTGACATGTGGGGTATATAACTTGTTATAATTATTATTGTAAAGATAATTTGCGGCCTTCATGCCATTTTTAAAGCCTTGATTACCTTTAATCAGTAGTTAGTAAAGTACTTTTGCCAGCTTTTCTAACACTTTCGGCTGACACCTCTATTTTGCTGGAACCGCACGAGTGGATGTAGTCTTCGAGTTTGCGTCGGTTGGTTCAGTTCGATTTAATTTTAAATTTATTTATTTGATTATTAGTTATCAATTTGTAGATATGCTAATTGAATCGTTATAAAACTATTAAAATATCAGTTTATAAGTTGTCGATTATGATCCTTATCAGTTTAATCGTTAAAATTTCACTTAATTTTTTTTCTAAATTGTAAATCACTTACTCCCTACATTTAAAAAAAAGTGGCCTAGTTTGACTTGACACAAACTTTAAGAAAATAAAGAAAGACTTTTGAATCTTGTGGTCATAAATTAAAGTTTTGTCAAATGTACAAAATTGTCCTTTAATCTTTTGGTCTTAAACATGTCACGTGGAAAACTGAAATTAAATGTTCCCAAAAAAGGAAAGAGATCATTCTTTTTTAAACAGACTAAAAAAAGAAGCAAACCATTATTTTTGAAACAGAGGGAGTATTAGAAATAAGTTGTCAAATCAAATAAACCATGAACATGAGTTGATAATATCTTCCTCAAAAGCTAACATTGATATCTTGTACTTGTAGAGTAATCGAAAGTTTGAGACAATAAAAAAATGAAAGTATGAAACTAAACCGTTAGAAAAGAACTTTATATGTTGAAAGATATAAGTATAATTTGCTAATTTTCTATTGGGATTTTGGTTAACTTATTAAGAAATAGACCAAATCGTTAAGAACTGATAACCTGAAATAAAAAAAATAACCAAAATCACTAAATCAATGACCCATTATCGATAAATCAAATATTTTTTTTTCAGTTTGAATTATTAGTTCGAATATGATTTTGAACAGCCTTAGATCAAATTACCTTGAGAACTATGTAAAATAAAATAGATTTATAGGGTCAAATATATTCTCGTCGTTATTAGTTTGGATCAGATTTACCCTTGTTTTTTAAAGGTTTTAATAATTGGAGGGTGAATTTGAACCTTCCACATAATTCAAAGATAAATTTAACTCTTTCACATAGTTCAAGAACAAATTTGACCAATCTTCCTAATTTTTAGTAGAAAAAACATATTAAGTGGGAATTAATCTCTAGTTGTTTAGGTAAATGACTCAACATCCAATCAAGTGCACTATTTAATTAGCTTTTTTTTGTAGTATGAGTGTTAGCATATAATATTATACCAATTTTAGAAACTTATATACGTAAAATACTTAATTTTATCAAAAAATCATAAGTTCATTGTCTTGTATTCTAGCTAGAAATTTGTCCCTGCTTTCCACCATCATTGTCATCATCACCTCCATCAGAATCTTCGATCTATACTGATCATTGGGAGGTTTGAAAGATCCTTTGAGGCTCGTCAATGACTTGGCTTCAGATTGTGAATGAAAGTGCAAGGCTCCCCATTTTTCCTATCATACAATTCTGTCAAACTATTCTATTTCATTCATTCTCCATTCCATTCAAAAAGGATGTTAAAAAGGATACTTTGTTCGCCATGAGGTTGTCGGGCTCACCCTAGAACAAAAGAGCAACATCAATCTCATTCGGCTCCTAAGTAATGACAATTGTCCTGTAAAGACTCACATTTTTCCATTTTTTTTCTCTCCTTCCCATTTCCACACCACCACCTACGCTACTAAAAGAAAATGAACTAAACGACTTGAACATGCAATATATAATTTTTTTTGAGAAAATTGTATGAAATAACAAACTATCAATTCAAATTAATAGCCATAGTTTATTTCATTTGTAATTCGTAGCAAACATCCCATTTTTTTGTCATCTGATTCGGTATACAATTAGCCATTTTTGGTATACAATTACCCATTTGGTATACAAATGTATAAAATATGTTTGTGTCTATATAAAGTGAGAGAAAATCATATATACAAATACATATATTTTCGTCTTATACACTTATAATTATACAAATACAAATCTTATTATACAAATTACAATGTATAAATAAATTTATACAAAACTGAACAATTTGTATAAAATTGGATGTATCTAGCGAATTAGACAAATCAAAAGCTTCATAGCAGACATAAATTTTGCTATGGAGCGCAATTATGCAAATTATAGCTATAAGATACAAATATGATTTTTATGTTTGCTATAAATGAAAGTTGCTCATTTTCTTTTTTGTATAAATTTTAGGAATCACATAGTTTTAATATGAAATTACACTCTATCCCTATTTAGTTTGTAATTACATTAATCCCTGAAAAAGTAAAACAAACCGGATACATAATATGTAGCTCGGATACATTATAAAATAAACCGGATACATAATGTGTAGCTCGGATACATTAAAAATTAGCTCGGATACATTATAAAATAATTTAGAATTAGGAGAGAAATAAGAGATTTTAGAGGTTTTTAGAAATAGAAGAAAATATTAAAAATAAGGAAAACATAAGTCGTGTATTTCAGTAATTTTTCCTTTTTTTTTAATACAAATAAGAAAATAGGCCCAGAATATTACTTAAGTACCTTCATAATCTGGGCCTGATTAAGAATATAGGCCCAGATAGTTTTATTTGGACCATATAGGAGAAATAGATAGGCTTCGTAATTGTAAAGACAACGACTTTTAAAAAATAAATAAATAAGGAAAAACTATCTTATTAGATATATATTCATAGACATATATTTATAGGAAAAATCACACCATATACACATTTAAGAGACAATATTACGAGTTTTAAACCTACTCTTAAAAAATTCTTACTTATAACAGTTTAATTACGGGTTATAACATATCAATTAAATTTAACTTTATTTAAAAATCAATTAAAATTTACTTTATTAAATGATTAATCTTTTTATATTTTTATATTATTAATTATTTAATTATATTGATTGCAGTTCCTTTTATATAATTAATAGGTGAGAGAAATAATATTAATGAGAGAGAATCAATTTGTAATTATCTATTACACCTTTTAAGGGATTTTTTAACTTATTCAAATAACTTTTATTTATTAATGACTATTGGGGCCTTTAATTTTAAAAAAAAAAAAAAAATTTATCACCGTATATTTTAACATGTAATTTTCTCTCTCTTTAATCTTTTTTTTTTTAATTTTAAATTTTGATATTGTTTTTTTTTTTAATCTGATTTTTTAGAATTAAGAATTCTATATTTTGAAAATTTGATTTCGTTTTTTATTTTAATTAATCTAAAACTTGATTTCTTGAGAAAAAAAAACCGTTTTACGTAAACTTTGAACTTGTTTTTGGTGTGTTTTTCTATATCTAAAATATTGTTTTGTTGGTGAAATAAGTATATTTAATTCTGAAATTTGTTGATATATATGGATAATATGAGATCATAAAATCTTTAATAAGGATTTCTTAAGTTTAGCTTAAATATGATAAAAAAAATCACACTTGAATACGGAATATAAATTGAAGAGAGAGGAAAATATAGAACTTGTATTAATTATTGCAGTTTAGACTTTTAATTACATGTTTTGATTTTTGGGTGATGTATATTTCTTTTGCTACAATTTCTGACAACAATATATAATATGCATTGTTTTACAACCAGATTTATTCTTCCCGGATTTATACCCGTTGGATACTAATTTTATACATTTTTATATTTTGTCTTTGTTCTAAAATTTCAAGTTGGATACCAAGTGTATATAAATTGGATAAAATATTAACTTGTTTTAGATTGTCTAATTTGATTGAAATATCAGTTACATTTTGTTTTTTTTCATTTTCAATTGGGATATTTGTTGGATACCAATTGAATGCAGCATTAACTTGTTTAGGTTATCTAATTTGATTGAAATCTCAACCACAAGTTGATTTTTCAATCTTCCAATGGGATATCAATTCAATACTAAATTTATACAAATTGGATACAATATTAACTACTTTTACGTTGCCTATTTCAGTTGAAATCTCAATTACATGTTTTTTTTTTTCAATTTTACCACTGGGACGTTAGTTGGATACCAAATGTATACCAATTTCATACTAAGATTTGACTTAATTTTTCCAGTCAATATCAATCGCATACAAACATTACCTATTTTTTGAGTATACATTTGAGAAACACTGAATACACAAATGATTAACTAGCACACATAATAAATATTCTTAAATTATAATTCATTAACTTAAAAGACAAAATAAATCAAAACATGAGTTTGCCACCATAAAACAACCAAATAAAAATAAAAATAAACTATGTCTTTTTTTCAGAAGGGTAATTTGAACATGTCTTGCTATTGTGTTCCTCCCGACGACATGTACTGCTCGTAATCTTAAACCTCTTGAATTTCACATCAACAAATCATTTACAAGTTGTGATCTCCGTATAGTTCTTTTTGATCCATGCGACAATAATTTCTGCTCCGACACTTTTTGAATTGCATATTTTTCTGTTTCATCATAAATTATTGTGTCAATATTATATCATACAAAAGTACAAATAACTTTTATACATATGTTATATCAATATACAAATTTCATACCATTTTTATGCTTACAAAATTCATACAAAACTTAAAATACAAATGTTATTTTAAAACAATTTCATGTGTTATTACAGAATACAAAAGTAAAAACACATATGTTATATCAGTATGCAAATTTCATACAATTCATATTCACACATTTCTTACATATTTCATGCCAAAAGTTATCAATTATTCATATCAGGATCATGCCACTAGAATACCAAAATAATTCCAACTTAGAAATATTAATTTTCATTTCTTTAATAAACAGTATACCAAATTCATTACATTATTATTCTCAATATTCATTACAATATAATGCCAAAAAAAAATCCAATCAAACCAAAAATCGTACGAAAACATTATCGATTGTCATACATGCTTGGTAGTATAAGTATACAAATTCCAAAGAAAAAATTATCTATTTTTTTAACCAAAAATATACCCAAAAAAAATGCGTCAGACAAATAATGAACAAATTTAATGTTCATACCAAAATATAACATTATACATTTTTTTAAAAACGCCATAATTCAAATTATTATACACAACAAAAAATCTGAAATCAGTATACAAATTTCATATAATTATTATGCACATTTTTCATACCTATTTCATGCCAAAACTATACCTATTTCATTACATAAGTCGTCACTTTTTCACAGCAGAATCATGTCACTATAATACCAAAATAATACCACTTTTAACTATTAATTGTCATTTATTAGACAAATAGTATATGAAATTCATTCAAATATAATTCTAAAATCGTACCAACATGGTATAACCAATATACCAAATTCAAATAAATTTTATGTAATTTTTTAACCAGAAACATACAAAAAATGAATGTTCAAACAAAAATCTATACCAATTTCAAACAAAATTTATGTAATTTCAAAAGTGAATATTCATACCAAAAATGCCATAATTAAAACTATTATTCACAAACAAAATCTGAATATTTTTTTTTCCGGAATCACTGTTCATAATTTTTTTGAACGTTTGATTTGTATTACAATACAAATAAAAAATCGCAAAGAACACTAACCTGAAGGATCCCATCTACCACTATGTTTTATTAATACTAATAAGATGCCGTTCAGAAAATAAAGATTATTGAATAAAAACGAATATGAATTAGATGAGAGTGACAAGATTTCTAGAAAAAAATCGAAGAGAGAGAAACATGAAAGAAAATGGATGAAATCAGAATTTTTAATTAATTTAACAAATTAGAGTGAAATAAGGAAACTAAATATTCTTAATTAGTTTGAATTTCCTTAATTTATGCTAATTAGTAATTATCTTCAATCAATTCAAATTTAATTAACACATTTATTTCCGTTTTTTTACCTTTTTTTTCCAGAAACGAATTATTTTATTTTTTTATCTTTTTATTTTTTTCAAATTTTTTATTTTACAATTATTTAAAAAAAGCTCTTTTTTAAGAAACTGTTACAACCTGAAATATTTTATTGTTACAACTTGAAAGTTTAATTCTACTGCTATAACTTGAAAATATTAGTCTAATATATGTCATATATGAAATTTTCACATATTTATACTGTTTTATTTATACTTTTAAATAATTATTTGTCTTACTATAAATTAAGAGTTTCCTACTATATATCTAGGATGATACACCTAGATACATGTATTTTGTTATCAAATATACTAAAATAGGGAGAGAGGCGAGCAAGATGGGGAGAGAGGTGAACGAGATGGGGGAGGGAAATAGTCGTGTAACCTAGATGCATGAGAATCACACTAGATACATGTATTTGTATGTATCTAGTGTGATTCACATGTATCTGAAATAGTAGATATATAAGAGAGTGGTGAGCGAAATGGGAGGGAAGCGAAGGAGATTTGTCTATATATGTATCCCAGATACGTGAAAATTCACTTGAATATAGTGTATCTAGAACAAATTACACCTAATTTTGACATCATGTATCCCGAGATACATGTATCGAGACGTACCTAGACGCACCAAAATGTGATAAGATTTGTAAGATTCTAAATTAAAGTGTATCTAAGTAATTAACTCCTAAACTAGTGGGATTTCTGTAAGGCTTAATGGGTAATTTTTGTGATAAATAAAATTTTTGAGTAAGAAATTTTGACTCAATAGACATTTTGTCTAATTTTCTCGAAAGAGATTTTGTAACTTTTTGAGGGCTTATTTATGCAAATATCCATTTTTATGTTATTATTCAGATTATATTTTTCCTTAAAAAATTACACAAGCATAACTCTGAAAAATTATCCCTTTTAGATAATGATATACTAGAAATAATGTTTGCTCATATATTGCTTAACTTTATGGATAAAATATTAAATTATTAAGTCTAACGTTTACTCAAATGCATCTTTAAATCGTTGTATAAAAGATTATTGTTATATAAAAAGGGGTAACAATTCTCTTAAAAAAAGAGAATCGGCAAAAAATATGCTTTCTGAGCAATATTTCTATTAATTTCTAAATTATTTAACCTTCATTGTTTTATTACTGAATTTATTACAATTTGTTACACTTTTAAAATTTTATTATATGATTATTTATATTCAATATTAAATCATTTTTGCTTGTACTCGTAACTAGACATATACTATTACAGTTAAACCTCATCATAATAGTTATTTTTTATAATAATATTTGTATAAACAACCTGATTTTCTCAAGGATTATTTTTTCATGTTACTCTATATTTTATTTTTCTGTAACAGGATTCTACTTATAACAACAATGACATTCATTATATCAATACACTATTTATAAAACAATTACCTCTTTATAATAATCGTACTCCACTATTTTAAAAATATATGTATATTATGTATAAAAATTAAATATTTATGAAAATCATTATTAATATCAGTATCACACCTAATAAATTCCAAGAAAAAATGTCTAATCAATTATATATGGTTATAATTTTCATAAGGAAGGCTACTGGTGGACGGTGGTTTCCATTTTTGTACAAGCATGCTCTTTATATTTATTTTTTTGGTTAAATTAAATTACAAATATATTTTCTTTTTGGTACAAAAAATTATTGAATTATTTTTTTGCATACTTTTATTTATAGTTATTAAATTATCTTTAAAAGTTGAATATCAATACAAATAAATACATATAATAATATTTCATAATAAGAATTATGAAATTTTCAAATAAATTCTATCGTTATAATGAGGTTTGAGTGTAGTCTGTATTCAAATTACAATTTCCACAAACTCATATGTAGAAAATATTCACCTCCTATTTAATATAGTAATTAACTCAATGACTAAATTGGAAATGACGGTGGATCATAAATTCATAATTGATAAGATTGCTAGTGGACGGTGGTAACGCGTCTAATATTATTATTACGTAGCTTTAAAGATGGTAATGAAATGGCAAGTAGGGCAATTCAAAATCGAATTGAAAAAATATTATTGATTTTATGATAATGAGTTATTAGTTAATGGTTCATTGAAAAAATTTGATGTTATTTTTATTGAGTGGACAATTTTGTAATGGACGTTTAAGATTTTTTTGCTTAACGAGTTAATCGATAATTCGATATATAACTCAGAATAAATCTTGTGGGTTCATTATGTTTTACTACTCAAATTGTTCAAATAATGTAAATTACTTGATAATTTTTGGAATACCTATTTTGTTTCAGTTATCACATTGTTTGTAAGTAACTTTTAATGAATAAATTTTTTCATGTGCTATCTTATAAACTGTTAACACAATAACCAAATCAATAACAATTAGTAATCGTTATCTTACCACCATTTAACGATTTAACATATGTATGAATCGATAACTGATAAGTCGAACTAATAACTTTCAAAATCAAATTGAACCGATCAAATAAACCTTATTTGGTAAGTACTCCGTTATTCTTAATCGAATGTCTCAAATTCGAGTCTTGAATATAAAGTCGCTTTTGATAGTAAAATTTTACGACGATTAACTCGGATTAGTTGAGTTCCAAAAAAACAATACCAAATATCATATGAAAAACCAAAAAAGTCATTGTTTGAGATAATCTTATTAACACACTACAACAAAGAAAACGTTTAGCGCTAATTGAGTCAATATCATTGCATGCAAAGTTGCTAGAGCCTGTAATGACATTTATATATAATGTTAGTATCGCAAAATCCTTTATACATTATAGTGATGTTATCACTCATGCCTAATGATGTATCAATGTTGGGTTAAAAAAAGAATTATTGCCACGTAGGTGCCAGTTCACTACCCAAAATATTAATAAAAAAGATAAGGATAAATTTTTGTTAACTAAATGCTGACGTGTAAGTGTGAATTCTTTTGTTTGACTTAATTAGTACACTTCCTATCCCAATGAGAGTTATGGATAATCTTAATTTTCAAACATTTGAATTACTTAAAAATTAATTACATAAATCTATTTTTTAAGAAAATAAAGGTAAGAATTCTTATACAACATGTTTGTTATGTTGGTTTTGTAAAAAAAAATATATTCTACACTATCAATATATGAGATCAAAATCGTACTAAACTAGCTTACGTTTTCTAGTAATGTGCTTGGTACCACACATCGACTGATTCTAATCGAAAAAGTGCATAAATGATCATGCATGTAATAGTTCAGAAGTATATTTAGACTTTTTTCCTAAAAAAGAAATACTAAATATATTTAGAGTAATATAATAATGACAATACAATGAGAAGAATGACATAGAAAAAACATTAGTTTCATCGAAATTATTTTGTAAAGTGAATAAAGTTTATCCTCTTTCATAAATATTTTCCTATATTAGCTTCATATATCTTGATATTTATAGAAAATAAATACAATATTTTTGCAAAGTGCATCATTACTTTTTTGGCAATTCGTTCACTGTACAATTTTTTTGACAGCTAATAATAATAATAATTAATTAAAAATAAACTTGACAGCTAAGTAATAAAATTTGAATATATCTGAATATATATTTTTTCTATAAATATACTCCTATATTGACTCTTCGTATACTCTATATTCTTAGTCTTTTCTTCTTCATTTCTCATAATTTCTCTCTAAAAATAATAATTCTTAGTACTATAGTTTTTATTATTTGTTGAAAAAAAAATGGCTGGTGGTGGTGGAGGAATTAGTCATGGAAATAATGGAAAAGAATATCCTGCAAATTTAACTCTTTATGTTACTATTACTTGCATTGTTGCTGCTATGGGTGGATTGATCTTTGGTTACGATATCGGAATTTCTGGTACGTGTATGAATTTAGAATTTAGAGTCAGTCGATTTAGAATATGTATATATGATATATCTCAGTTTTTTTGTGTATGGATATGTTATTTGTTTGTTAACTTTAGGGTCAGTAGATTTAGAGTATGCATATATCTCTTCATTTTTTTTGATGTATCGATCCGTTATTTTTAAAATTTATATCTATATTCTATCTTGAAGAATATGAACTCACAAAATATTGAATTATAAATTTGGTTTTGTGTGTGTCAAACATTGTGTACTTATATGCTATGCTGCTCGGATTCAATACATATTTGTCAAACATTGTTAGAGAATCCGGAATAACATAACTTGTGTCATATGAAAAAATGTTGTCTCACATGTGTCTGATTCTCTAAAAATATTTTTTTAGAAAATTAGACATATATATAATTGGAGAATCGGAGCAACATAACTCGTGTTATATGAAAAAAAGAAGAAGATTGTGTACTTAATTATGGTCTATGTTGCTCGGATTCTCACACATCTAGATAGACATTATAGCAACATAACTCGTGTTATATGAAAAGAAGAGAAGAAATTAAATTGCTTACTATATTCTATGTTGCTCGAATTTTCACACACCTAGATAGACATTATCAGGAGAATTAGAGCAACATAACTTGTGTTATATGAAAAGAAGGAAAGAAATTGCTTACTATATTCTATGTTGCTCGGATTCTCACACATCTAGATAGACATTATCTGGAGAATTCGAGCAACTTAACTCGTGTTATGTGAAAAAAGAATTAAAAAGATGATGTACTTGTGTTCTATGTTGCTTGAATTTGGTCAGACACATTATTGGAGAATCCGAGCAACATTCTTGTTTTTTCTGATGATGTTTGTGTGTGTGTGTTTGGAACAGGGGGTGTGACATCAATGGACACATTCTTGAGCAAATTTTTCCATTCTGTTTACACAAAGCAAAAGGCAGACACATCAACAAACCAGTACTGCAAATTCGACAGCCAGACACTAACAATGTTCACATCATCATTGTACCTTGCTGCACTATTTTCGTCGATTGTTGCATCAACTGTTACAAGAAAATTGGGAAGGAAACTTTCAATGCTCTTTGGGGGTGTCCTGTTTTGTGTTGGGGCTTTGATAAATGGTCTTGCTAGGGATGTTGCTATGCTCATTGTTGGAAGAATTTTGCTTGGTTTTGGTATTGGATTTGCCAATCAGGTGATTTTTTCGCGATTTCAATTTGCTACATGACATGTTTTTATTTGATTAACATGTTCCTTTAGTTCTTGCTTTTGATATCTATCATTGTCATTTGTTGTTTATTGTATTTTTCGATTGGATTTGAATTCGCCACATAACATGTTTTTTTTTTGTTTGATTAGCATGTGATCCCGTAGTTCTTGCTTTTGATATCTATCATCATCATCATATGTTGTCTATTGTGTTTTGATTGGATTTGAATTCACCACATGACATGTTTTTTGTTGTTTGATTAACATGTGAACCTGTAGTTCTTGCTTTTGATATTTATCACTCTATGTTGTTTATTATGTTTCGATTATCATATTATTTAGCTGTTGTTATTGTTCCTTGTATGCTCTGCACTGCTTTCCTTATTAACTACTATGCTTTCTTTATTGTTTTTTCCTTACTTTGCTTGTATTTGTTGCATTTGAATCGCGTTCTTTAAAAAACAACCTCTCTACCTCCACGAGGTAGTGGTAAGGTATGTTGTTTGATGGTTGACCCCACTTGTGGAATTTCACTGGATATGTTGTTGTTGTTGTAACATGTTCTTGGTAAATTTGTTATGCAGTCTGTACCTTTGTACCTATCTGAAATGGCACCATACAAGTACAGAGGAGCACTTAACATTGGCTTTCAATTGTCAATCACAATTGGCATACTTGTAGCCAATGTGTTGAACTTTTTCTTCGCGAAGTTTGACCGGGGATGGCGTTTGAGTCTAGGTGGCGCGATGGTACCTGGATTGATCATAACTGTAGGTTCCCTCCTCCTCCCAGAGACTCCCAACTCCATGATTGAACGTGGAAACAACGAGGAGGCCAAGACAAAGCTCAAGAGGATCAGGGGTGTTGATGATGTGGACGAAGAGTTCAATGATTTAGTCGTAGCTAGTGAAGCCTCAAGGAAAGTTGAGCATCCTTGGAGGAACTTATTGCAAAGGAAGTATAGGCCACATCTCACTATGGCTATTGCCATTCCATTTTTCCAACAACTTACTGGGATCAATGTGATCATGTTTTATGCCCCCGTCTTGTTCAAGACTATTGGTTTTGGTGGTGATGCTTCACTTATGTCTGCTGTTATTACTGGTATAGTTAATGTTGGTGCTACCATTGTTTCGATTTATTATGTCGATAAGTTGGGAAGAAGATTTTTGTTCCTTGAAGGTGGAATTCAAATGCTCATCTGCCAAGTAAGTTTAAAATCTCATTTTCTTACATAGTTTCATTCAAAAACGGTTGCAAGAGACTGTTTCCATCACTTGTAACATTTGGTGTGGTATATACGCAACCTCACCTCAATTGCTAGTCACATGACAACGCGATTGTCTATTTTAATGTGCAGATTGCTGTGGCAATATGCATTGGAACAAAATTTGGAACAGATGGTTATGCAGGGGAATTACCAAAGTGGTATGCAACATTAGTAGTCATATTCATATGTATTTATGTAGCAGGATTTGCTTGGTCATGGGGACCTCTAGGATGGTTAGTCCCTAGTGAAATTTTCCCACTCGAAATTCGTTCAGCAGCACAAAGTATCAATGTATCTGTCAACATGATCTTCACATTCATAGTCGCGCAAGTGTTCTTGACACTCTTGTGTCACTTGAAGTTTGGTTTGTTCATCTTCTTCGCGTTCTTTGTATGTGTTATGACAGTTTTTATCTACTTCTTCTTGCCCGAGACGAAGAATGTGCCTATTGAAGAGATGGTTGTTGTGTGGAAACAACATTGGTTTTGGTCTAGGTTCATGACTGAAGTTGATTACCCTGGAGCAGCAGCAGCTAATGTTGAAATGGCAAAAGGGGACAATGGGAGCAAATTAGTATAGACATATTTATATTATAGTAAGTATTAATTTGACAAAAAGAATATATGAAAAGGAGGTGTTTTATGTAATGTTTTGTTAGTTTAAAGAACATATAGTTTGGCAACATATTTTGGAAGTTCTATTAAATTTTGTGGTCAATTTGTGTCAAGTTGAATCACTTCCTCTACTCTTTGGTCCATTATATTTGAGGTAAACTAATTTCGAGGTTTAACCTGGTACGTCTAAATGTCTAGTTAAAGATGGAGAAATATTTATTTATCTGTTTGTCAGTGGAATTGACCTGTTTTAAGATTACTTAACACACTCGTGTTTTTGATAAAATAGTCTAACTATTATCACAAGATAAAAATAAGTATGCTTACACATCACCATCCCCGATCTCACCTGTAGTTGTCATCTTGTCATTTGACTTGTCTTTTCATAACAAGTGTGGGTTTTTGACTTTTGAAGAACAAGTAAAAAAAAAATTTTAAAACAAAAAATAAAAATGAAAAGAGGTAGAGACCTTCCTTTATTATATATAGTAAGTAAAGTACTTATTTATTATTTTTGGAAGATATTTCTTGATTTTTTCTTGGAGAGGAAGGCAAGGGTTGACCCCAATCTTGTCTAAACATATAAATGAAAAATCAAGTTTTGTTTATAATATAAAACATATATACAAGAAATATTAAGTTTTGTTGATGTATAAACTAATGAGCCATTTGTTCATGTATTTTTTTTTAAAATATAATATTTAGTTTTACATTGAATTAACTTTTTTTATATAAAAAATAACTTTTAAACTTTTGAAAACAAACATACTTTTTAAAGTCAAACACGATCAAATATAACTCATATTCGTCTTTTCAATTCAACTTTAAATAAATCATAAGTTATAAGCTTATCCAAACATATTCTAAGTTTACAACATATGAATGAAAAAATATGTATCTCAATTTTGTATTTGAATAAAAGAATAATGCTTCTACAAAGATCTTTCATGTATTATTTTAATTATATATATATATTTGTTAATTGTCATAAAATCAATTAATACCAAACATTGAGGAATAAGTAAACTAATCCTTTGCAATTTGAATTTTAGAAAAAAAACTTAGCAAAGATCTCTCGTGTAATTTCAGATTTTTTTATTTATAAATTAAAAATATGTTATAAACATTGAATTTATAAAAGATTACAAAATGAAATAAATTTCATTTGTTTCTCCCGATCAAATACAATAATAATATACTTAGTACTATAATCACAAGTCGAGAGTATTTTCGATAAACACTTAGCTAAATAACACATCTCAAATATTCAATTTGAAAAAAAATAAATACTAATGAAAGCAATAACAAAAACAACAAAAATGAAAACAATAACAACAAAGAATAAAACACTGGAAAAAACATACATAATACAATTGAAACAACTAAAAACAACTTATAATACTAAAATCTAAGAATACGATAATAAATTTGATCAAATAAATCACATATAATAAAAAAAATGATAACAATAATATATATATATTTTAATTATTATTATTATTATTATTATTTATAAAAAAGTATATATTGTATAAATGGCAAATTTTCAAATTAAAATTGACATGACTTTTGAATCTTGATCCACCAACTCCCAATTGGTGGGAATTGCCCTCTACCTCAAGATCCAAAACTAATTTATTTATTTATTTTTAATTTCCTATTTTCTCATATATTTCTTTTTTCTTTCTTTCTTCTTCTTCTACGCCGTCTAGGTTTTAATAAACCAAAAAAAAAAGAACTTTTTTTTTATAGCTAAATCAAAATTGTCCAAAGGAGAAGCAAAAAAAAATTCCTTTGTGACAATGGTTTCTTCTTCTTGTTGTTGCTCTTCAACAATAATTTGCCCTAATTGTTCTTCTAAGCTCCCATTATTCATCACCTGCGCACGTTAGCTTCAATTGAAACATCCCCAAATAGTCACCGATAAATCATTTTTGCATCGTCATGTCAAGGTTAGTTTGAAAAGAGATGCGGTTTTGATTTTATTTTATGTTTTTTTTATGAGTTTTTGATTTTTAATTTGTGGGGTTTGGTTATTTTGAGTTTTTAATTTGTGGGGTTTTGTTCTTTTCAATTTGTTGTTGATTCTTAATGTTGTTTTCTATATTGGGTATATAAGCAAAGAGGTGGGGGTGGGGGTGGGGGATAATATGAACCATAGTCAAAAGTAGATGGGTAAAGTTGGAGCATTTTTTTGTTTTTAATGGTAGTGTCTGGGCAAGCTTAGGCATATCTGGACTAAGTCAAGGTGCACAGGTAGCTGTGTCTGCCAAGGCTTGGACAAATAGGAAGAAATCACCTAGTGTTTTTGTGTATGCTGGGATTTGATGGTTCTGAATACACCTGGTTAAGTAAAATTGGAGCTTTTTCCATGAAGTATGTTGACAATTCCATAGTAGTTTGTGCTATAGCTCGGTAACATAAGGGGATGAATTCATCATAGTTAAACTGTTTTCATCAGATAAGAATGTTATTGGTTATTTGGATGTCTCGGAAGCTATGATATATTGAGACCTAACTAGTTAGTTACTAGCTGAGGTAGTGATTTTAAGTGGAAAGTTTTTTTTTTCTTTCGATTCGTGTGGGCTTTGGCTTTAGAAGAATACCTTCACTCTTTAGTTCTAGGCTTTGTATTTGATCCTTTTTAGCTTATTGAATGGAAGTAGGTACCAAAGATGAAGGTAAATGCCTACATATAAGTGAAAGAAGCGAATTTGTTTGGATATGAATGAGCAGCACCATAACTAATGTGGTCTGATCATCACAACGGAGTCCAATTGTTAGGTCACATAGAAGAAGAAGAAGCGAAATGAGTGGATTGCATGAAATTACTTTAATACCAAATCTCCACCGCACTGCAAATAAAATAAAAATGGTAATGTAGAAATGTAAAGGTAAGAAATGGAAGAGCAAAATTCTCAAATTCAACCTTGTTCCTCCTCCTTTCTTCTCCTGAAACCTAGGTTAGTCCAGACCCTTAAATAACAGAAGCATAACCAAGGTAAGTTGTCAAACGACTCGACATGTAGCAGAAAGATTTTTAGCAATCAATCAGTTGATCCTATATACTAGTTATTTATCAAAAGCAATAAAAATTGAATCCTTATGTAAAACTTATTGGTCATTGTTTGCTAAAATATCATGCTTTTGTATGGCATAGTTTTACCATGTTTTCAGAGTAGAGCCTACAAGACCACAAATGTGTGTTTTGACCTGGATAGGGGATATGAGAGGGCGGGGGGGGGGGGGAGAGGGGGGGGAAGAGGACCATAAGAGGGGTTCATTGACAACAACAACAACAAACCCAGTGCAATCCCACCAGTGGGGTTTGGGGAGGGTAGGATCTCCAGGGGGAGGGGGATATGAGATATCTGTTGGGGGGGGGGGGACCATAAGAAGGGTTCATTGACAACAAACCCAGTGCAATCCCACAAGTGGGGTTTGGGGAGGGTAGGATCTATGCATACCTTACCCCAACCTTTATGGGGAAGAAAGTTCCTGTGGCACTGTCAAATATTTAAGAGAAGTTAAAACGTGGAGGGAGCATAGCTGTTCTTGAGTTATTTTTGATTCCATTAGTGAATTCCTAATGGATTTTGTTCTCACGTATTGATTATTTTAATAGTACTTAATTTGCTTTTGAATGCCTTGGTCTTTTGTTGTCTCTGAATGCATTTTGTAACTCGCAATTGTACTTTTGACTGTTAATGCAGATTCTTTAGAATAGGTAGTATTAAAAGAGTTGCACAATCCCTTGAAAAAAGTCAGAGAAGTGCCTATTTAGGAGAAAAACATGGATTGCTTGGTAGGGTTGGGATATGTTCTTCAAAGTACAGATTTTATGGACGATACACATCTTCTGCTAGAGGATATGCTTCATTTACTGGGTACAGAGTACAAAACAGTATGCTCAACAATTTTCACAAGATACAGTCTGCCACTTCGTCGAGCAATCCTAAAGCACATCATGCTCAACTTGCTTGGAGGAGGTTCTTGCTGATTTCTTTTTACAGGGGAAGAACTTTTATTCCATTAAATAGAATTGCTCAAGCAGTTAGTTTGGCTCTGTGCCGCTCTGCAGTTGTTGTTCCTGGTATATTTGCCTTAAGATATGGAAAGAATGTAGCAGTGGCAGAGGCAGAGGCCATGCCGGTTGTGGACCTTTCCTCGCCAAGGAATACATTTTATCTACGTGCACAAGATAGTCATGTCTTATTTACTCGACTAATCCTTTCAGCATTTGAAGGTGCTGTTCTTTTGGTGAGAGCTTTTTATTTGGCAATCCTGTTCTCTCCAAGCATTGCAATGGCGCCATTTGCAGAAGTTCTGGGACCTAGGTACAGGAAAATATGGCTTCAGGTTGTTCACCGGACTCTTGAAAGAGCAGGTCCCGCATTTATAAAATGGGGCCAATGGGCGGCTACACGGCCAGATCTGTTCCCAAGAGACTTGTGTGCTGAGCTGTCAAAGCTTCATTCAAAAGCTCCTGAACATAACTGGGCCTACACAAAAAAAGCTGTTGAAAAAGCTTTTGGTCGCAAGCTTTCCGAGATTTTTGACAATTTTGAGCAGACCCCTGTAGCATCTGGAAGTATAGCTCAAGTGCATCGTGCTTCCTTGAAGTCTAGATATCCTGGTCGTGAGAACAAGCCCATGAAAGTGGCTGTGAAGGTTAGACACCCTGGAGTTGGTGAATCAATTAGAAGAGACTTTGAGATTATCAATGTAGTTGCAAAATTGTCAGGGTTCATACCATCACTTAAGTGGCTTAGATTGGATGAAAGTGTCCAGCAATTTGCTGTCTTTATGATGTCACAAGTTGACCTAGCAAGAGAAGCTGCCCATCTAAGTCGTTTTATTTATAATTTTCGAAGATGGAAAAATGTCTCTTTCCCTAAGCCTGTTTATCCATTAGTACATCCTGCCGTGCTGGTGGAAACATTTGAGGAAGGAGAAAGTGTCGCCCACTATGTTGATGAACTTCAGGGTCATGAGCGACTTAAGAGTGCTCTTGCTCATATTGGAACTCATGCACTTCTCAAGATGCTTCTGGTAAGTTTTTCTTTGATGTACTTTGTTCGAATTGTTTGTATTATCATGGATTTGTTTGTGGTTCATCATATAGTAATTGGTTTCTTAAAAATTGTCTTTTTTTTAAATTATGTGCCACACAACAACGCATTTATCTTTTTGGGGAAAAAAAGAGAAGAAGATAAATGCGTTGTTTTTTTGTTTTTGTTTTTTTTGTTTTTTTTTTTTCAAAAAAACAACGCATTTATCTTCTTCTCTTTTTTTCCCCAAAAAAGCAACAACAACAACATACCCAGTGAAGCCTAGCTCGAGTGGCAAAAGGTGGAGGATTTGTGCGAAGCCCGGTATTTAAGTGGAGAAGGGTAGAGGGGCGGATCCATTATCCACCGAGTTTAGAAGGTTGTGATTGGTCCAAAGGGCGGGTCACATACGGATTTTTCGGTTATAAAAAAAAACACCCAGTGAAATTCCACAAGTGGGGTTTGGGGTTTCCAAAAAAGCAAGAAGCTAAAAGGTGTATAAGAATACTAATCAATATGGTGTATAAGAATTCTCAAAACTTTTCCACATGCTGTAAACTTCGTTAAAACATGACATAAATAAAGCTAATTTGATATTCCTTAGTATTATTGGTTTCTTTTTTCTTTTTTCTTTATACATAAATCTTTGATGAGTATTGGACTCATATATGGGTCTATACACTCCAAGGGGTTGTTTGGTAGGGTGTATAAGAATACTACTCAATATGGTATATAAGTAATGTTGGAATTAGTTGTGGATACCTGCACCCAAAGGTGTGGCCTAGTGGTTAATGAAGTGGCTGAGAGCTATGAAGTTTCAGGTTCAAATCCCAACAGAGACAAAAACACTAGGTGATTCTTCCATTATGTTCTAGCCTTGGTGGACAAAGTTACTTGATACCTGGTGTTGGTGGGAGGTGGCAGGTATCCCGTGGAATTAGTCGAGCCCATCACCACGGGCATCCAAAAAAAAAATTAGTTATGGTTACCTCCATCTCAAAAAGTAATGCTGAGATTAGTTATACATATATCATTTTTTATTGATTGTTTGGGTTGTATGAAATGACTAGGGTGTATTAGAATAGGATAGTATTGAATAGTCCTATTAGAATAGGAATTATCCCCCATATTGTTATTGTCATAGTTTACTATGTATAAGAATAGTGTGTATTAGTAATACATTGGTTGAAGACATTTCCAAACAATGGATTGGATAAATACCAAAGCTGATGAACATATTATTTTCTCTACTACCTCCAACCAAATGATCCCTAAGAGCAAATAATGTTATATGCTTGTGCAAAGATACCCTATATGCTCTTGCTTGATGTCTCCATTCATTATGCATGTGCATATGTTATTGGTTATTCAGATATATTCCTTTTTGCTCATCTCACGTTTCTTCTGCACAAGATAATGAACAGCATTTGTCTTCGCATCAAGAAGTTACTTTCTTCCAATATGTTCAGGTGAAGCTTATAACTGGCTTCACCCTAATTCTCTCAAAGTTGCTTCCAAATAAACTCACTTTGAGATATATGCTGTAGCTTGTACACAGGGGCAAGTGGCAACCTACTAATTATTGAGAGTGGGCAGAACGCTGAGTTCTTTACTATTTTGTTGCTCTTCACATGGTCCTTTCATGCTAGTATATTATGTGAAAGCTTAGATGTAAAATCGACATAATAAATGGAAAGCGGAGATGTGTGTGTTTGTGTGAGAGATATTTTACTAAGGTACACTTCTTTCTTTCAGGTTGACAACTTCATGCATGCAGACATGCATCCAGGAAATATTCTTGTCCGTGTACCAAAGCACAAGTCCTCTCAGAAACGTATATTCAAGTCAAAGCCACATGTGATTTTCCTTGATGTAGGCATGACTGCTGAACTTTCTCAGAATGATAAGTTGAATTTGCTTGAATTCTTTAAGGCTGTTGCTCGTCGAGATGGCTCCTCTGCAGCGCAGTGCACTTTAAATCTATCAAAGAAGCAGAATTGCCCTAATCCAGATGCCTTCATTAAGGTAAATTTCTTACTCAATTCAAAATTTCTTTTCTATTTCAAGGCGATTCTCAAAGACTTGAATTAGAAACTTGGATATGCTTGTTTCTATTTACATAGTGACATTTGTTTTTGGACTGGTTTAACCAAAAGTACTTTGACTAGTTAGCTATCCTTGAAAATAATGTTCAATGAAGCAATACCATTAGAATTGATATGCTGGTTATTACTTTATGAGAAATTGGGCTGAATCTCCAATATACGGGTGTGGAGACATGGTTTCCCTGTTCTCTAAATGGCTTTTTCTCTTTTAGGAAGTTCATCAATATGCCTTCTGGGTGTCAGCATTAGGGAATTGTCCTGAATGTTTACCCTTGGTAGAAGAGCATGCCAAACTTCTTCTTTTTTGTTTTGTTGATAAAGTAAGAGCATGCTATACTAATTAAAAGAGAAAGTCAAAGGGGTAAGGAAAACTAGGATGCAATGTGCCAGAACCTTGACGTTGCTTTTCCTGCCATCATGAAATCCTCATCTACTCCGGTCTCCGGGTTAAGACTTGCAATCAATTAGTCCTTTACTCGACATTGGTGTCAAAGGAAGAGCACAATCTAGAACTATATATGGAAGATCATGATTACTGGGCATTGTAGTCAATGTCATATCCATATCCTTCCAAGTGACAGCAACTAGTGACCACTTCTTATAAACATCCTGCAGAGCCAAATCCAATTATATTCTCTTTGTGTTCATGATGTCGGGAAAGTCAGATGCACAGAGATAGTGGCGACTTTATCAGTTCACATACTGGTGTAGATAATTGTGAAATCAGCTCGCTTGCTGCTTATCTCTTGGAATGCTCTGGTTATAATGAATGGTGAAAACATGGTTTTCTTATAACATCCTTGAACTGCTAAAATGTTCCTTTAAAAAATGATCTATTTTTTTCCAAAAACTTCACACATCATTGAGGAAATTGTAGAAAGAGAAGTTGTTAGGGAGTAAAACGTTTTGGCTGACAGACTATCTCAGATAGGACTAAACTCTGCAAGTATGGATGCAAATATGCTACAACTTTATGAGCTACCTCCATCGTTGGTGGCTACTTCTCTTGAAGATGATAGGATAGGAATGTCTTCCTGGAGACGGACTAATCATAGAAGCTCTTCAGTTGTACTAGTCAGCATTTATCTAACTTCCAACGGGTTGAAAATATTAGCACTGCTACTAATACCCCTGCTCCCCCTATGTTAATACCTTTTCACCAAAAAATAAAAGAAAGAGAAGTTGATACATAAACGAAATAGGTTATCAGGGTGAAACTTTGCATCTGGTCTTTTTAGGTTTTTTTTTGTTTGGGGGGTGAGGGGTGAGTGTAGGGGTGATTGGGTCCAAAGTTCAAGAAAAGATTTATGGACCGCCTGAATCTCGAGACCATTTCTTATTGTCAAAAACTCTCCCAATCCTTCTTCCCTAGAATTTTTTGAATATTTCAGGAGGCCCCTTTTCGTACAGATGCTCATAGGTGAAGGAGGCCATCCTTTGCTCCTGTCAGCTGGATCAAAACCGTGTTCCAATGTGCAAGGCCCTCTCCTGAAGAGGTCAAATAGTCATGATCCATTCATATTACTTTTGTCTTATGGACTGTGTCTAGCGGCTGGTGAATCCTATCCTGTACCTGAACTGGATTTGGATATTCAATTCAACCACACTACCCTACATGGAAGTTTAATGGTCTTGGGACATAATTTCCCTGGATTTTAGACTCCCTTTCTCTTTAACCAGCGATTCTCTTAGTTCCGATATATATATGTGTGTGTGTGTGTGTGCGCGTGCACGTGTGTGTTGTTTCCATTGTTCTTGATTCATTGGTGTTAGTTCTCATACCCCTAGTCCTAGAAATATATGATTGTATAATGTCTTTTTATATCCACTGCCAGTACATCTGTTTTGCTTAGGATTTGTGCCAGTACATCTTTTTTAGTCTGTCTTCTTATTATACAGGAAGTGAAAGAGTCTTTTGATTTTTGGGGGACTCCGGAAGGAGATTTAGTCCATCCTGCGGACTGCATGACGCAACTACTTGAACAAGTTAGGCGTCACAAAGTGAACATTGATGGCAATGTGTGCACTGCGATGGTTACAACTTTAGTCCTGGAGGTAGTTACTTTCGATATCACTTGAGCTTATATTTTTAGATTATAAATAATTAATGAGTGAAGGTAAAAAACACACCTAAAGTATCCTGATTTTTTGAGTTTCAAACCTGAACTATCATGTGTACGAGTTTCCTAGCTGTACTATCACTAACTGTTTATCAAAACACATCTCAACTATGAGTTGTTCTCTTTTCATACCTGAACGATGGTGATATTTCAGGTAGGAAAAAGGAATAACTAATAGTTGAACTATTTTTTGATAAATAGTTGATGAAAGTTCAGGTAGGAAACTCAAAAAACCGGTATACTTTAGGTGTGTTTTTGACCCTTCACTCATAATTAAATGGACTCAGAATTTTTGCTTTTCCGTAGTTTAGGATGAACTGGTAATTATAAAAGCTACTCCCTCCATTTCAATTCGTTTGTCGTACCTTCCTTTTTAGTCTGTTTCAAAAGGAATGCCTCTTTCCTTTTTTGGCAACATTCTAACTTTCTACATGGCGTGTTTAAGGCCACAAGATTGAAGGGCATTTTGGTACATTTTACATATCTTAGTTAAAAATTAGAAGATTCAAAAGTCTTTTTTACTTAAACTCCGTGTCAAGTCAAATCTAGATAAACAAATTGAAACGGAGGGAGCACATGGCACTACCAATGATTACTTGACCGTACCCTTTGTCACTCTCTACCTGTTGACAACAAAGGGAATAAACCCTAATGAATATTATTGCTTCCGTACCATACGTGACACTGTTAATCTTGTCGCTGCAGGGCTGGCAACGGAAACTTGATCCAGATTACAATATAATGCACACACTACAGACCTTGCTTCTCAAAGCCGACTGGGCAAAGGATCTTTCCTACACAATCGAACAGGTCATGGCTCCATGAAACTTCCCTCATGTTACTGCAAACAAATTGTCTCACGAATCGTGATATACAATACACAAATGTATATTTTAGCCCCAAAAGACCAAAATCATGTCTCTAGTTTACATTTTAACCGATTTAGATAGCCACATATCTGCCTCACAAGATTTTGTTAGTGAAAAGAAATCTTTGATATATATATATCGATCACCAATAATACTGACCTTCGGGAGCTTGACACTTGCGGCAACAATGGCAAAAGGAAGTGTAGTATCTTCCTTAGTTAATTCATTGATTTTTCTTATTTTTTTTCTCCTTTTCTCATAGTAGTTTTGTCTAGGGAAAAGGAGGACGAAGACGTTAGAATTTTGTTCTCATCCCTACAGTTTTCCTCTCAATGTATGTAATTTTTCTAGTTTTTGTTGTGCTTTATTATTCAATATTAGAAGAAAAAAGATAATTTTGTGTGAAGCTGTTAATTGTTGGTTGCTATTGTTAAGCTGTTGAAAGAACTAAACGTACATATGAGTTGTGTCTATATAATGCTTTCCCTATTGCTTGTTATGTCCTCTTCACTTCTGTATTTTCTTTTTCAAACTGCTTTGGTATGCGTTATTTAAGTTGAGACTCTTTCGGTAACAATCTTTTTACCTCCACGAGATAGGGGTAAGGTTTGTGTACAATGTATCCCCATGCTTTACCTTTGATATTACATTGGATATAATAACAAAGAAACTTTTTGCAAAATTGATACAATTTGGTTGGCTCTATATGTTGATATGCACTAAAATCTTTTGTATTCACTATGACACTTGGAGTTTGTTATACTTCATAGCTCCTAAAGGCATTGGTATAGTCTCCAGGCTTAGGGATTTGTGACTTAGGTCACAGATTTAAGCTCTATATTGTGCAATTTACGCCTCGTATTTAAGTGGAAAAGGGTGTAAGGTGAATGAATTATGCTCAAGTTTTGAATGTTGTGGTCGGTTTCAAAGTAGGTGTCAAGCCTTTCTGTTGATATGGGCTTTTGGGAAAGACTAGTCTGTTATCCTTAGAGTAATTTTTATTTGTTGAGCGATCATCCTACCATTGAAATACGCAATGTTAAACTTTGTATATTAGATAGTAGATGATGATTATTTGCATTTGGTGTTTATACCAAATCAATAAGTACATGACACATGTTATTATAATATACTCTTTTCACTATATACCACTTTTTTTTCCATATATCCTCATGTAATATAAAAATCATTTCATATTTTTATTCTGCTTCTTTCTAATAATTTATGTGCCAATATCTCTGTAATGCATATATAAAAGTTCTCGAAAAAACACTTATGATTACAACAATTATGAATTCCCTAATAAATACAATATAAACAATTAATAAATTAGTTCCTATCTAATCCTACTCAAAATACATGTGAAAAATAATCATACAACAAATTTCATATTATTTTTTTTAAAAAAAAAACAAAATACCTATCTAAAAGGGAACCTTGGAGAAATAATGCAATATTGTCTCAGTGTGATCTTGATATTTACGTCAGGATAAGCTGTCTATATTGTACCCTTCAGGTGCAAGCAACTCTTCTTCGAACCATGTGTAAAGAAGGGATATTTCAGGAACTAAACTATCTTATCTTCTACGAAAAAATGTCTAACCCTCAGCATCTTCATTTACGATACGAAGAACTTGTTTGGGAGGATCATTTCTCCAAATTTGTGGTTTTTTAAAATGATGTCCTAATTGTGCAAATTTATCTGCAGCTCGATTTCCTTCTCTAAAAACATGTGTTACAATACAACTTTTAATTTTAGGAATAAGTAAATTTATACAATTTATTTGTTTTTGCACTTCTACACATCTAACAACTCTTTTTTGTACAATAACTTCAACCAATGACTTAGAATCTCCTTCAAGCCACACTTCTTCCCAACCATTTTCCAATATTAACTCGAGACCTCTAGTTAAAGCTGCTAATTCAGCAATTGTGCTATTAGATTTTCCGATTGATTCAGCATATCCTAATAAAAATTCGGCCTCGTGGTTCCTGAAAATACCTCCAATGCTTGATTTTCCTGTTTTGCATTTGCATGATCCATCAAAATTTAATTTTGTCCATCCTATTTTTGGTTTTTGCCATGATACTGGAATTAAATTTGAACTTTCCTTGTGCCAATTTCTTAGAAGTAATTGAAATGGCTTTTGATGAATCACCCTTTGATATCCCAATATTCTAGAAATATACAACATTTTTTTATTTTTTATTTTTGGTTTTATTGCCTACTTTTTTGAATAATCATTCGGAGGGAAGAAAATGTAAAAACTAAAAAAAATAAAAAATAAAATTAATCTTGGATGAAAAAAATATCTCCATGATAAAAAATTATGTCATGATGAATAAATATTGCAAAATCAAAAGTGATCCTAGTTATGCTTACCCTTTATAGGAGGAAATGAAAATTGTAAAATAAAATCAAAAAGATTAATTTCAAATGAAAAATATAGTCCCATGAGCAAATATTACAGAATTAAAAGTGAACCTAGTTTTGTATACTTTTATATGAAGAAATGAAAACATAAAAAATAAAATCAATTTTTTTTAATCTTGGATAAGAATTATAGTTCTATGAGGAAAAACTCCTTTCATGATAAAACTTATGACCGATGAAGAAAATATTATGGAATGAAAAGTGACCTTAGTTTACAATCAGATGAATGAACCACCGGAGAAGCTTGTGTATGCATGAAAGTTGGTTTAGTTTCTCAAAATTATGAATACAAAGAACATGAGGATGCAATATACATTAAGACATTTAAATTAAGCATGAAAAAAAATAATGAGATCATCTCTTAAACAATAATGAAGATATAAATATGTATTTTTTGCATGGAGGAGTTTGAGTGCAATGAAAGGAAGGTAAATTATTCATTTTTGAGTTATGAAGGCAAGGCAAAGAATTGAACTTTTCTTGAAAGATTTATGAATAAATATTCTATAAATTAAGACCATTATATATATGCAATGGAAAATCAGTCATCATTTAGTGGACTTGTTTAAAACTTACTAGTTACCATTTATATTTAACTGTCAAAAAGAAATAGTTAATGATTCTTAAAAAAGCATCAAGAATATTCATTTTTTGTGTTTATGGTGGTTAAATATATAACCCTAATAAATAGGAGATTTTACACATTATCCATTAATTTTTGTTAAGTTTTCAAGAGTAATATTTTAAAAAGCCTAGATTTGTTTCGAAATTTACGTTTAAAGGACATCGCGATCATTGGTAGAGCTAGCTTGTGGGGAAATGCGTTATTTAAATCCCTTCGATGATAAATTATATGCGTAAAAGAGGTAAATATATATTATATATGTTTGCTATATATAAAATGTTGAATCACCTTAGCATAGGAGAATATTCTAGTTTAGTGATAAAATTGGTTAAAAAATCATGTAACCAAGATTATTGTCGAAATACCAAAATCTCTTACGTGGTGGTATATATATGTGATGTGTCAAGTAGTAATAAAGTTTTAAGTTGTATATCGTCTGTATAAATAATAAATTTCAGATAGACAACCAATCAAACTATTAAAATATCTCTCTTATACACTTATTATATGTTTGTCATATACTGAGAACACACCGACAACAATTACAAACTATTAAGATTATGGGAGTATTTTTTATAGTTAATATATAATCAACGGGTATGATCATTATACACCTCGTTTAACAATAAAAATTGGAGCAGGAGAAGGAGAAATGGGGGAGGGGATTACAAGATGGAGAATCGATCCACACCAACAAGGAGAAAATACATATAGACAACCAATCGAGCTATTAAAATCTCCCTTATATACTTATTATATGTTTGTCATACATTGAATATACACCGACAATAATTACAAACTATTAAGATTTATGAGAGTAATTTTTTTTTTATAAAAAAAACTGGGCCGATTTTTTAACTATACAACTTAACAATTGTATTTACATCAACATAACAATACTTTTTTTTTTCAAAAGTAGAATTTAATTTTAAAAAATAATAAAATTTCCAAATCAGCCATGCTTATCCCGATTCCCATAAATTTCTCCAATAATTTTACCTTCCCTAATTTATTCAAATATGCTATATATTATCTCCCATAAATAGAGGTTTCCTACCAAAACAAAACTCCCTTTCTCTGAGATGAACGACTATCGAACAAATGCATACCAATAATTTCTCAATTCTAATTCAACACAACGGGCGATGGGACTCATCAAGTAATTATATAAAAAATAATTCTCATGGTGTTTTATTACGTGGTTGAATTTGATTTTTCACAAATATCTATTTTGTAATTTTTGGTAGCTATTCGTTTTGTTTAGTTTGTCAATTTTTGTGTAAATTAATTCATACTATTTGGTTGATGTTCTGGATCGTCGAAATTTTGGTGTAATTTCAACAACTTCATATGATTTTGTTGTACACTGATGTATCAAATTTGGTTTTTGTTAAAGTTTAGGTTTAATTGGTATGATGTGTGCCATATGATAGCAAATATTTTATATCAATAAGTTTGTGATATGTATTGTTGTATTTGTTTTGGTATGTGATCTGGTATAATTTTCGTTAATAACTGACACCAAACAAATAGCCTGATGTATGTTTTGGTGTATTGTTTCGTCAAATTTATATTATCTTACATATGAACATACACATATTAAAATGAGTGCAGTAATAAATTATTTGGTGCAATTGGTGGTGTAAAAAACTACAAGTTTGATGATCTATGGTATATAATTAGAACCTCATAAATAAAAATATGGTATATATTTTAGTGTATTTTAAGTATGTGAATTGGTGTAAACAATAATATGAAAAATAGTTCCTACATTTATTGATGGTAACCTGATAAAATCATAAATTTTAAAAATTGGTTTAAGGGTATGTAATATTTGACTGTTGTTTTTTACGTTTATTAAATGGTTAAAATATTGGTAAAATAGTTTGGTATTTCTTTGACGAAGAATTTGTTATTTTAAACAAGCAATTACGTGGATTACAATATTGAAGGAGTTATGTATGATCCAACCACCAAATACGAAGACTTGATTAAATACAAAAATTAAATGTTTTGTTATGTATGTAATTTAAAAACTTAGTTTGTAATTAAATATAAGTAAATTGATATTTTGTTAATAAAGTCTTAAGTAGTATATTTTTATAATTTTCCCAAAAAAACTAGCTAAAATTGTTGTTAAGATCCCAAAAACTTTGTGACAAACTTGTATAAGATTGGGCTTTTATAGATCATTGTATAGCCCACTATATGAACGAAATGCCTTTGGACTCAATTATGTGGATCGTATTGAATAAAAAATCTCTTTTTCGGGGCATAAATTTATATTTTCGTATCATAATATTTCATAAGAAGTTATAACTTGTGCCACGAAAGAATTTATGTCCTGCTAGACATAAGGTCGATTTCTATTTTTTCGTATTTCGAGTAGGGTTGTTTTTGGCCAAATTTATATTTCCACATTAGTGTATGTCATATTCATATTGACTTTTCAAATGGTGGCAAAAAATTCATATCAGACTCGAAAATCTGGACATCCCACCTTAGAGTGTGTTTAGTAGAAACGTTTTTCAATTTTTTCATATTTGATCCGTCAAAATATTTTTTCTAGATAAACAAATTTCTTAAAATTGAGGGAAGTGATTTTCCAAGTAGGAAAAATAAGTTCAACATACAACATTCCGATCTCATTGTCTCCTCCCCACCCCCACCATCCCCAAATCACAACTCCCCACCCATTCCGCTCATACACTATTTTATCATATTACATATAAATATTTTTGGGATAATATATTTTTACTTACTTATCAAACACTAAATTTAAATTAAAAACTCGCTTATTTTTTCGCAAAATATTTCCTATGAAAATATTTTTACACCCCTAATTTTTACCTCTTGGAGTACAATTGCATGAGGTAAGCTTGTAGTCATGAAGCCATCATTTGCAACATTAGGGTAATTAATCAGTTTAAAAGAATGAACCCCCCGCCCCTCCTACCCACCCCCCCGCCCCACCCCAAAAAAAAAAAAAAAAAACCCCAATATATTGCTTAATCAAAATTAACACTGAAAGTTAAATTTGAGTACTTTAATTTGATATTTTAAACTTAAAATTTTATTATTAAAAAATCATATAAAAAATACTATAAATTGTAATTTGCTCATAAAAAATATATATTAAAATATTGATCAAAGTTCATATTCTTTGACTATCAAAAAGAAAATTACGACAAGAAAAAAGGAACGAAAGAATAACAATATAATAAATGATAACAATATATCATAAATTTTAAAAGTCGTTAATCTTTCATTTTCTAATTTCCTATCCCGTTAAATAACATCGCATAATAAATTGAGACAGAAAATATTTAGAAGCAAACTTTCAATCCCCATGACTGGCCATTATACATAAAAATAAAGTTGAATATAAAATAAAAATAAGAGTGAAATAAAAGTGAGAAAAGTGAGAAAAGTAAAAAAAGATATCATGATGGTGCTATCTTCATAGGGTGAAAGCGTGAAGGCAAAGAAATTCACCACTGTCTTGTCCTCTTATCCTTGACCACATACAAATTTGTGAAGCACATTAAAAAAAATTTAAAAATTATCGAGTATTCGAAATTTATTGATCTGATTAATTTAAATTCTACATATTACTCATTAAAGGGAGACATAGTCCCGCTCGCAATATACATTATGAGGATTCAGATTTGAAATCTTTTATTACGGGTGTAGAAATCTTGCAATAAGTTTATTCACATGGAGTTGTTTAAACATTAGATAGTGCTCACCACATTGTATAATTATAAAGAACTATAGTACTTTAGCATAGTATAATTGATCAAGTTAATTAATTAACTCTTAATTAAAACAAATTGTTTATTAATGTGAAAATTGTACTCAACAAGTAAACATGTGTTACTTGACAAAGTCATTTTGAACTTTAATTTCTACTTTCACAAGAATCAATAAATTTTTATAACAGTATCATTCTTTTATAGACAGGAAAAAAAGAAAAGAAAAAGAAAGAAAGAAAGAAAGAAAGAAAAAGGAACAAATATGATACAAAAAAAGTATACATTAATCTTTTTATAGACAACTTGCATCATGCGTATGAATGAATTGAAGCAGCTGCTACTAAACTTTTTAGGCTATTTCAATTCGTGCGTGAAGGTGGTTAATTGAATATCCTTTATGAAAAAATTAAATCGTATATAAAGGTGGATCTAAATAGAATTGAGCGCTATTATATGATCTGTGTTCGAGTCAAGACTATATCATTTTCTTTTTTTAGCCGACAATTAAAAAAATTACATAAAATATGTAGATGTGATAGATTTCAAACAAACAATCTATATGTATGTAGAGTGGTGTCAAAATCATCAGCCTACAAGAGCAAGGTTCATCCAGTTATGCTATTTAATTTTATATTTATACATTATAAATACATTGATATCTATAGGTATTAAATAATATTTTTTAGATAAAATAATATTATGAAACAAACTTTAGATCCATTCATGATTGTTGAGTTGAGCTCTACTAGCTAGATCAACAGCCTCTTCATCATTATGTTTTATGATAAGTGACAGATCAATGGTCCTAGAAGGACTAGTAAGATATAATATACTCATGTTGTAAGATTTTGTTCAGTTAACTTAGTCCAAAAATATTTTTATATTTTTGTGTAATATTAAAAAATATATTTGAAAAGCTTTATACCATTAAAAATATTTTTACATTCTATATTTCATTTTTCTAATCTTTACAATTACTAAAGTTCGAACATCAAATTATTTTATTTGGATTTAGTTTGATTTTACATTTTTTAAAATCGATATTTGATTTGATTTTAATTTTACTAAAAAAATCTGAAGAAATAATCGAACAAATCAAACAAACAAATTATATATACATATTTTTCTTATAATTATACATATATAAAATATTATATTTTAAGAACAATTTTAAATATCTTTTGTATATTTTCATCAAAATTTGTTTATGTAAGCAAAAAAGTCTTCGAGGAGAGCATTTATCTTGCTGGTTATATCCATATGGGTTCGTATGACAAATCTTGGTGAGACTATCACGAATCATAATTTTTGTAATGCTAGTCGTTCTAACTATTTATCTTTTTGAATGAATTATTGTTATCTTTTCCTTTTTGAATGAATAGCTGAATCAAATCGAACCGAAATCGATCACAACCAAATCGATAAATATATATTCTATTTGGTTTGATTTTAATATTTAAAAATCAACTAAATTAAATATAATTTTCTCAATTTTTTAAAAATATTTTAACATTACTAGATTCTAGACAAGGGGGGAGGGGGGGTCCGAATGAACCACACACAAATTTGACTTAATCGAACTAAAATGCGAATATCATATTTCACTTGAAGAATCAAAAAAACATATATATATATATAATTCATATGATTATAACAGGTCATTGGTGATATAAATGCAGATTTTGACAATGCGAATGTCAGATTTCACATGAAAAATCCAAAAAAACAAGTATCTATATATATACTCTATATATATATAATTCATATGATTATAACAGGTCATTGGTGATATAAATGCAGATTTTGACATGAGAAATTTCCTATATAGGACACGATAACATGTAGGGATCCTAAACTGTCTGCCTTTCTGTATACTGTAATTCCCAAGTTCAAATATTAATTGTACTCACGTTTGTCACACAGATATATATAAAATAAAAAATAAAAAAAACTATTCCATGAATACCATCGAAGATTACGATAAAGTAATAAGTATTTTTCATTTTAAAGACCTAAAATTTAACATTTGAGTATATACGACTTGTATAGGAGCACTTTACCTTCAAAATAAAACTTTCCATTACAAATTTAAAATTAATCTAATTTTTTAAAACAAATATCGAATCGCGAATGAAAAATTGGAAAAGTCATTATGACTCATCTATTTCATTGGGGTCACATAGCTCCAAGAGAATAGGACTTTCTTCCATCCATGAATGACTGTCCCACTCTCCAAGAATCATGTGAATGGCCTTTAGTGTTTTTTTTTTTAAATTTAATTTTAATTAGAAATGAAGATGTACCTAAAATAATTTTGATGCAATATGTTGAGCGTAAGTTTTTTTTTTGTGTAAAAATTAATTAACATCAAAGGGGTATATCCTTTAAATTTGGGTTCAAGTGTATTTAGAATAATCAAAGAGTGGCATAGTCATCAGTTCCAACTTTGAAAATAACTTTGTGCAGAAATATAGGATAAAACTGCATATAGTCAATCTTATATGGTTATGTTGTTTTTTGACCTCTTAGCTAGGGGTGTACTAGGCTGGTTTGGTTTGGTTTTTCATTAAAAAAAATATAAACCAATTATGTTGGTTTATTAAATCTAAAAATTAAATTAAACCATGCAAAGTCGGTTTTAGTCGATTTTTTCGGTTTTTCAATTTTTTTACAACTATACGGTGTTTGAAAAAGAGATCAAATATATTTTCACTTATCTGTGTGATAAGCTACACTTAAGAAATGTTAAATGAATAGAAATTTTCGTAAAGACGGTAAAATTCACATGAGTACAATTTTTTTTTTTGAAATATCAACATTTATTATGTTAAATTAATAAGATTAAAGGATATAGTCAAACTGAATACAAAATTAAATATTTACAAAGTAAATTGTTAACTTCGAATTTGAAAAGCTATAACAATATAATTGTAACTTCAGATCTTAATACAAAATAAAATATTTACAAATTTTACAAGCCCAAATTTGAAATAAAATATATAAACATTGAAAACTATAAACTAACTAAAACTATATTAATAAAGTAGATTATAAATAATATTTTTTAGGAAAAAATACAAATATACCCCTATACTATCGTAAATGGTATGCAGATACCCTCTGTTATACTTTTGATACATTAGTGTCCCTGCCGTCCAAAAACTAGAGAATATATACCCTTCACTCTAACGAAAGACTAAATAGGGACATATCCGTCGATCCGATATATAATAAATGTCGGGTCGATGGATAAGATTATGACACGTGTATGTTCGTTAGTATAAAGGGTATATTTGCTCTAATATTTAGATGACAGGCGCATCAATGTCCTAAAAATATGACAGAGGTATCTGCATATCATTTACGATAGTTCGGGGGGTATATTTGTCCTTTTTCCCTATTTTTTATCTATAAATAAAATAAAATTATATATATAATATTTACAAAATTTTACAAGCTCAAATTTGAAATAAAATAGATAAACATTGAAAACTATAAACTAACTAAGAATATATTAACAAAGTAGATTATAAATAATATTTTTTATCTATAAATAAAATAAAACTATATATATTATGTCGGTTTGGTTTGGGTTCGGTTTGACTTTTTTACTTTTCGGTTTGATTTGATTTATCGGTTCGGTTTGACTTGTACACCCCTATTCTTAGCATAGTGAAAACTTAATGCGTTAGCCACTAATGTTGCGTTGGTTTCTTTGTTATTAGCTATGTCTTACTTGGTCTCCTCTCCCGGTACGATGAAGATTCCATAACATATCATGAGCACCATGCTAAGGGGCAGTTGAGCAACTCAAGCGAACCGTCTTAGCTTATACTAATATACTAATATAGGAACAAAAGGAAGAAGGTTACCAAGGTGGCCTCATTATTTTTGACGAATGAAATTCAAATGAAACAGAATCTATTTTGCCCTCTAGCTCCGTCCCAATTGTACCCTGAGCTATATTAGTTGTAAGTAACTTCGTAGAGTAGGACAAACGTGGCCTAAGGAATTCAAGATTTTAATAGAGTTAAAATTTTCACTAATAAAGTTTTTTAAAAATTAAACACACTAAATAATCGAAGCAAAAAATAATTTTAATAATGTAATTTTTCATGGAAGGGATTAGAACCCGACTCCAGCTCTATTTCATGTGGGTATAAATAAGGAGGCCTCATGGCGAAGCTCTGCTTTGCTCTGGTTTTTCATACTTTCAGAAACTTAACTTTTTTTGTTCTTTCATAGTTTCATTCATGAAGTTCGATCTCGAGAATCCATTAACGGCCTTCGATGGACACGACGACAACAACGACGTTTCAGCTCTCTTCGCCGCCGAGTCCGATCACATGCCGTCCTTCAAATCTACCGACGTTCACTCTTCCATTCGCAATCACTGCTTCACTCTCATTTCTCAAGTAAAAATACTGTTCAAAATACTTAACTAATTTGTGCTGATTCAATTTTGTTTAATTCACTATGTTCTTAGTTTTTCTGTTTTTTTTTTGTTCTGCAGGCGCAGTTTTCTTATGATATCGATCGATTTACTGCATATCTAGCTGTCAATTACATCGATCGGTTCCTAACCAAGCAAGTTGTTCTGGTAATTTATCTCATCAGTCAATCGCATTAAACATAGGCAAATGAAGAATCTGAAACAATGTATGCATATGTATATGCTGTAAAGAGAAACTAAAGTGAATTTCACGTTGAAATTAGTTGAGATCTTATGGAAATTTTACTTATATGAAGAATCTGTAACAATGTCTGCATATTTATATGCTGTAAAGAGAAATATCAGATCAGAACTTCGCGATGAAATAGTTGAAGATCTTATGGAAATTTTAATTATATGAAGAACCTGAAACAGTGTGAACTTCAAAAAATGTGAATTCCGGTATGAAATTGTTGAAGATCTGATGGAAATTTTTGCTCCTCTGCAGGAGAATAAGCCATGGATTGTACGGATTCTCGTAGCTGCTAGCCTTTCACTTGCTGCGAAAATGAGGAACATCAACAACTTATCGATCTCTCATATCATAATTCCAATATCCAATAATTCATCGATGAATCAATCTGAACAGAGAGACGATGAAGGCTTAATTTTCGATTTGCAATCAGTTCATCGAATGGAGAATTTGATTCTCACAACGCTCAATTGGCGGTTACGTTCCATCACGCCTTTTGCGTTTCTGCAATTTTTCAATTCGTTGTTTGAACTCAGTAATGACCAGTCACCGAGTCAATCTCTCGAAAATCGAGCTTCAGATATCATCTTCAGCTCTCATTACGGTACGTATTTGCGATAATCGTCGGCAACTTAATTTGTCCATAAAATTTCGTTCACATGCCCGCTGATTCATTAATTTGCCTATAAAATTTTGATCCATGTGATAATTGATGCGTGTTTCAATAAGTAATTGATATTTAATAACGTTAATCTCGTGCTTAATTACAGCATTGTAAAATCTCTGTTTGATTTTTGAATAATAGCAGTAATTAATTATTTTTATCTTTAATTTATTTATTTTTGTTTAATAAAACGTTAATCTTGTGCTTAATTGCAGAAATTAAGCTTCTTGAGTACAAACCATCAGTATTAGCGGCATCGGCGTTTCTGTGTGCAGCTCACGAATTGATTCCCCAACAAGTTCCATTTTTCTTAGATGCAATTAACTCTAAATGCGGACACATTTATAAAGTAAGATTCTTGTCGGTATTTGTCTAAAAAAATTCGAAATTTAAGTCGTATATATTTTATGATTATAAATTGCATATTTGACTGCTCGATGAAAGATATTTATAATCGTCAGCCAATAAATTATACATGTATTATATATCTGATTTGTATTTTTTTTTATTTTAATGGGCGGTCATTTATGTAGGAGGAAGTTTTGAATTGTTGGAGTGTAATGCGGGAAATTTCTGTCGATGAAGTTGTTTCTTTTAGCTCGTTGACACCAAACAGTGTGCTTGACCAAGAACGTACAAGTGAGAATGCAGATATGAACAATAGCAAGAAGCGAAGATTGAACGATTTTCGGAATAATCAAACGTTTTATATCTCTCAGGTTCAACACTACTAAAGAATTAGGGATGACAATTGGTGCACTGTGGATTTAACCTTAACCCTACATTACATTGCTTGCGTAGTAAAATTGTATGTTCTCAACTTCTATTCCATGTTGTTGGTGTTTACTAAAAAATGTGATGGTAGCGTAGAATGGAACAATTGTGGAGAACAAAATTAGAGGAAAATTGAACTCCCTCCATTTAAAGATTAGTCGTCATTTTGGTATATTTAACATAATTTTTGATTTAAGATCGTAAGATTGATTTTCTTTTTTACTTTTTAAAAGTGTGTCAAATAAAAAAAGATACAAACAAACAGAAATAGAAGAACTAACTTCGCCATTTTGAAAAGTTACATATATTCTCTTTTCTACGTCAAGAAACATGAATCACAAAGAGAATACTTTTCTCTTAATAAATCAAATATGACACAAATCTAAATTAATTGATTTGCTGCTACTAAATGGAGGAGTGTTTAAATGGGAGAGAAGGCAGGGCTAAGAGAGATGAAACGTTGAAGATAAGCGTCTTTCACTTGAATTTTTGTCAATTTTAATTTCAATAGATATATAATTAAAATAATAATACTTCATCATTACTTTTACTTGTTCATTTTAAATTTTACACGTCCTTTTAAAAAAATAATTTTATTAATATGACTCTATTGTCATTATGCCAATATAGATTGATGTGAAGTCTTAGATGTTAAAAAATAATTTCAAATCCAAAACATACAATAAAATAATGTCACTAGTTCGAATTCGATCATATATACAACTCTCATAATTTAATGGTATCATTCCTATTTTATCCTTATTGGGTACTATTTCCGTCTACTTTTAATTGTTATGGTTTTCTTCTTTAGAGTCAAATGATAAGTACTTTGACTAATATTTTACGATATATTTTTTTATCATATTAATATGCAAAAAATTGCAATTTATAGTATTTTTTGTATAGTTTTTGAATATTCAAATCTTTTGTTTAATATATCGAATTAATGTAATCTAATTTCATTTTGAAAATTAGTCAAATTGAATTTCGAAAAACGTAATATGACAATTAAAAGTGACAGAGGAAGTATCACTTATCATCGATTTGATTAACATAACAATTTTTTTCTTAATCTCTATCTCTTAAATTTCATGTATGATCAAAGATGTAAGGTAATCAACATTAAATATCGTTCATTGGATGAAACTATTTTTTACTTTAATCAGAGGTTTTGTATTCAAATCTCAAATATATAATTATTTTATTAGAAAATATTTTCTCCCAATAAGCTCCACGTAATATGAATCTAAATTAGTAAAACTCTCAATTATCGAAAATCGAATAGGAATTTTTTTTAAAAAAGTGTCACCTAAATCCACAGGGAAAGAATATGAAGTTGTAACCTTTTAACACGATAGGCTGCGTCAAATTCCACATTTTCTTTCACACATTTCGTCGTACACTTTCCGGGCATGGCATCACCGAAGAAGCCACCAACAGAATCCGACCGACCACCGACAGCCATCATGCACCAACCGGCTTCCCCTCGCTTCCCGCCGGGAACACCTACATCCGGTGCTAATCGGAAGATTGCAATCGCCGTCGATCTCAGTGACGAAAGCGCTTACGCCGTGAAATGGGCAGTAGAGAATTACCTCCGTCCAGGTGACGCCGTCATTCTCCTCCACGTACGCCCTACATCCGTCCTCTACGGAGCTGATTGGGGCGCTGTAGACGTCTCTATTGACACAGCGGATGAGAAATCGAAGCAGAAACTGGAAGAAGATTTCGACAACTTTACAAGTACGAAATCTAATGACTTAGCGCAGCCGCTTGTTGATGCCAACATTCCGTTCAAGATTCGTATTGTGAAGGATCATGATATGAAGGAGAGGCTATGTTTGGAAATTGAGAGGTTGGGGTTGAGTGCTGTGATCATGGGTAGTCGAGGGTTTGGGGCATCGAGGCGAAGCACAGAAGGAAGGCTTGGGAGTGTCAGTGATTATTGTGTGCGTCATTGTGTTTGCCCTGTTATTGTGGTGAGATATCCTGATGATAAAGATGGTGTTCCTGATGATGATGATAGTTTGGGTAATGATGGCTCAGCTAAAAAAGTAGCAAAGGCGAATGAGGTGCTTCATCCGGTGCCTGAGGAGGATTCCCTTTATCACGATGCATCGGATAAAGCCACAGGTATATCTTAATACTTACAAACTACAATGTGTATTTCATTTGCTCAGCTTAATGAAAGAAGAATTAGTTTGTGAGATGAGACTGTGAACTGTATTCAACAAATCAAAATGCGGCATTTAGTTAATATGATGCTGGTTGAAACAAAGGTTGTGACTTCGTTATCTATTAAGGACTACGCGATGTGTAGTTTGTTTTGATCACCTAAGCTAGTTGTAAGTAATGCTATATGGAAGTATTTTGATCGATTGCTGTAGGAAACTGGGATTCTATTTGCTTTGGGTTGTGAATTCTGTTTTTTTAAATGATGCGATCAGAGTGAAAGCGGGACTGCTTTGGACTATTTTTTCCTTGAGCAGAGGGTTTATCGGAAACGTCCTATCTACCTCTAGGTAGGGGCAGTGTTTTGGACGGCGAAAGGCGACAAGGGTCTGCCGGCGAGGCACTTGCCTTTTTGAATTGAGGCGCCAATTAATACCAAAAACTTTAAATATTTAATTGCATATATAAATATACAAAATCTCAATAGCAATAATATATATTATCTAATACAATATTATTTAGTATAAAACTAAATTGAGTAGGGTAGAAAATAAATGTAGAAGGATTGAATTTTTTTTTTTAAAAAATGTAGGCAGATTGCAGTAATGCAGTCAGTTAGCAGTAGCTTCAAAATAAAAAAAACAGAGTAAAAAACATCGTCTGTTTTTACTGGAGAAGATAGTCGCGAAGTAGTGAGGGAGGAGAACTGGAGAAGAGAGGGTCGCGATGGAGAGAAGAAGTTCTAGGTTTGCAAAAACACGAAATAAACCCTAATATTGCCTTTTAATTATTAAATCGGATTTTTTTTAAAAAAAACAAATAAAAAGGCAACGCCTTGTCGCCACATTACCTTTGGCGAGAAGCGAGAGGCGAGCGCCTTTCATAACACTGGGTAGGGGTATGGTGTGTGTACACTCTAGTCTCTACCCTCCCAAAACCTCACTTTGTGGGACTAGCCTGGGTATATGGTTGTTGTTGCTGCTGTAGGAAGCTGGGAATGGACTGATGAATCTTTGATTAGTTGAGCCTCTATTTCATTTTATGGGCTTTGTTGGAGTGAATGAAATGATTGAGATTGGGGTTACAAGCAATAATTACTACGTCCCTATCTCAAACAAGTTGGGGTAAGTGGTAACAGTGTAAAATCTTGGTAGATGTTAATCGAAACTTAGCTTTGGCCAAGTATTTGTGCTTTTAGCTACACCTGTTTCTTATTTGATGATTTCTTCTCTTTCATTCGGCCTTTTCTCTTTTCCATTTATGTTCGCTGACCTTTGTGTTAGTTGAACATAGTTGTTCTCCCTCCCATTTCTCTTTCTGGTTAACTTATCAGTAAAAAGGAAAGTGCATCAGCTTATATTTTTCCATATATACCTTTTCCTGAAGGGGTATGCTGGTTATGTAAGCTACTACATTAAATGTATAGATGATACACCATTAGGCAAACTTTGGATTTCTGGGGCAGATTTGATGATTGAATTTCTATTAGGATACAAAATAGGCACATTTGTCTATTTTCTAGATTTGTAGATGACATATATAATTAAAATGCTATAAGGAAGAAAATGCTTGAATGGGTCCCCAAAAACGTGTAAAATACTAAATGATCTGCTTCACTCAAAAATGTGCCAAATTGTTTCACAACAACACTAAATCAATTACATCATGCTTTGGGAGATTACTTGAGACCATGTGAAATGCTTTTGGGGGAACAAGTGTCGTGGTAGTGGAAAATGCTCAACCATTAGCCATCGCCGAAAGAAGGAAGAAAATGCTTGAATGGGTCGTGGATCGATTTCTGAAAACTTTTAGGTGTTTCATTCGTGGGTAGGAAAACATGGCCCATGGGTATAGAACTGACCATAAACTTAAAACAAGAGTCAAGAATAGCAAATGATTGAGGGTAAGGAGGAACATGAGATTGATAGAAACACTTGAAGGAAAGGTAACACTGTAGTGTACCATGTACAAGAGGAGGTATGCGAAAAAAGAGAGGGTTAGGATGGAGAGGAAGAGGGGGGATAGAGGGGAAGGATATAGGATAATGAGGTAGCCTATAGGAATTTGTTCACCTAGGTCCCCAATGTTTTCAGATGGGGAAGTGCTGGCGGTAGAAAGGCGAACAAGATAGAATTTTTTTTCAAGGGAGGGAGTCCAGGGAAATGGATGAGGAGAGTTCATTTCAAATGCAAGTCCAGGGGATTAGAGTTTGACTTTGTAGTGACAGTCTGAAGAAGACAAACAAGACTCTCATGAGTGTATGTTTATCATGAACCCTACTGGGGATGGTTGGTGGTAGAAAAGAGGCAACGAAGAGAGAGCAAGAGAGAAGTGGTGGGTGGCTGGTGGATACAGTTGTAAAGAGGAACCACTGGGGAGGGTACTCTAAGCTGGCAAAAATAGGCTGGAGACTTTGTAGAGGGGAGTGAATAAAGAGAGATTCTCTCCCCTTCGTTATCTTAACCTTGTTTTTGTTTGTATTTCCATGGTTGAACAGTTAATTTTGCATACCTGTAGGTTGCTCTACCAAGGTTTTGAAATTTTAATGTAGTGCTGAACTTTTCATCTTGTTTATCTCCATTGATGATGTAGACTTCCAGGTGCTGAATTTGTTATTTCTCTTCATGCATCCTTTATATCTACTACAAGTGTGACCTACAGTTTCCCTCTGGTCTGAAATTCATTTAAGTTTAGTGTGATAATAGGATTCAAGGATAAAGAATTCACCACTTGAACTGGGTGTGATTTTTCAGCATACCACCATGACTCTCAGCATTTATATGGTATGGCGTATGTTGCAAAAGTGTAGCTTTTCATTGGCGACTGGTGAGTTAGATGCTATGCTGTTAAGCTACGCTAAAATGACTCAATATTTTTAATTGTTTGTCGATTTGTGTAGAAAAGTCTCATGTAAGTTATTCATACAAGAGGCATTGCGTAAACACTTTGCGCTTCTACTGCAATTTTTGTGCTAAAGTAGCTTTAACTAATTAAGAGTATGCATATACTATTATTTGTGCTGAAGTGCTGAAGTCGTCTTTTTTCATCTACACTACAAGACGGGCATGAAAGAAAACACAAGTGTGAGTATTGATTTCAAACTGACTGTCTTGAGTCCAATCCTTCATACTTATACTGAAAAGTTATTTGACAACATGACACATGACTAAAATCCATGGAAACTATTCTTTTCTTTTCTGGAAAACTTTTTGACAGTACAAGATGGAAAATTGTAAAATATAATGTTCAAAAGAAAATGACATCTCTTGTTTTTTCCTTTCTTGTGGCCAAGTTTTTGTTTCCTTTATTCTTTTCTAGAACTATTAGCTACTCCATATCAGCAGAACTGGACATCCGTATACATCGAGTGGACCTATTACAAGAAATAGTATGTAATATATATTATGCATTGTTCTGGATGACATAACTGATTACCAAGCTGACTTTGCATGATGCAGATACGGAGAAGGCTTCTTGAATAATGAAGACGGGTGTGCATGTTTCAATACTGACAAAAAAGGGCCTTCAATGGTGTTGACTGCGCCAGTGAGAAATGAATTTGGTGGTTCTCTGTGCCTTCTTTCCGCTAATTATCCTCTGCTGTGCTTCAAGTTCGTGAAGTCTGGAACAATTGATATTGTTCATGAGCTACTCCTTTATTCTCTCTTTCTTTTTCCTTTTCCTTTTCTCTTTTGGAGGCGCGCCTGCCTGTTTTCTGGAGCTGTTATATAAGTTCACGGTTCTTGGTTGATTGCATTGATATGGAACAATGCATTTTGTCTTAATTTTTGTGGCTGTTCTCTTTTCCCTTTTGTTTGCTTCATTCTACTGGCTAAGACGATTTTGTAGGAGGCTGCTGTCCTACATGACGTTTGAGTTTGCTATTTACTTTGATTTCTAGCTATGTTGCTCGGTCCCTCCAAAAGTGTTGCTGCACTCGTGTCAGATCAAAAAACATGATAGTTGGAGGATTTGGCACACACCTGACAATACTTTTGAAGAACTCGAGCAACATATAATAGACCTTCCACTACAATTGATTCGAAGGAGTTTCAACCATTCTGCTTCCATCGTCGTATAGCCGTGTGGGCAATTTGAATATCGGAACATCCTTACACCTCTTATTCAATCTGATCTATTGGTTCTAATACCAACTCAATGGGAGGAATTCCACGACTAATTGCACGGGGTTATTGCTACCTTTCATTAACACAGATACTAGGTAACTCTATCCACTAACGCTTAGACATACTTGAAGAAATCATCAAGTGTTTACGTTTTTCTCTGAAATTTGAACTCAAGGCTTCATGGAATAGTTGTAATGCACATGTATGGTTCTAAGTTTGATGAAATAGAATGGTTTTCACTTTTCAAATTTGAGAGTATCAATCAAATTAACTTAATTAGGAAGGTAAATGCTCTTAATAATAAAGAAGAAGAAAGTAACTTACTTACAACATCAACAAGAAGGTACAAAAATCGCTTGTGTTTTATTTATCGATCTCCAGAAAATGAACGTTCGTAATGGCCCATAAAATCGATCTCCCCATCGAGTGAAGAAATTCGAATTTCATTTACCTTCCTGACACACTAAAAGGTGGAATACTTTGTTGAAACCTAAAAAAATTACTAGGATCCACTTTACTTTTCACCTTTGCTAACCTCTCAAAATTAGCATCAAAATATTTTTCACCCCAAACTCTAGAATTTGAATATCTATATTCACCATCATTTTTCCCAAAATCAAGATCCCTATAATTGAGATAACCGTTTCTTGGGAAATGTGACACAAATGGCTTCATTTTCTCATAAAGTTCCCTTAGCCATTTAATCTTCTTGTTAGATATATTTTCACTATTATCATACCAATTCACCATGTATTGAATGTTGAACAAATTTCCCTTTCTATATGGAAATGGAATTTCGAATTTCGAAATTTCATCCATTCTTCCACCTAATGGATCCAATATCATCATAGGCCTTTCTTCATCGCGAAACATAGTTCTAATCATCCCCCATACCTCTTTTGGCAATGGACTCTTCACAAAATCGGACGTTGCCTTATAGTAATTCTTTCTTTTTGGCATGGTCTTGTTCACCATAAATTCAATCGAATCGTTTGTTCTCTTGGATGCAAAATACAACGTTGTACGAATCCAGGGGACTTCAAAGCATTCTTTCTTTATACATGGCAATCCTATCGCGCAATTCACTACTGGTTCTTGAAAATAATCATTTGTAACTAACTCGAATTCGGGGAAAGTTTGGTTCAACATTGGGAGTAACTCACTCACTCTACCAAGAAACAAACCTTGAAATGACACTTGTACTATTTTTTTACTTCCAATTCCCATATTTTGAATCAAAACGCTCATGAACAAATCCCGAGACAATTTATGTGACACATTTTGCCATCTCTGGAGTAAATTTATAGTCTCTCCATGTAATTTTCGACGTACTGTGAAAACAGTAAGCTTTGATGGTACGTGTACTAGTTTAACTTTCCAAGCTAAAATAACACAAAAACTTGATCCTCCACCTCCTCTTATAGCCCAAAACAAGTCTTTTCCCATCGATTCTCTATCAAGAATTTCTCCATTTACGTTCATTACACGTGCATCGAGGACATTATCAGCCGCTAGGCCGAATTTCCTCATCAAAGTACCAATTCCACCACCACTTATTATCCCACCACTCCCAACACTAGGGTACAATCCCCCTGGAAATGCAAGATTTTCGCCTTTTTTCGCGATTTCATAGTAAAGTTTCCCCATTGTCACTCCTGTTTGAATCCAGGCTGTTTCGTCATTTTTGTCAATATAAATGTCATCTAACTTGAATAAATCCACGATAACGAATCGTTCCCCTTTTTCAGAGCGAAAAGATAAGCCTTCATAGTCATGACCACCGCTTTTCACTCTAATTTGTATGCCAATTTTTTTGCTACAAAATATAATAGCCCCGATATCGAATTCGTTTATCGGGGTTATTATAAAAATTGGATGTGAAGATGAAGAATTTAGCCACCTTGGATTTTTCTGACCATATTCTAAAAGATATGAATATGTTGGTGATTTTGGAAAATGTATATGTTTTTCGATATTTTTGTCTGAAGTATGGCTATAAATGCAATTAAGAAACTCTTGTTGAGCATTAGTTTTAATAAAATTCAAGAATGAAACTAACAAAAATGGGAGAAATTGAAAATATCTTCCCATTTTTCGAAAATGAAAGAAGCTATAGGCAAGTGGCTTTTTATATGGTGAGTCCAGGGGCGGACATAGAGTCTGCCGAGGGGTTCAACCAAACCCCCCTCGGCAAAAAATTACGTTGTATATTTAAGGTATTTTAAAGAATTTTTATGTTTATATATTGATTTTGAACTTTCTGAATATAAGATTAGAGGTTGACTTAGTGGTTGAGGGGTTCAAACCTCAAATCTTAAGCACTGCTCTTTTTTTTCGAAACCCCTTAATGAAAATTCTGGATCCGCCACTGATGGTGACCAAACTCTAGTGAGATTAAAGACTATAAATTAATTAATCAAATCTCAAATATCACTTGTTAACATCTCGAAGTTGACTAGAATAATCATCAGTTAATATATAAATAGTGGCAGACAGACAATTCATGAAAAAATGATATAAAATTGATAATTGATATATAGTTAAGATGAAATAGTCGCAAAAAAGTGATAGTTGAGATATTATTTTTTAAAACTATTATTTCAAAAAAGAATCTAGCAAACGTTACAGTGAGACATAAAAATCTGGTCATCAGCATGGAATTTTTGACTTTGAAAAGTAAAGTACTATTTTTGTCAGTATTATTGGAAAAAAACAAGAGCTTGTTTAGTCAAATAATTTTTTTTTTAGGATGAGGATAATAATATTTATTGATGGAAAAAGATAAATATATTCGAACTATCGTAAATAATATGTAGATATTCTCTGTCATACTTTTGGAATATTGGTGCCCATGTCGTCCAAAATCTAGAGCATATATACCCTTTATACTAATGGATATACATGTGTCATAATCTGATCCACCGATCGACATTTTTTAGATATTGGATCAATGGATAAGATTGCGTCATGTGTCCCTATTTAGTCTTCCGTTAAAGTGAAGGACATATATGCTCTAGTTATTGAATGACAGAGGACTGATGATATTTGCATACCATTTACGATAGTTCAGAGGTATATTTGTCCTTTTTTCCTTTATTGATTATTGAGCTGGCAAGGACCATTTGGATTTTGGCTGTAAGCTAAAAAAAATGACTTTTATTTATTGTATGTATTAGACTATTAGCTCTCTCTATATGGAATATAGCACCTAAAATATCCTTTTGGTGTTACTTCTTTGGCCATGTTAGCTTTAATTTAAGTGGTTCATATTCAAGTGCGAAGTCAGAATTTTTATTAAAAATATTATAATTTAATAAGATTAATAATCATATATTTTGTAAAATTTCACTAAGTGGGGTTTGAGGAGAGTAGAGTGCAAGCAAATCTATATCACTACCTCATGGAGGTAGATAGACTATTTCTGAAAGATTCTCGATTCAAGTGCACCAAATCCAAATAAAAGAAGAAAATAGTGAAGACTGCATAACAATTAATAAGAAAAAATAATGTGAAGTCTACAAGAAAGAAACAATAATAACAAAAACAACAAAATAGTGCGGTAATCGAAATACAATAAACAACACATGACAAGAACTACAAGGGTACAAGTACAACTAATACTACAACATACACTAATAAGCCTATACCACGCCATTAAGTCGGAATTTTTATTAAAAATATTATAATTTAATAAGATTAATAATAATATATTTTATAAAATTTCACTAAGTAGGGTTTGAGGAGAGTAGAGTGTATGCAGACCTATATCACTACCTCGTGGAGGTGGAGAGACTATTTCTGAAAGACTCTCGATTCAAGTGCATCAAATCCAAGTAAAAGAAAAAAATAGTGACGAAAGCATAACAATTAATAAGAAAAATAGTGTGAAGTCTACAAGAAAGAAATAATAACAACAACAACAAAAGAATGCGATAATCGAAATACAATATGACAAGAACTACAAGGGTACAAGTACAACTAGTACTACGACAGACACTAATAAGTCTATACCTTCGCAAGCCAAGACAACACTCCACCCCTACTAACCTTCTATCCTAATACGTGACCACCACTCTTTCCTATCTAAAGTAATATCTTCGATAATATGAAGTAACATCATGTCCTATCTAATCACCTCTCCCCAATACCTTTTTAGCCTATGGGTAGAGACTAGAGCCCTACAACCACAAACATAATATAATTACTAGTAATTAAATATTTTTCAAGTTATTATATCTTGAGACTTTCTAGAAATAGTTGCTTATTGTAGGTCGATTTAACTTGCCAAGGTAAAAAAAAACAAAACATAATAACGGCATAAAGTCTTTTTTTAATTGAATAAACCACTCTTACATGACGAAGAAAACAAGAAAATGAAGAACTACATGTGTTACATACATATCCCAATTATAAATAACATTTTTATATATTCACAGGACGATAAATAAAACAAGAAAAAAATGTTATAAGTGCTTAGATACGATAGATGGATGTGACTCAATGACTAAAGACAGACTATAGTCAAATTAAGTTGAGATAATTTGCAGTCACAGGTTCGAACACGTGGGATGGAGAAGCCTCAATAAGTTCCATTTGCCATTTCACGAGATGCATATACACAATCCAATCTCCATTTCCTTTAGGGCTTGGCATTGGCATCACATATCCAGCTTTTCCGGCCCACGGAAAATGGTATGACCAGAAGGCTGGTTGATCCCATTTGAAATTAATCTTTTTCGTAGGAAAATGTTGCCCCGATGACACTACCACCGCGGGTCCATCACCATTCATGGCATATATTTTTGCGATAGATGGTTCATAACGATGCGCCTCAACCCAATCTATCAATCCAAGAAAATGCTCTTGTGTTTTCGCGATATCAAGAAATTCATGGACTACATTTGCCACCCAATGTAACGACTTCTCTTTTAGCTCCTCAACTTTTTTCTCTCCAAATGGGATGGAGAGAACATTACCAAAATACCCTTTTAGTGATTTATCTTGATTATTAACATCTACATTATTACTTATCAATCTAGTCCGACCATCAACCACAATACCAAACCTAAAATTGTTGAAACCCGACGTTTCTTTATTAATTCCACATGCAATAGTTTTCCACAGGAAAGCGCTGAATGATTCAAGTTTAGACCTCTGGGAGTACTTCGTGCCTTTTTTGTCATGACAATTGGCTAATGATTGAAGGTGCTCAATTTTGTCACCCGTGACATAGTAAATTCTACTAATGACTTGATCGTTAGGGTTAAGGATTTCGGATTTCATGCGAGGTAGGATTGATACTGGTACGTATAATTCATCGATCGAGTCATCATAGTAACCAGGATGTCGAGGAAAAAGGGACGATCGTCGAAATGATGGGAACTGAGAGAGTGGCTTGCATTGAGCTAATTCAGACCATGACACAAGAAACAAGTTGGCTGAGTATGCATCAGCAACTCTATGATCAAATGTGCAACCCACAATTATTCCTCCACATTTGAGTTGTGTAACCTGCACCAAAAAATTGAATTATAAATTATTCAATAAACAAAACAAGAGTACAAAGTTAGGTTATGAGGGTTATCAACTTTTATTGCTTAAAAAAGTTAGTACTACCTTAATCTCAATTTACGTGCCATACGTTTCTTTTTAATTTGTTTTAAGGATATATTTTTTTATATATTCAATATCACAAATTTTAACAACTTCATTTTGTTTTCTAAACATTTTTGTTGGAAACATATTTAGTTAAGTAAATAAAAATATGTTCCATCTACTCTTTTTGTTCACTTTTATAAATCCATTATTCAAAAAAAAAAAGATTTTCACTTTTATTTGTCACTTAATTTTAACATATAAAAAAAATACATTTTTTTCCTATTTTACTCTCAACGATTATTACTTAATGTTGTCCAAATCATTTTGCAAGATCGAAGATTAAACACTAACTACTATGGTTTAATGTCGATTATTATTTAATTTCTTAAGGTATGCAAAGTTCAAGCTGAACAAGTAAAAGTGAACCCAAGGAGTAACAACTTAGCTTATGTTTTTCGATGATAAAGATAGTTACACACTTTACAGTTTTAAAGTAGATAAAGGTACTCTGTGACTTTATTCTTATCCTTGTTCGTTAGAAAAGAATAAAAGTTTTTGTGTGTTTGACTCTTGAAAAGAATCAGACTCCCTATTTATGAAATGGTAGGTTCATGATTTAGAGTTTATAAATATAAGATTTACTTTTAAGTTACTAGATTCTAACTTAATAATTTATACATATTAAATAAATTTCTCAAGACAAATACAAAATTTATGTCAAAGTGATCACTTAGTTTTGTCAAATCCATAACCCGAATTGTACATCCACCCTTAGGCATGTCACCTAGATAGAGTTAAGGTCTACACCTGTATTACATCTTACCATTCCCAGACGCCACTTTTAAACTGATTACTGGACATGTTATCGTTGTTATGTTTGGGACATTCACTAGGTCACATGCATGAAAAAAAGGAGAAACACCACCGTTAATGCAAAGAAGCTCTGGTTCTCCGGCTGAATTTTCAACTATTTCTCGAGAAAATGCATAGTAAGAAACTAATGTTTCAGCCAAAGATGTTTTGAGTATTTTTACGATTGAGTTAAATTCTAAATTCATATTAATTTTCTCCGAAATAATAATGGGATTTAGATAGCAGAACATTACTCCGACCTCCAATGGAGGTAAGAGTAAATCAAGATTAGATAATGGTAGCCAATGTTCTTGCATTGGCAACACTGCTGCCACTACTTCACTCTTGTTCACTTTCACATTGAAGTCTTTTTTGCACATATTTTGTTGTTTGGAGTTGTGTGTGTGTGTGTATGGGAGGGGGGGGGGGTAGTTTGTGTAGTGGTTTGCTTTGGAGTGAGTGATAGATGGATGCATAGATGAGAGAGTTGTATTTATAGTGTAAGAGTAATGTTGGGTGGTGAAAAATTAAAGTTCATATATAATCGAAGTGTAATTCTGAAGTTTATGAGTTCTGAACTTATATACGAATAGTGTAAACATTTTTTTTTTCTATAAACAAATTCTATATTGAATCAATGTTGGGTGGAATAACCATTCATAAGAAGTTTGACATAGTGAAAAAGAAAGTGGATAATTGCATTATAAGAACAAGTTTAGGTATACTAATAATAATATAAATAAATAACAAACAACAATATATTTAATATAAATATTTCATATAATATCTACAAGGTTTAATATAGTAGGGTGGTATTATATGTATAATATAATTAGAATTGGTGAGAACAAGGTATTATTATGCATTAGTACAAGAGGTGGTTAGGATTTAAGGAGTTTTTCTTGAACAAGTAAATAGAATCATATCTTTGATTTTTCTTTATCTCTCCTCGGCTTGAGCCAAGTGAATGATACGTGACGTTGTATATCCAACAAGTCAATGATGTTGATAAAAGGGAAAATAGTTAAAATATCTCATGAATTAATTGATATAGGTCAAATTTATCATTCATTATACTTTTTATATTTAAAAGTATCATCTTCGTTATATTTTTAGTTTAAAAATATCTTTCTTACTAAGAGTTTGCTCCAAAATAAGGAAAACATATGATTACATATCTGTTGAACGTTTCAAAATGGATTAATTTTATTTATCCTCCATTTAAATTTCGAAATAGGTGTTCCTAATTTTAAAAACACAAAATATTCTTTCAATAAGAGGGGTGGATAAAGGAACTTTTTGAGATTACATGTCTATGTTGTTAATTATCTTAACACAAATATCATAAAATTGGTAAGTTAAATAAGGAATATATTACATTATTAATGTATTTTGACTTATTGTAAGAAATATTTACATTTTTTTACCATTAGCAACAAAATATTTGTATAGAGCATTACATGCACTTGTCATTTCTATCTATCTATCTATCTATCTATCTATCTATAGCGTCAGTACATAAAAGTTTCAGCAAAAATAATACGTAGCAACATAACGATATAGTAATATTAATCACAAATATAGCTACATACAACAAATTTAATACTCCTTCCATTCACTTTTACTTGTTACTTATTTCTAGAATATGTTTTCATTTTTACTTGTCACTTTTGACATATCAAGAAAATACAATTATCATTTTCCATGTTTTACCCTTATCATTAAATACTATTAATGAGTACTACATATCAATTTAGGGAATCAGTGTGATAAAATAGTTATACCAGTAATTATTTTCTTAATAAGTGTGTCAAATCAAATAATGACAAATAAAATGAACGGACAAAGTATTATTTGACAAATAATCACCAACCCATTAATATCAAAGATCTATGCAATTAAAAATCCTTTTTTGGTTGTTTTTTTTCCCTATAAATGTTCTTCTCTTCTTGGTTTCTTCATGGGACCAACATTTCCATCTAAACGATTGAGAAATATACCAACTAATGAAAAAGAAATATATTTCCAAAATAGGAAAATGAAATGACATATAGCTTTATTGGAGTCCCATGTTTTGAAAAGTCAAAATTATGAAACTGTTTTTGTAAATGTATAATAATAATTTAAAGAAATCACATACTAATTATATTATCTATATAGATTTAGATTCCAAACAAATTAAAGATAAGTTTTTACCCAATTAATTTCTTTAATGGAATCCAACCAATGGTTTCAATGTCTTTATATTTGTTAATTAAAGCATTTAGTCAACAAATTTAATAATGAAATTCACAAGTATTTTCTTCTTATAGTGACATTTAAAAAAATAAATATATATATATATATATATATTCATCGCTCTTCAAGCATCATATAACAATTTTATTTATCTGAAATTATTATAAAGATTGTCACTCCCCGAGCCTACACCCTGGACGTGGCTGGCAATCGAGAACTATTGCTGGCCCCAAGCGAACCCTTCGCCTGGCTTACTTACCAGCGGAAGACTTAGACATAAGAAAGAGAATCCAAATACAAGATGACTCAACATGTCTCAAACTGAACTCATAATGTTTTAAAAATAAACATTTAACTTAGCCAAAATGGCAACTCAAATATGAACATAAGTAAATAACAAAATGATGACGAATGAACTAACATCTGACTGACTATCTATGAATCCTCTAAAACAATTGAGATGGATGTCGGGACAGGTCCACAACATCGTAATGAACTATCTAATACTGAAAGTAAACAAAAGGAATTCTCCGGAATGCAAAGAGGCTCACCAACAGACTCTGAACTGCTCACTGGATCAACGATGCGTTGGATGCCGATCCTAGTTAACTGCGTCTGCATCATAATATGATGCAGGCCAACTGGCATCAGTACATTGAATGAACGAGTATGCGAGTTGGAATGCTAAACACAACAAAGGCTTGAAAAGAATCTAAAAGGAACTGAAGAGCTTACCTGGCTCAACTCAACTCAACATAATTGAACTTATTTCAATATAAAGTAGTTTAAAACAAGTGCAATATAAAGAAAAGCTGTTTAAAACATGATGTCAACTCTGTGTGTATGCAAAGATACAAATAACTCTGAGATGTATGTAAAATTACAAATAAACTGATATATATAAAAATACAAAGTACTACTGTGGGAGTTTCTCTAACCGACAATCATCACATAAGAGCTATTGTGATGATACAACGATCTCCCTAACGCTTGTAGACACGTAATTTTGACCGAATTTAAGGTATTACACCATTTTTAGTACATAAATATTGCTTTTATATATAAATTAAATATTTTATTTTTCATCGTATTTTAGTAAGTTTATTTTAAAAGATCGAAAAACTACAAAAAATATATGTTTTCTTTTAATTTTAATAAATAAGCTAGTATTTCTTAATTATATTTTTAGACTAGCTATTTGACTTTTCTCATATTTTATTAATTCAAAATAATTAATTAATATTTTTATTATTATGGTTTTTATATATATATATTTAATTTAATAAATATAATAACCTAAACTACCCACACTACCTCACTACCCCACATACTCCTCCACTACCCCACTCTTCCCCCCCACATCTACACACACGTACATATACTACACCACTATATACCTACACACTACTACTACTCCTATAGATATATACAGAGGACCAACAAAAAAAGAAAGGAGGAAATCAGCAACCAAAACACCCAACATACAGATACAGACGTGAAAAAGGAAAAAAATCAGAAAAAAAAAGACGGACACAGCAACACAAACGGACAGAAAAAGAGAAACAAGAAAAAACACAATCGGCACATATAGAAAAACCAAAAAATACACATCCTTATTTTATTCTTCTTTTAAAAAATTCACCAACACATTCACATCTTTTCTTCCTTACCCATTTTTTTTTCATATCAACACAAACACATATACCATCACAAACAACCTACAAAAGTTGTGGGTGTTCTAATCGAGCTTCGGTTAAGATTTTGCGGTATTCAACTTTACTTTATCTTCTTATTTAATTTATTCATGGAATTTGATGTAATTATTATGATAAGTTTTCTTACACTTTTATTTTATTCATAATTTGATAAAAATGAAGAATGTGTTAAGTGTTATATCTCTTTAATGAATGAAAGTAACTTTATTGATGGTTATTTTTATTTATCTATTTTTGTTCATTAGTTGTGATGTCTTAAAATGAATGGGTCATGATGTTGTTCTTTTCGTGATTTCGATGTTAATAATGATAAAGTAGGAATTATTGGGTTCACAAAATTATTGTTGTTTTATTTATTAAATAAAGAATGAGATTTATTTTAGCAATTCGTCATTGTTTTGTTGGATTAATAAAAAGTACAATATGAGTATACCTAATTTCGTCATTAACTTCAAGATAAAAATAAATAAAAATATAATATGTGTAGGCCTAATTTTAACATTAACTTTAAGGGTGAATAGAAATAAAAGAATATAAAATAATCCAAAATTTATATTGTATCCTAGAAGTTTAGATTTGTTGTATTTTATTTGATTTTATTTAATATTTTCTTATAACATTAGATGGGTTTTAGGCATGTAAAAAATATATATTTGTTTCAATTAAGAATGTGGTTACACATCTTTTTTGAAACACTTAAAAGAAATTCAAGGATGTGGTGACACACCTTGATAAAATTATTCTAATATATATGTTAACATGTGGATTAATTTAATTAAAAGTATCATCAATAAATATAATAATAAAATAAAAGATTAGTTGTCTAGAATTCACAAAAAATAAGACTAAGTATTTTCTTTTTAACATTAGACAAACTTTTAGGTACGTTAAAATTATTTGTTTCGATTAAGAATGCGGTTGCGCATCTTTTTTGAGATATAAAAATAATGATCAAGGATGCAGTGATGTACCTTGTCCAATAATATAATTAAATTTTATTAATCTAAAGTAGAGACTTATAGAAAAAATAGATTATTAGGTGTGATAGAAAGAAGACAGTTATGTCTCTAAATGTCAAGACCAAGAATGCGGTTACGCATCTGGATTGAGACCAAATAAAAATTCAACAATAAAAATGCGAGCAAATATCATAGCCTATACAAATTATCCAAAAATATATCAAGATAAGTATAAGTCAATAAAAGCGACCGTGCTAGAACCACGGGATTCGAGGGATGCCTAATACCTTCCCCTCGGTCAACAGAATTTCTTACCCGAATTTCTAGTTCACAAACCAAATAAAGAGTCATTTCCTTTTGATTAGGGATTAAACAAAAAGGTGACTTGGAACACCATAACTCAATTTCAAGTGGCGACTCTAAAAAAAATAAAATAATCCCTTAATCAATACCGTCACTTAAATTGGAAAAACTCTTCCGCCACTATGCGCGAAAAAGGGGTGTGACAATGCTACCAACACATCCTATACCTTGCCACATGTATATATAGGACCTGAACTACTAAGTGGATCCACTAGTCTATGCGAAAAAGATTCATCTAAAAAATATGACCCTTTTCTACCCATGATGGCTACATAGTTTATGGAGATGTGAGTTATCTGAACTCAAGCTCGTCTCCATATCGGTGCTCAATACTACTCCCAAAATATACTAGCTCTTTATGTTTTAAAAACATACTTCTTTCTGTGATTTGAGATTAGTGCTCAAAAAATTAGCTCAAAGGCTATTTTGAAAATCAAAGTTTCTCATTTTGCTTCATTTAGAAAGCGATTACTCTTTTCTGAAAACTAGCCCGAAGGCTCTTTGAAAATCTCAGTTTCCGTTCTTATTTAAATGTGAAAACATTTTAAATCTCTTTGGGAATACTTAGTCCCCATATACTTTTGAAGAAATGAACTTCAACTTTACTCTTTACTGAGCTCAAAACTTAAGTCTTAAAACAAGGTTAAAACGTTTGCAAAAGGCTTTTGGAAAACTTTATGAGCTTCTCTTAACTTGACTCTTGACTTTGATCATAACTGCTCTTGACTTGACTCTTAACTAGTCCTTGAATTGAATTATGGATTCAAGGATCATGATTTGTGATAGGAAAGATCTCATGATGTTTAGGAATGAATTTAAATAGCTAAACATGAGAAAAAGACCAAAAATCAATATCTGAGGGTGGGTCTGCGACGCGGAGACATATTTAATTTTTAGTGTCGAAAATGACTTTTGAGGCAGAAGACTCTGTGATGGCTCCACAATGCGAAACGAAAATTCCCAAAACTGGGAACTAGCTCCGCGACGCGCCACTGATGTCGGATTTTGTCCGACGAAATCTCTTCTTTGTTTTTCGGCTCTAAACCCTCTAAACTCCGTGGGTTCCTTTACCCAACACTTAGAATCGATTATATGTTCAAAGTACATCAGATTCTACTCAAAATCGAACCAAAATTCATAGATTAGGATCAAATAACTCCTCAACGAATTTAGCGAAACAAGAATCTAATGAAACTTCAATAAACCATTCAAGAACTCAATTTCTAAGCTTTCAAGAACTTAAATTCGTTGAACTAAATCATGATTGGCGCGTGGGCGAATTAATCCAACGCTATGTGATCTCACATACCTTGTAGTGATCACCCCCGACGAAATCCACATGCCAAACTCGACGATCTTGACGAATTTTGAACGTTCTTTTCCTTTCTCCTCTTCTCTCAAAACCCTAACTTTTTTCTAAAAGTGTAAACTGACTAAGTTCAGTTTAGACCCCTAAGTAATTACCAAAAATGAATTAAAATAAAAGGGTAAGAAACAGACCAAACTACCCTTTAAAAATCCAGATTTGGACATTTCCTTAATCCAACAGCCCTACTTCCAAAGGGCACAATTTACTCATACAAACTCGGAATCGTGCAAACTTGGCGGTGTTGGAAAGATCATTCCAATCATATCTAGAAGTACATCTAAATCATACTGAGCTAGGAGATATGGCCGTTTGAAATTGACCAAAAACTCACTTTTCCTAACCTAAACAAATTTCCAGATTTTAAGTTCTTTCCAAAAATGACTATTTCCAATTCTTAGCTTCTTCCTAGCTATTTCAACTTGCGAGATGTTTCAATATCTCCCCCTTGGGAACATTCGTCCTTGAATGAGATAACTCTTACTAGGCTAAAGGTGGTATCATCAAGTTCAAACACCCAACAAGCTAGGCAATTACAACATGCTAACTTATAATTTAAAGAGTACTAAGAAGAGAATTAGTACATTGGTCTGCATTTTCTCCGGACTCAAAGAGATGTGGATATCTATTTTTCATATCTTCCTCAGCTTCCCAAGTAGTTTCCTCAACAAATTGATGTTTTACTCGAAAAGATAAATAAAAGAAAAATGACTATGTTTTTGAAAAATTGATCAAACTTATGATTTAAGAGAAATCGAATTTCCAAAGGGACAAAGTCGCCACTTCATTTTTTAGTAAAAATCAATAAAAAACTTAAAGGGTTTTTAATAGACCCAAACAGATAAAATCAATTGAAAATAAAAGGGTTCGAAGTTCAATGTACACTCTGAGAAGGTGTTAGACCCTCGGAATGCCCGCTAACTTGCGGTCGACCGGCGATTTGAGTAAAAGTGATTTTGACTAGTTTTAGGAAATATTAACTAAATAAAAAGAAATTCCTTTTTTTTATTTGTTTATTTATTATTTTTTAATTAATGATTTGAGGGGAAATAAATAAAAGGGGGTCATTCTAAAGGGGAATAACTTATAAAGTGCAAGTCAAATTAAACGAGTATAAGCAAAACTAAGTGGTAAGTAAAAAATATTTATATATTTAAACTAAGTATAAGAAAAGAAGAAATGATTTCTCTCGGGGAATTCAATTAAATAATAACCAAACACAAAAGAGTTAGTCGACACAAATTTAAATAAATAAAAGGGAGAAGAAAAATCAAATTCGGGCTTTTGTCAAATTCGTGAACCTGTCCTAATACTAAAAATACCCAATCATGGGTTTGGGCCTGTTTAAATTCAAATTCTTCTGCTGGACTTTCCCTTTGACCTCTTGGGCCCATTTCCACTGTTGGACATGTTGACAATTTCTTTGGATCTATTTTTTTTAACCTTAAGAAAGTCATATACACTGAGTGTATATCAATGTATACGGAATGAATTGGAGCCTGAATCCTTGTATTTGTTCACGTATATCCGTATTTAAACCTGTACGCCTGCATTTTTGCGTGTTTCATCTTGCAACTCCGAATTTAACCTGTATCACTTATATTTTTTTTAATTGTATATCGATGTATACATCAAGTATACCACTGTATGCAACCCTTTTCCAGGCTTTTCGGAGTTTGGAAATTCAAATTTCAGCCTCTATTTGTTGCTTTCAACCTGTACACCAACTGTTCGAACTCGAAAATGGGGGTTGACTCGATCGAGAAAATGTTGGGTTTTTACCCAACCCGTGATGCAACGAGAGTAACAAAGGGAGTCCAATGGACTCAAACCGAGAGAGTTCATGCAAGAAAAGATAGAACAAGATTAATGGTAGTGCATAGAAATATATGATATTACATTTTTAACTTATGACAAACAGAATGATTAACAGTGATGGTGTTCAAGAAATGAAAGAGCATTGTTTATTTGAGGAAACACTAGCAACATGCTTGCATATATAATTGAACAAAGTCATTGTTGACCAATTCATCCATTGCCAAAATAAAGAGATGAATAACTATTTATCAAACAAACAATTATGGTTCATTTTATTTTTAACAATACTACGAGACTAAGCATGGAGGATTTTTTAAAACATGGATGAAAATTAAATTCTAACACTAAATTATCAAAGTCTAAGCCTAGAGAAACTTCAAGACATATACATGTACGCCTAAAAAATAAAGCAAATGGTCATTTGCAGGCTCCTAATAACACATAGAGATAAACTAGTAGATGTAATTTATTTATTTATTTATTTTTAAATTTCATATTTCTGGAAACACATCAAATACATAGTTCAAGTAAAGCTCAGGCACATGTAGTTTTGATAGTCTTAACAAGGTGAAATTAATTATGAAGGCAAGCGATTACGATCAATCCGAAACTTTAAAATTAAGCTTAACACAACAAACATCTTGGAGATGAAATCAATACAAATATGTAAGTGTCAGAATCAACAAGATCCAAGACAAAAGGAGAAGAGAGTTCGAAAACAGACATGGGGAGGGATGAACTCGAGACCAAACAGACTCACCAAGACTTCAAGCAAACAACCAACATTCAAAATAGACCAATTACATCACTGATTTGCAGTCGAAACAATATGAAAATCTCAATATTTTAAACAGCTTACAAACCTCAAGACGTGAACAACTTAAACCTTAGGAAATAAATGACATGAACAGAAGTGAGGTTAACCTTTCTAAGCGCAGGAAATCGGACAACAACGAGTAGGACGAACGACTTCACCACTTACTTCGACTTCAAGACTCCCAAAAAAATTTCAGCCAAAAAAAAAAAAAGTAAAAAATTTCTCAATAGGCCACGGACAAGAGAGGAAAGTGTATATTTTAGACTTATGTATTGTATAAGTGTTTTAGTTCAATGAATCTTTCTTTGTAAATTTTCACTAGAAAATTTTTCAGCCAAAAAAATAGGGTAGATTTTGGGGGGAATCGGGTAGAAATTTGGGGTCAATTCCAAATTCAAAATTCGAATTCTTTCACCGATTCGGACAAGCACCTTTTCCTAAAAGTTTTGCCCCATTCCGAAAGAGGAAAGGGGGAAAAACGCGTTCTCTGTCCCGCTGTTGCGTGTGTCGACGTGTTTGGACTGCTGCCGTACATTTTCCTGGGTTGCTGGCTCGTTTCTGGTTACTTTCTGCGTGAAGAAGAAGGGTAACAAGGGTCAGTCGATTTTTTGGTGCTGCTGCACGCTTTGGCCAGCTGCTATTTCGTTAATTTTGTGAAGTTGAATGCTGGGTCTTTTTTTTTGTGAATGGAAGTGGGCCGGGTCTGGGGATTAAAGGGTTTGGAATTGTTTGAAATTAAAATGGAACGTGGGAAAAAAGACAGAGAGGCTGGGCTATTGTATTGTGGTTGTTGGAAAGTTAGAAAAAGACCTAAAAATAATTTCTTAAGAAAAAATTAGGTGTTAAAATGAGATGGCTAATTTTGCAATTGCAAACATGGTTATTGAATTACAACTAAGCCAAATGAAATTTGAAACCTAACCAAATTGAGATAATCCAATCAATTAGGCTAGGAGTTGAATAAGACGAACTAATATTAATTAATTAATGAGCTTCTCAATTTCAACGAAATAAAATAATTAAGTTAATTATTTATTAATAACTCAAATATATAAGTATTAATTAACTAAACCAATTAACCAACTATTTGAGTAAAACAAAAAATCTTTTTTTAGACGATTTTTGAATATTTATAGAAATACTAATTATATGCAAAATTATATAAAAGACATATTATTATTTAAAATTATAAAAAGTGACAAATTATTTAAAATAGCTTGCAAACTATATTTTTTTTAATTTTATTTTTCCAAAATTTTTAAAATTAATTATTTTAAATTATTTGAAAATTAAGAAGTTTGGAAATTAATTATTATTGGGGAGGGTAAAAATTCGTTGTCAACAACTGTCCCTCATTTTACTCGCGTTGATGCAAGAAATTAAAGGAAGATGAAATTGACTAATCTAATTTTGACCGACCACACCTTCATCTTTCGAAAAAGGAATTTGGTATTGACGTTAGGAATTATGGCCGAACCCCAGAAATGGATTTCCTACATATCTCAGGTTATATGAGAATTCAGACCACTTATAGTTCGATACGCTTGATTTGACGTACGATTTTCAAGGAATTCAGAAGCCATCTTGATACCGAATTATAGAGGGACTGAAATGCTCAGGGATAAGATTTGAGAGTGAATGCTGGGATTCAGCCGAGTTTTCAACGCTGATCCCGCCTATATATCCCTCAACTTAGGGAATTAGGCTGCTTGTAGTTTGACTCGATCAGTTGAAAATGAAATCTATTATGCAAGGTAACCTTTGGTTTTGGAGGAGTGACAAATAAATCGAGTATGAAAAGGAGGCTTGTAACCTTTTAGTCGTGAATGTGGTGCGCTTTACACCCATAAATAAGACTTTACACGGACATAATTTCCAATGCTCTTAGCGCATTGTCAATCAAATTGGAAAGTTGCTTTCGGTGAACCCAAAATTTCCAGATGCGAAGCCGGAACCAATAAATCTAAGAAAAACCCACATGCCTTCTGATAGGGTTATGGTTTGATTGTGGTGGAAGTCGCTCCTCTGCTCGCGTCATAAGAGTTTGACACTCCTCTTTGGATAATGTCCCCGTTCGATACTAAGAAAGTTCCACGTTGTGCTGCATCCTCTTTGATGTCGTCCGCACCTGTGATTTGTTTTGGAGAATTCATCCTTTTGGATACTCTCGACAAAGATTGAGATAAAACTCAGTAGCATGAAAATGCAATTCAAATGGGAGACACTGTCTTTTTTCGTGTCGACACTTAATTGTTTACCTTGAACATTTGACATTAACTCCATCGAGTTTGATGTAAAGCAAATAAAGCTTGTGTCTCATATTTGTAATATAATCTTCAATGTACTCTTCCTTTGATGTCAAAGCAATAAAATAAGCTGATGTAATATGTTGACGATTCTTTTGATCTCGTTGTTGATGGTTCTCTTGATGTCGTTTTTGCAAAAAAAAATGATGCAGTTGATGTTGATTTTCTTGTGATGGGTAAATCTTTCTCTTGCGATGCATAACTTTTCTCTCGTGATGTATGACTCTTTTCTCCTGCGATGCATGACTCTTTTCTTTTGCAATGCATGACTCCTTTTTTGGGATGCATAAATCTCTTTCCCGCGATGCATGAGTCTTCTGTTGCAATGCATGAATCTTCTCTTGGAATGCATGAATCTCTTTCCCGCGATGCATGAGTCTTCTCTTGCAATGCATGAATCTTCTCTTGCAATGCATGAATCACTTTTCCGCGATGCATGACTTTTTGTCTTGCCATGCGTGGTTTCTTCTTTTTGCTATGCATTAATCTCTTTCTCGCGATGCATGACTTCTTTTCCGCGATGCATGAACCATTCTCTTGCAATGCATGAATCCCTTCTCTTGCAATGCATGAATCCCTTTTGTCGCGATGCATGAATCTTCTCTTGCAATGCACGAATTCTTCTCTTGCAATACATGAATTCCTTTTCTCGTGATGCATGAATTCCTTTCCCGCGATGCATAAATTCTTCTCTTGCGATGTATGACTCTTCTTGCAATGCATGACTTCTTTCTCTTGATGCCTCCATGGTACCGAGCGAAGATAATGCTCCACCGAGCAACATGTGTGATCTTCTGGGTATCTTTTGGGTGGCGGTATCATCTGTATTGACAATTTAATAAAAATGACCCTCGGAGTAGTGATATCATCTCATTTGATTACATGATATGATTGACTCTCCGGGTAGTGATATCGACTGAATTGACAATATAAAAAATGACCCCCGGAGTGATGGTATCGCCTCGTTCGACAATACGATATAAATGACTCTATGGGTAGTAATATCATCATGTATGATAATATGATGCAGAATTTCAAATATTCTACCTCTTACTTTCTTGTGAAAAGCACGAATCATTCTCTATCGATACAGTTGTCCATGACAAACAACAATCATTCTCTTCTCATCAATCAACGTTAACTGATCAATCCGTTTGCGGACCCATTCAACATCGTTCAATTTAACTTCTTCAATGATTTTCAATGAAGGTATTTCAACTTCTGCAAGTACAACTGCTTCTATTCCATATACCAGCAAATACGGATAACTCCAACTGATGTTCTAACAGTCGTTCGGTAACCCAACAAATCATATGACAACATCTCGTGCCAACCTCTGCGATTATCAATCATTTTCCTCAAAATCTTCTTTATGTTCTTGTTGGCATCTTCTACGGCTCCATTTATTTGGGGACGATAGGAGGTTGAGTTCCGGTGAGTAATCTTGAATTGTTCACATATCTCTCTCATGAAGTGACTGTTGAAATTCGCTTCATTTTCAGTAATGATGGATTCTGGCACTCCAAACCTACAACCTTCTTGGTCATCGACTTATACGAAGCTGCTTCCACACATTTGGTGAAGTAGTCAGTGACAACCAAAATGAATCTGTGTCCGTTAGAGGCAACTGGCTCTATCGGACCAATGACATCCATGCCCCAAGCTACAAATGGACAAGGTGAACTCATAGCATTGAGTTCATGGGGCGGGACACGAATCAAATCTCCATTCACTTGACATTTATGACACTTCTGCAAAAACTTGCAACAATCATGTTTCATAGTCATCCAAAAATAACCGGCGCGAATGATCTTCCTCGCCAAATTGATCCCATTTATGTGAGTACCACAAACTCCGGCATGTATCTGGTCCAGAAGCTTTGCTGCTTCATTAGCATCAACGCATCTGAGAAGTCCTATATCTGGAGTCCTCCTGTAAAGGATTTCCCCACTTGCAAAGAAATTGACGGCCATATGGCGTATCGACTTCTTTTGGTTGAACGTTGCATTCTCAGGATAAGTCCCATCCTCTAAATACTTCTTGATGTCAAAATACCAAGGAAAACCATCTGGTTCCGCTTCAACATGCGAACAATGGACAGGTTGCTCATTTACCTCTATATCCACTGGATCAATATAACTTGTATCTGGATGTTTGATCATTGAGGCAATGGTGGCAAGAGCGTCGACCAACTCATTTTGTGACCTGGGAGTGTGTCTGAGCTCAATCTTGCGAAATCTCTTGCACAACTTCTGTATATACCGCACATATGGTGTGATCTTTGGGTTCTTCACGGCCATTCCCCTTGAACCTGATGAATCAGCAAATCTGAATCTCCAATAACCAGTAACTCGTGAACATTCATATCAATTGCGATCTTCAGACCGAGGATGCTAGCTTCATACTCAGCCATGTTGTTCTTGCATTCAAATTGGAGTTTAGCCGCCATAGGATAGTGCTGACCGGTTTCTGACACTAAGACCGCTCCGATTCCTTTCCATTGATGATTCGCCGCTCCATCAAAGAACACTCTCCAACCAGGGTACGCTTCAGAAATATCCTCACCCACAAATGCTATTTCTTCATCGGGAAAATAAGTCTTAAGCGGTTCATACTCTTCATCAACTGTATTCTTTGCAAGATAATCAGCCAAGGCTTGTGTCTTTATCGCCTTCTGAGTCACATACACAATGTCAAACTCACTCAAAAACATTTGCCATTTAGCCAACTTTTCGATCGGCTTTGTTTTCTGGAAAATATACTTCAACGGGTCCATCTTGGAAATAAGGTATGTGGTATAAGAAGACAAATAATGTCTCAACTTTTGAGCGATCCAAGTCAAAGCACAACATGTTCTCTTTAAAAGAGTGTAACAAGCCTCATATGGAGTGAACTTTTTGCTCAAGTTATAAATGACTCGCTCTTTCTTCCCAGTTTCGTCATGTTGACCAAGTACGCATCCCAATGCGTTATCTGAGACAGACAAATATAACAATAATAAACTCCCTTCTCGCGGAGGGACCAACACCGGCGGATTGGACAAATAGTTCTTGATGGCATCAAAAGCAGTTTGACATTCTCCGGTCCACTTGGTTGAGACATCTTTTTTCAATAACTTAAAAATGGGCTCACACACCACGGTGGATTGAGCTATAAACGGGCTGATATAGTTCAACCTTCCTAAAAAACTCATCACCTCTTTCTTGGTCTTCGGAGGAAGTAATTCCTGGATTGCCTTGATCTTGGAAGGGTCAAGCTCAATGCCTTTCCTGCTGATTATAAATCCCAACAACTTTCCAGCTAGCACTCCAAAAGCACACTTGGCGGGATTTAACTTCAAATTGTTTTGGCATAAGCGATCAAAGAATTTCCTCATGTGAGTCAAGTGATCCGAACTCTCGTGGGACTTGATTATAACATCATCTACATTCACTTCGATCTCTTTGTGAATCATATAGTGAAAGATGGTTGTCATGGCGCTCATATAAGTAGTACCGACATTCTTGAGACCAAAAGGCATCACCCGATAATGATATACTCCCAAAGGCATGATGAAAACTGCCTTTTCTGCATCTTCTTCATCAATCAGGATCTGGTGATAGCCCGCATAACAATCCACGAACGATTGCATCTCATGCTTAGCACAATTATCAATAAGAATGTGAATGTTTGGCAATGTAAAATTATCTTTCGGGCTAGCTTTGTTGAGATCTCTGTAGTCGACACAAATTCTGATCTTTCCGTCTTTCTTGGCAACCGGAACAACATTGGCTAACCAATTCGGATATTGCGTCACTTCTACTACTTGAGACTCGATCTGTTTTGTAATCTCCTCTTTGATTTTCAAACTCAACTTAGGCTTGAATTTCTGAGTCTTTTATTTTACTGGACTGAAATCTGGATTGATCGGCAACTTGTGGGACACCATATTCGTGCTCAGCCCTAGCATGTCTTCATAAGACCAGGCAAATACATCAATGTACTCCTTGAGCAAACAGAGCAAGTCTCTTCTTTGGGCTTCAATCAGATGGACACTGATTCTGACTTCTTTGACACATTCCTCATCTCCGAGATTCACAGTTTCAGTTTCTTCAAGATTTGGCTTGTGTTGATTCTCGAATTGTCGATACTCCTCAACAACATATTCGGGTACCTCATTTTCTTCTTCATATTCCTCACACTCATCATCACCTGCCTCATTTCGTTCACTCGATTCATGACATGACATCACATTAGCAGGTTTTAAATTAATATTACTGAAATCATAACAAACAAAGTTAGGAAAGTAAAATATAAACAGATAGGTAAACAAACAAATTTTGATAAAAGTGGCTTTTCATTTAAATTGAAAGACAAGCACAAACTTTGGCCATGGCCGAGGGCCATTTTGTCTTTTTAAACATCACAAGGGAATTTAAAAGCTTCAAACAAATAACAATTGCATAAAGGGTGGGTCTCGAGCCTCTTCTGGACTACCACCGATTTTAAAACAAACAAAGACACATGTCTTTTCTACCCAGATGAGCGGGAAATAAGGAGTGGTGTGGAGGTCTAGTTCTGCAATCGCTCATCAGGTTCTGTAACACAGATGCCTGAAGTCCCAAACTCGTCCTCGATGACCGCATCAATCTCCTCAAAAAGGTCCCAAATTCCTTCCCCGAGACCACCATCGTTGACATTTTCTCATATCGAAAATGACTGATACAAATGAGTAATTGGCCTGGCTAATGCTTGATCAATACTCTTGTTCTTCAACTCTGCTTCATCAACATCCGTGGGGACATACACCAGACCAAACTTTGCTCCTTTGGTAGGAATTTGGACAGGCTTGACAATTCCTTAAAAGTTCTTCCCAAATCCGAAACCTGGTTTAAAACCACTCTGGAGCATGACAGTAGCAATTATTTTGTGCACGTAGGGCATAAGAGGTTGTGGAGCCAAATCATCACCGTTGGCATTTACCAACTCCACCGTGTAGAAATCACAACCTCGAGAAACCTCGTGAACGATCGGCGCATACCCATCGGAGTGACTCCCCTCACCATGAATGACCAATTCCTGATCCTTCCAAAGAAATTTCATCAATTAGTGAAGGGTAGAACGCAAAGCCCCAGCCATGTGGATAAACGATCTTCCTAGAAACAAATTGTAGCTGGTATTGATGTCCAACACCTGAAACTCCACTTTGAATTCTACAGGCCCCATTTGAACATCCAAAATTACCGCCCCTATCGTGTCTCTCTGCAGACCTGGTTTTGTTGAACCTTTCCCAAGTCGAATTTTAGCTGTTTGAGAGTCGAAAGCGGACATATGTTGAGACCAGACCTATCGTCGACCAAAACATGATTTATAACTTTGTCCCGGCATTTGATGGTGACGTGCAGAGCTTTGTTGTGCATTCTCCCTTCAAAGGGCAGCTTTTCGTCGCAAAAACTGATTCGGTGTCCTCGGATGACCTGGTTTATCATGACTGCTAAATTGTCACTGTTAGTACCCACAGACACATAAGTATCATCCAAAGCCCTCATTAGAGCCTGCCTATGCAACTGCGAACTCATCAATAAGGCCCACACAGAGATCTGAGCCAGCGTCTTCTCCAAATGCTTCTCAATTGAATAATCTTTGGGCTGCATTTTTCTCCGATTCTCCTCGGTCTCGGCTTCACTGATCGGCCTTTTGTTTGGTCCTTCTTCTGCACACCCTGGATCAACTTTTCTGGCGTGTAGTACCTGCCAGATCTAGTCATACCTTGGGTAACAACCGTTTCAATCACAAATTTTGGTCGGACAAGAGTTTCTCGTGGCACCAAGGCAACAACCTTCTCGGGTATCAAAATGACAAACTCTTTCTTCTCTCTAATGGTGAACGAGGCTACGACCCTTTCCAGCTCATTAGGAGCAATCAAAACTATTGCCTTTGTCATGCACCAATCATCATCTGTCTCTATCATATTGATAGTGACGCATCCATGATTTGGCAAAGGATTGCTTTTGACATTGGACGCGACTGTCTGAAGAGAGACCACGTTCTGGTCTATCAGGTCTTGGATCTTAAGCTTCAGGTTGATATAGTCCTCGGTATCATGTCCAACACTGTTGGAGTGATATGTGCACCTCTGGTCAGGTCTGTAAAACTTTGAGCTAGTGTCAACCGGCTTGGGCCCTACTGGATGAATATCTCCTGCCGTAGTTAATCGTTCGAATAGCTTTGTTCGGCTTTCAATGAGCGGAGTGAAAATTTTGGCGGGCTTCTACTCAAATCTAGGACGGGAGAGTTTATAATTCCCTTGTTGAGGAGGAGACATTTGGTGTTAATTTGGAGTGTTTGGACGGGGGGCTTGATATTTGGGATATGAGTTGGTTTGGTAGTTTGGTTGTGGGGCTTGGTAGTTCGAGGGGGTATTTTGGTAAAGTGGAGCTGGGGTTTGGTACATTAGGGGATGCGTTTGTTAATTTGTCTGAATGTTGGCACAGTTGGGGGCGGCATTTCAGTAGTGATGAGATGGAGTTTGGTAAACTGGAGGGGGAGTTTGGTAGATAGTAGGGTAAGTTTGGTAGCTAGGAGGGGGAGTATTTTGATAGCTGGGAAGAGAGGTATTTTGGTAACTGGTGGGAGGGTATTTTGGTATTTAGCCTGTGCATAACAAGTCGGGTACGAACTCTGTGAAGGTCGAGAACGACCTTGGTATGGTGATTGTTGACACCCAATTTTGACCCTCCACAATATAAATTAATTATCGAGCTTCTTCAATTTCGAACGATTTATAGTAATTAGTTTTATAAATATAAAATAAAAAAATAAATATAGTTTGCAAGTCATTTTAAATAGTTTCGTCACTTTGTAAATGATATATATGTTTTATATAATCGTGTGTACAATTAGTGTATTTTATGAACATTCAAAAATCATCTCAAAAAGATTTTTTATTTTAAATATTTTATTAGCGATGGTTGTAATTTTGAATTAATGAGTCTTATGAAATTCAAGACATTTGCAAGTTTTTTTTAAAAGTAATTTTGTCTTCTTGTAATAATTTTAAATAATGAACACGTATATTTCTACAATCACGTTATTTTATAAATATTTGAACATCATCAAAAAGAATTTACAACTTTTAGTTAAATGTTTTATTAGTTTAGTTTGGTTAAATTATGGTTATAATTTTGAGTAATTAGTTTACAATTAAATTAATTATTTTATTTTTTTCGTTAAGATTAAGAAGCTTGTTAATTAATTATATTAATTTATTTTATTTTAATTTTGGCCGATTTCGACCAATAGTCTCAATTTGATCGAATTTGCAATTCACAGGGTTATTTTCTTAAGTTAAATAGACTACAATCTTGAATTACTTTTTCAAAACCCATTGCCATCCAATTTCTAGACCCAATCTGAGCTCAATTCTTTTTAATACCAAGCCAAAACCTTTTAATACAATCAGCCCATCCAATAACAACACCAAAAAGCCCAATTCCTTTTCCAACAAAACTAGTAACAATACAACGCAACAAATCGACCGCCCTTGCCTTCATCATCTTCACGCGTCTTCTTCCTCAGCGAAAATCGCAGAGAACCCAAAAATCTCGTCCAACTACTCTGCAAAACCCAAACCCTGCAGACCCATCACCCTCACGTCCCCTTTCCCCCATTTTAAGGGATTTTTTCAAAGCTTTCTACTGTTGTCTTGAAAAGGGGTAGAATAAATTTGAATTTTATATTTGAAATTTCCCCCGATTTCGCCCGAATTTCCAGCTATATATTGCTCTCTTTTGATCACTGTTTGGGAGGTTTTTTTTAGAGCTTAGTTCTTTGACAATACTCATTTTATATTAAAGAAATTTTAAAGCGATTTTCTAGTTCTAAGGTTTGAGAAAGGTTTCGTCTGAAGTTACTGAGAATTTCTTGGTCTGCCGCTCGAGTCGAAGTTGTGCGAGAAGTTGCTCTCTTTCAAGCTCGTTGTCGTCCAGTCGTTGCTCTGAAGAAGGTATATTTCTTCATTTTTATTTTTTATTTCTTATTCTGACTGTAGTGTGCTGTTTGGTATGGCCGACTGATTTTATTATTGCATTGTTGATTTAAGTCTTAATTTTCTGCTTTAGTACAATAGTATTTGCTTGTTTGTTCTGTTTTCTCGCTAGTTCTCAGTAAGAAATAGATTTCTCGTTCTTATTGAGTTATTAGCCTTTCGTTACCAAGCATGACTAGAGTCTATGGATTTTGGAAGTTTGGTATCAAGCTATTGCCACTCTTATTGTGATGTTTTTCATAACTTTGTAGTGATCAATTTTTGTTCGAAATGCTTTATCTACTTTAGTTTGTCCTTACTTATCATGACTCCGTGGTAATATGTAGTGTTCGACGTCACGATTTTCGTTCTTTCACCTCAAGTTGAAGGAATGAATCAAGACGTCAAGATCTTGGCTTTGTATGGTACTTATTGTAACCCGTTTTTGACTTTTTTTTTTTACTTGGATGTTTGTTGAGTTATTTCGAGATGTAGATTTTTCATTTTCCTTTCCAGATTGCGCATGTTCTGTTTCTAGTTTTTCTTTTCAAGCTTGTTGTCCTTTGCTTATTCTTTTTGTCCCTTGAAGTGTTGCATTTTTGAAAGTTTGTGTGCCATTTCTTTGATTGGTGGCGAGTTCACGGTTCAATTTCGATTCGGATTGGCATGACATGCTTTGAATAAGTTCATATTACCTTCCTCATGGTTACGGGCTGTGTGGAGGATGTTTAGTCGTATTTGTTCATTTATGTTATATTTGTTCATTTATGCCACACGTTTACTCTTTGGGAACAAACAAATCTGCCCTCTTTACTATTTTTGTGATCTTCGCAAGCCTTGTGTCTACCTGTAGCAAGTTTCGATAAGTTGCGAGCATATAAGATTGAGAATGTGTAGCTGCCCATTTAGCTCTCATTCCTCCCGTTTTTTTTTAGCATATTTCCACAAGTTGTTAAATATATAATTTTTCCCTTTTGTTTACTGTAATAGTTCCTGGCCCTTCTTTTTTTCTATTTTTATTTTTTATTTTTTCATAGGCTTGGTTTAAACACTTCTAGTATTAAAATCTACTTAGAAAGTAATAATTTGCTATGGTTCTAAGGTTCTTTACTTTGATTGTCTTGTTATCTTAAGGTTATGATATCGTTTTGGCAATAAATATTGCATTTCAACTTGGATCAGTGGGTTGTATATTGTTGATACGTGATAATAATATGACCTTCCCATTTAAGAAAAACATGCGGATAATTTATTCATCATGGTGTGACGCTTGGACTTTTCCTCTAATTAATTTGAATTAAGAGTAATCTTGTTGCCTAGATATAAACCTTGAAACTGTGTTTTTTTTTTTTGCTTCTTGAATTTTATTGGGTAGCATTGGCAGTAGCCTCTTCATTTTAAAGTACCTAATTTGCCTTATTAAAAATTTAAAATCACTTCTTAACTATTTCCTTTGTTCACATGCTAACTTTTTCTTCTTTTGGTTGTTGTATGAACCCCTTCCGAGTCCATGGTGGACTTCTCCTTCTAAGCACTCGCTAGTCGAGCCATACTCAATTTATTTCTTTTCTTCACTGTTCAAGTCAGCCGGGCAAATAAAATCGAGTCACTGGGTAGGAAATTAGTTCATAAATGTTCAAAGCCCAAGAAATGGGCTGTATACATATTGTATACAACAATATACACTCATTATACAACGAATTACAGGTCAAGAATGTGAAAATATAGAGATGAGGTAAAATACATAGGTTTGGAAGCAGGATATACGTGGAAAGAGCTGATATACATGCCGATATACACTGATATACATCAGTTGTATACCAAAAATGGGTTTTGGTTAAACCCCAAAAAGTAGCAACGAATTTGGCCCAAGAAAGGCCCAAATTTAACTTCTCTGTTACTCTTAAATTATTTAATTATAATTATTTATTGTTTGTTGTTTATTAACTCTAACTTTAGAATTGTTAATTAACTTAATCGAATTTCCCAAAAGACAAACTATTTCTCTTTGTTGTTTTATTTCTAACAAATCTCATTTTATCAACTCTTGCATTATCATTTATAATCTTTAGTCAAAGTTTTTTTGTTATTTAGTTTAAAATAGTTTTTTTTCATAAACCAAAAAATGACTCGAATAGAAACCAATTAATTTAGTTTCATTAAAATTCTAATTACTTGTCTCTAATTCAAATGTTTCAATTAAGGTCCAATTTTCTTAAAAATAAAAATTGCTATTTGTTTAACTATTTTCTCAAATTTAATCTAATAATGTTAATTATTATTATAAAATACTTACTTAGTCATTTTCTCAAGAAGGTTAGCCAAAACTTTTATTCTTCAATTAATTTAAAATGATTTTCATGCTTTAATGTATTAAATTGGTTTAAGTTATTTTAAAATGAACTAAATAAATTCTAATAAGTCTAGTTTTATTAATTTTCTAATCACTTGTACCTTAATCCAAATGTTTTCATTTTAGGTCTCTTCCTCTAAGAAGATAGAATAAAATGGTTCATTTCTTGATTATTTTCTCAAACTTAATCGAATAGTGTAAATTATTATATATTTTTTATGTTAAATTATTTTTTCTAAAAATTGTCAAATACATTTTAGTCAAGTCGCAGTTCAACCGCATGTTAGCCGACACTTTGAATGCTTAAACCCTTCTCGAAGTGTAAATTGAACCCCGAACCCTCTTTGGTACTTTCAAATGATTTTTTTCTGTTTAAATCTTTGGAAATTATAAGTTTTCTTAATTTCTTTAAAAAATTAAGTGGCGACTCTTTTCTAAGTATTTTTCTCAAATTGTTTTATACTTAGAACATTTAAAAATGTATTTTTTCTAAAGAAAGAAATATTACGACACAACAGTGATGATTTCCTTGGGGTCTTCTTCCCCTCAGAAGAGATAGAGGACACATCATCTCTTTTCTTCTTCAACAAGCCCAAGGATTTGGGCGAGGCCACAATACGGGCAATCTTCCCGGTTCTCAATCCATCTTCGATAGTCTCACCTACTTTGACTATCTCAACAAATTTTGCTCCAACGAGCAACATGATTCTGTCATAATATTCGGGCTCTTGAACCCGCACAAACACTTCGACAATTTCCTTTTCTGACATATGAGGTCTAACTCTAGCTGCCTCATTTCGCTATCTATATGTGAATTATCTATAAATTTCGGTCGTCTTCTGCTTCATCTCCTCCAAGGAGTAACAATCATGAACGATCTCCACATTGTAGGCGAATCGTTTGATGAAGTCCTTAGCCAAAGCGTTCCAGCTAGACCACTGTCTCGTTTTATGAGACGTAAACAAATCTAGAGCCTCTCCGCTTAGACTTTGACTAAAAAGCCGCATTAACAAAGCTTCGTCTCTTCCAACTCCCATGAATTGGTCACAGTAGGTCCTCAAGTGTGCTAAGGGGTTCCCCGTTCCTTCGAAGATGTCGAATTTTGGCACCTTGAACCCTTCCGGGAGGTCCAAATTTGGATGAATGCACAGGTCTTCGTAACTCAACCCGGCGACCTCAGGAATGCAGTTCAACTCCTTCATGGCTTTTCTAATTTCCTTCTTTATATCTATCTTGGCGGTCTCTTTCTTTGACCTCCACTCTTTCTTCCTCTCCTTATAGTGGTCGAACTTCGAACCATGGGCGTCATGCTCGTTGGGGATTGGTATTTGGAAAGTGACTTTTTGAGGTAGTGGTGGAGCAATAGAGGTACTCTGGCCATTTAAAGGGGCGTGCTAGTTTTGGGGGAAAGTCTGGGGGATAGTATACTGGTTTTGGTGAAGAAGGAAAATACGTGGGTTATTGGCTGTGAAGGGGTATGCTAGTTTGGTGGTTTGCATTGGGGGGAGGGAGTGGTGCTTGGAGGTTGGTATTTTGAGGAGGGGGTGGTGTTTGATAAGAGGCTAAGGCGTAATGAGGGTTTTGGGTGGTAAGGTCAATGATGGAAGGATTATGAGCAGAACTTGAAGGCGGGTTTTGAGCTTGTTCCACGTTAGGAGGGGGAATTTGAGCTGGAGGTCTTCCGTCTGGTTGAGCATTGACAACAAAAATAAGAGAAGGTAAATCTTGTTTTCTCTGCATCTCGACCCTCATCTCAACAATTTATTGCATCAACTGTAGGATCAGTTCATTCTGATCAGCAAGGGTGGGCTGAGCCACCACGACATCAGGAAGGTTGGTTTCTTCGTTGTTATCACCCATTGCTGCTTTTCCCTTTTGTGAACTTTGACTGGAGAAGGAATCTGTAGGACCTTTCGATCTAGTGAAATAAGGATGATCGACCAGTGTATCAACACAGATCAGTTCTAACTACCTGTAGAAAAAAACAACTTAAAGGGAAATCTGTTAGTATTAGGTATAGATGAATTACGCAAGATATCACATAGTAGGCATATAAACACATAAAAGTTGCTTCGTTTGAGAACATGTTAACCCACGAATAATGGGGACTGATTTTTTTAACAACAGGAATTTGCTTGTTTTATTTTAAGGCTAGTAACTCAGAAAGTTTAAATTGCATTGAGCTAAGGTCTTTTTGCTGCATCTCTGGGCATCTGCTGAATAGTGCCATTCTATATGGCGGAATAGATATCAGACTAGTATCTGGAAGAAGATCTATACCGAAGTCTATCTCTCTCTTAGGAGGGACTACAAGAAGATCATCAGGAAAGACTTCTGGAAACTCTCTTACTACAGAAACTGACTGAATATGAGGTATCTCAACACTAGAGTCATTAACTCGGACTAAGTGATAGACACACCCCTTAGAAACTAACTTCATTGCCTTAAAGTACGAAATAAAACGACCCTTAGGCACTGCTGAACAACTTTTCCACTCTAAGACTGACTCATTTGGAAACTGAAACTTTAAAACTCGAGTTCTACAATCTATTGAGGCATAACAGGCATGAAGTCAGTCCATAGCTAGAATGACATCAAAATCTACCATGGTACTCTTGTAATTGATAGAAATGGAACAATCACGATAAACTCTTTCTGCTAAAATAGAATCACCAACAGGTGTAGAAAAACTGAATGGTTTACTAAGTTGTTCAGGAATAACATCAAAATTCATAGCAACATAAGGAGTTACAAAAGGTAAACTCGCTCCTGGGTCTAGCAAAACATAAACAGTAAAGTCAAAGATTTGGATCATACCAGTGACAACATCTGGTGAATCCTCTTGCTCTTGGCGACTGTTGATAGCATATAAGCGGTTTGTTCCTCCGCCAGTACCGAAAGAAGCCCCTCTAGGTGCAGCTCTGTCTGGTGGAGCAACTGAAGCAGACTGGGCTCTATTCTCCCATTACCTTTACCTTACCTGTTCTTTGGACACTCTCGCATGAAATGCCCATTCTGAACACACTTGAAACAACCAGTGGAGCCATCACGACACATCCTTGGGTGATTCCTACCACACTTAGCACATGTATGAGGCTTACTACCCCTTTGTGTCATACTGCCTTGAGAATATGTAGGTTTAGCTCTGAAACTCTGAGAATTCTGACTATTGTACTCACCTTTGTTCTTAGGTGTAGGTGCACTAGTAGATGATGTGGCAAGTCCCATCTGTTTCTGTTGGAAGGAAGACCGGTTCGCACTACTCTTTTGCTACCTAAACTCGTTCCCTGATGTATTAACCCTGTTATTCTTAAACTCTTCTCTATCATTCACCTTATCCTCCTCAACTTGTTGTACATGGATCATAAGCCTTACTAGGTCCATATCCCCTATTAGCATAGTTGCCTTGCTTTCCTTGCTTGACTGACGAGACAACCCAACAACAAATAAACTCATCCTACTCCTCATGTCAGCAACCATATCTGGAGCATAACGTGAAAGTTGTGTAAACTTCAGACTGTACTCATGAGCACTCATAGACTCCAGATTAAGGGTGAGAAACTCTCTTATCTTTGCCTATCACAACTCACGGGGAAAGAAACGTCCCATGAGAGCACTCTCAAACATAACCCAACTCATTATTGGCGCATCCTGTAACACCCCAGAAATATTTTTGAACTAAGACTTGAACCATCCTTCGTTGTGAGTAGGATTTTACCGAGGAACTAAAATTTCTTAAGTGTTAAGTTTACTAGATGTAGCACCTTGAGTTCGAAAAGAACTAAATTGGAAATAGCAAAATCTGAAATTTTGCAAGTTATGCTTAAGTATGTGTTTTGGGTCGACTTCAAATGACCATAACTCGTAGCTCAGGATGAGTTAGGTGTGCTACTAGATACCGTAGAGGTAGGGCGTGAGGACGAACTAGTCCAACACTATGATAACCTTACATACCTAGAAGAACAAGATTCTTGAAGAATCTTGAAGAAGAACTTGATTAGAAGCCTTGAAACCCTAGCTTGAAGGTAAACAATCAAGAAAACCTTTCTTGAGATTCTCGAGTTAGTTTCTTAAAATCTCTACAGCCAAAAATTATGATTTTCATGAGTGAAGATGAAAATCTGATTGTTTTGAGCTTTTTAATTAGTCAAGAAATTCGTTGATGGTTTTCTTGGAGGTAAAAAGACAAAAACGATTATTTTCAATAGTTTCTCGTCGGCTAATTCGTAACAGCACTGTATAGGTTACTAAAATAGTCATAACGTTTTACTCAGATATTGGATTGATGTGAAACTGGTGGGGTTGGAAAGTAGATTCAATTACCTTTAATTGGATAGGTTATGGCTCACGTAACTCTTAATATTCTAAGAGATATGGTCGTTTAAAGTTGACTCAAGCAGAATCTTACATCAAAACTTAATGAAACTTCAAGAACACTTATCAAGAACTCATCAAGAACTCTAATCTTTAAATTTCCAGAACGAAATTACGCTGAATAAATCATGATTGGTGTGTGGGTGAAAGAACCCAACACTATTGTATTTTTACATACATCTCAAAGTCATTTGTGTCTTTGCATACACACAAAATTAATATAATGTTTTTAAACAACTTTTATTTATCGGCAGACATAAAATATCGGCGGAGATCATGTGAATAGCAACGATACCCTTTTTGAACTCGAGAGTAACCAAGAAAGACACATTTAAGAGCACGAGGGGCTAATTTATCTTTTCCTGGGGCTAAGTTATGAACAAAGCATGTGCTCCCAAATACACGAGGAGGGATAGAATAGAGATGTGATTGTGGATATAGTATGGAATGTGGAACCTGATTCGAAATAGAAGATGAGGGCATTCTATTAATTAAATAGCAAGATGAAAGGACTGCATCACCCCAAAAACGCAACGGAACATGGGATTCAATGAGGAGAGTGCGAGCAGTCTCAATGAGATGCCTATTCTTTCTTTCCGCTACACCATTTTGTTGAGGAGTGTATGGACAAGATGTTTGGTGAATAATTCCTTGGTGAGACATAAACTCCTGAAACTGGGATGATAAATATTCTAAGGCATTATCACTACGAAAAGTACGAATAGAAACACCAAACTGATTTTTTATTTCAGCAAAGAAACTTTTGAATATAGAAAATAACTCAGAACGATCTTTCATTAAGAAAACCCAAGTACATCTCGAATAATCATCAATGAAACTAACAAAATAACGAAATCCTAAGGTGGAACTGACTCTACTAGGACCCCAAACATCAGAATGAACTAATGAAAAAATAGACTCTGAACGACCCTCAGTACCACGTGAAAATGTGGCACGAGTGTGTTTCCCAAGTTGACACGACTCACAATCTAATTTGGACAAACTAGATAAACTAGGCACCATCTGTTGCAGTTTAGATAGACTCGGATGTCCCAAACGTTTGCGAATGAGGTCCGGAGGATCTGTAACAGAGTATGCTGTGAAGGAATTTGAAGAGGTAAGATAGTAAATGCCTTGTGATTCATGTCCTGTGCCAATCGTCTGTCCCGTACTGCGGTCCTGCATGAGAAAAAAATCATCAAAAAAGGTTATGCCACAATGTAGGGCACGTGTCAAACGACTAACATATGCTAGATTAAAAGGGGAACCAGGGACATAAAGAACATAGTCTAGAGTGACAGAAGATAAGGGTGTGGCTTTTCCAACCCCTTTTGGTTTTGTTTGTATCCCATTGGCCAAAGTAATAGCAGGAAGAGATTGTGAATAAACAATATCTGACAGAAGTGATTTGTTACCAGAAACATGATCAGAAGCACCTGAGTCCATGACCCATGATCCATGAGTATTAGACTGTGAAACACAAGCAAAAGAATTACCCGCAACAACATCATGTTAAATAACCGAAGCTATTTGTGGAGACATTTGCTTACTTGCTCGATATTGAAGGAACTCATCATATTCTGATTGAGCAATATGAGCATTATGAGATGGTCGATCAGGCGGAGCAACAAATACTTCTTGTGAAGATGTATGCTTACTTGCACGATTACAAAGGAACTCATTATATTCCTTTAGAGTAGCAGGATTATAACTGGGTGGTGGACCATGCAAATTATGACATATGTCACTAGTGTGTCCAGACTTATGACAATAACTACACTTGGATCGAGGTTTTCCAAGACGGCCTCCTCCTCGTCGATTCTCCATAGATTGATATACTCATTTTTCTATAGTTTGAGATGTGAGAGCAGAGGAATCAAAGGTCGGTGATGAAACTACTTTGTGGCTAGGAGGCGCAGCAATACGAAGTAGACGAGAGAATAATTCATCAACTGTAGGAATTGTAGGACTAGCTAAAATCTGATCACGCACTGAATCATGGTCAGTAGAGAGTCCAGCAAGTGTAAGAACTAGAAACAACGTCTGTCTGTGTTCTTGTTGTTTGTCCACATTTTTAGTGATTGGCATCAACGTGTCAAATTCTTCCATGACTGATTGTACCTGACCCAAGTAAGTAGACATATCGGATTCTTGTTTCTTTAAGCTAGTCATTCTAGATATCACATCATAGAATCGAGATATATCATTAGTATATAAAGCACGAGCCTTTTCCCAAACTGAATAACATGTTTGGGATGAGCGAAACAACGGCATCAACTTGGAATCGATAGATCGCCACAGGAGACTACATAATTGAGCATCAACCTTCTCCCATTGTGCTTTGACGTTATTATCTGTCTCACTAGCCTTTGCCTTTTCATCTAGCACACAAGTATTGTTGGTTAAGTGATCATGAACGCCTTGCCCCTTGCACCATAACTCAACCGAGGAAGCCCAGGCTAAATAGTTTGAGCTTCCCATTAATGGTTCTGAAGTGATCATAGCACTTGAACTACCTATATTCTTGGAGCCAAAAATATCAATCCCTAAAGACATATTATGAATTTAGAGAGAGGAAAAAATAAAATAAAATAAAATAAGGCTGGTCCTGGTCAGAATCTGGAAAAAAAGGGTGCAGTCGCTGGAAATTAGGTCTGACTGCCCGAAACTAGTCGAAATAAGAAAATAAATATACCGTCTGCCTCGAAATGGAGAGGCGACCGCAATGAAAAAAAAAATTGGTCGAAAAACTTGCCGAAACAGGTCTCACGCGCCGACGCGTGGATCTGTCAACTCGCCGGAGAAATTCTTCCGGCGGCGCGTGACGGCGCGTGTAGCACTGGTTTCCAGTGGGGATGATTTGGGTTTGCTCGCCGGGAAGTTCCTTAGCTAGTGGTGATGTTAGTTTTTGAAAAACAGTGATGGAAAATATTAAATACCTGGACAGCCACTAGGTTACCGGAAAAAAAAAACTGTGCGATTTTTTTCTCTCACAATTGCTCTGATACCATGTGAGAAATATAGAAAAAGAATATTATTGAATTGTTGTTGTAATAATTACATAGAGAACCCTATTTATAGACACTATATGAGTTCCTTCAGTATCGTGCAAATAAGCAAACGTCTCCACAAGTAGTTTCGGTTGCACAACCTGATGTCTCTGTTGCGTGTAATTCTTTTGCTTGTGTGTCGCAATCTAGTACTCTTGGAACATGGGTCATGGACTCTGGGGCTTCTGATCATATCTCTGGTAATAAATCACTTTTATCCGATATTGTTTATTCACAATCTCTTCCAGCTATTACTTTAGCCAATGGGATCCAAACAAAACCAAAAGGGGTTGGAAAAGCCAAACCCCTATCTTCTGTCACCCTAGACTCTGTTCTTTATGTCCCTGGTTCTCCTTTTAATCTAGCATCTGTTAGTCGTTTGACGAAAGCCCTACATTGTAGCATAACTTTTTTCGATGATTTTTTTCTCATGCAGGACCGCAGTACGGGACAGATGATTGGAACAGGACATGAATCACAAGGCCTTTACTATTTTACCTCTTGAAATTCCTTAGCAGCATGCTCCGTTACAGATTCCCCAGATCTAATTCACAAACGTTTGGGACATCCGAGTCTATCCAAACTGCAAAAGATGATAGCATCCAAGGAAGCTCTACTCCATTGAAGGACAAGGATGACGCTTTAGAAACTCCAAGGAGGCCCATAACAAGATCTCAAACCACGGAGTTCAATGATAAGCTTAATGGGCTTCAATCGTTGATCCAAAGGTGTCTTTTTGGGGAAGAAGAGCTCAAGCCCAAGGGAGAGGAATTGTCCAAATGCTACAATTATTTGGTGGCCCAAATTCAAGCCCAAGATGAGGAATTTTAAGGGCCATTTTCGTGCAAATAAGGTCAAGAAGAGTCCAAGAATCAGCCACAACAAGAGTTGCTTTCTGCCCAAGTTTTGAGAGAAGACTAGTCAAACTTTCCAAGATTGTCAAGATTCTTTTCCTAGTTGGGATTTACCTTATTTATTTATTTATAGGTTATTAATATTTTCCTTAGTCTATTTATGGTCTCCTAAGTACCATTTAATGCTTTCCTAGAAGTACTAAATTTGTTCCTAGTTAAGTTACTTTATTTCCTTTCTAGAGTAGGATTCCTTGTAATTGTCTTTCTAGGGTCCTTGGACGTTTTTTTTCCCCTTCTCCTATATATAGGAGTCCTTTTCATTCATTAAAGACAATTTACATTGATATTAATAATATTTGAGAGAGTTCTTTGAACCTTTGTGACTTGTTCTTTGAGAATTTATTTTTAAACCTTTACTATTCATAGTTTAAGGTATAATGTAACTTCTTCTTGTGATATCTTTGGTTTCTTTTTGGTATTCTTTAGAAGGTGATTAGTTTCTACATACTAATTATTGTCTTTAGTTATTCATAAAGCGGTCAAGATCCGAATCTATCGTTTTGATTCGTTTTCTCAAGTAAAGGCGATAGATTTCTTCCATAAATCTATACGTTGTTACTTGGATATTTTCAAGGCCTTAGAACATCTAATCCTTGGAAATTCGTGGATCTTTCCTTCGAATTTCCCATATCTTTAGTTAGTTTTTTTTTGTTTCTTTTCTTTGTGCTTCCGCATTCTAATATTCAATTCTCTATTTGTGATCTCCCTTAACCTTGCTGTTATCAAGTGGTATCAGAGCGGTTCCATCAAGATTCCGTTCTTGATAAATCTTGGGATTTCTTCTTAGAGCAAAATAAAAAATAAAAAATTACAATAGCGTGAACAAAAAAAAAAGTTATAACTTGCTCTCTAAGAAATCTAATTACTTGTCCTCCAAGAAATTTGATTACTTGATACCCAAGAAAGTTTATTACTTGCTATTCAAGAAATCTTATTACTTGCTCTCCAAGTTTTGCATTAATTTGTTTCCAAGAAAGAAGGTTGCAAGAAGAGGGGATTCTAGACCTTTAAGAATAAGAAGAATTTTTTTTTTCTTGTTCTTATAATTCTAAAATAAGTTCCTTTTTATTCGTGTTTTGTTTCAACTAAATCCTACTTGTTCTAGGACTAGTTCTTTACTTTCTTTTTGTACCCCAAGATTCCATACTTTATTACTACGAAATTGATACACGTTTTGGTTTAATTATAAATCTACAAAGTATTATCGTTCAAAGGTTATTTTGAGTGGAAAAAGGCAAGTGTGGGTGAGTTTAAAAGAGGGTAAAAGCCATATTAAAAGTGTGATACTTAATCATTTATTCCTTTTTTTTTAGATGTCTAATTCAGGTGGTGATGAGGAAAGGGCTCGTTTAGAAGCCGAGGTCAAAGGAAGGAACGACTTCACCCTTCAAGCTATGCACCAACAATTTGAGAGGTGGACCCTTCAATTTCAAGAGATGAGGGATATGATTATCGAGCAGAATGACACCATAGCTGCAATTAGGAGGGAGAATAATGTTGTACCCCTAAATAATGTTAGACCCCAAGTTAGAAAGAATGTACCCCATATCCCTTTTGTAAATCCTGAATATGATAATGATGATTTTGATATTGAATTTAATCTAGAAAGAAGAGATAGGAGGGGACAAAGAGGTAGAGTAGAAGATGATAATATAAATAGTATAAAGATGAAGATGTCATCTTTCAAGGGGACAAGGGATCCAGACTTGTACCTTGATTGGGAGAGACGAGTTGAAGCCATCTTTGATTGTCATAACTACTCTGAGGGTAAGAAAGTTAAACTTGCTGTTGTTGAGTTTTCTGATTATGCTGCTTCTTAGTGGAAAAAACTTGCTAGGGACAGATTGCAAGAGGAGTTACCACCTATTGCTACGTGGGCAGAGATGAAGAGGGTAATGAGGAAGCGATTTATTCCATCATACTTCCAAAGAGATCTACAATCTCGCCTTCAACGCTTGAAGCAAGGCTCCATGTCGGTGGATGAGTACTTCAAAAGCATGGATATGGCTATGATCCAAGCTAACTGCATGGAGGAAGAAGAGGCTACAATAGCTAGATTTTTAAATGGTTTAAATACAGAAATAGCTAATGTAGTAGAGATACAACAATATGTAACTTTAGATGAGTTAGTTGATTTGTCTGTAAAAGTTGAAAAACAAATTGAGAAAAAGCAGCAAAATAACTCATGGAGAAGTCGACCAAACACTATCTCTAAGAAGCCATGGTCAAGTCAAGAGGGGAAAGCTCCTTCCAAACCTCAAGATGATAGAGGTAAAGGTAAAGTGGAGGAGGGAGGTAAAACCTTTAATCCTAAATCTTCTAAACCTTCAAGTTCTATTCAATGTCACAAATGTCATGGAAGGGGGCATATGATGCATGAATGTCCAAGTAGAAGAAACATCCTACTTAGAGAGAATGGAGAATATGAGAGTGAAAAAAGTGAGGGGGAAGAAGAAGAGGGAGAAGGTGTAAGTGAGGAAGATGATTTGGAATTGCCTAATGATGGTATAATTGGGGTGGTTAGGAGAATTATGACTATCAATTTGGGTAGTGTTGATGAAGGGCAGAGAGAGAATTTGTTTCATACTAGGTGTGGGATAAAAGGGAAGACTTATTCTATGATTATTGATGGGGGAAGTTGTGCAAATGTGGTGAGTTCATACTTGGTGGATAAACTAGGAATTGCATGCATGAAGCGCTCTACCCCATATAGGCTCCAATGGTTGAATGATTGTGGAGAAGTAAAAGTAAACAAACAATGCATGATTTCATTCAATGTTGGTAGGTATGAAGATGAGATTCTTTGTGATGTAGTTCCAATGCAAGCATGTCATGTTTTACTTGGCCGACCTTGGCAGTATGATAGGGATACTACTCATCATGGGAGAAAGAATAGGTATAGTCTTCTGCATAATGGTAAGAAGTATACTCTTGCACCATTATCTCCTTCTCAAGTGTTTGAAGATCAAAAACGATTGAGGGAAACAATGGGAAAACAAAAGGGAGAGGTAAAAAGTGAGCTTGAGGGAAAAGAAAAAGGCCAAGAGATAGAAAAAAAGAGAGATGGCCGAGAGAAAGAGAGAGAGGGCAGCGACCTAAGTAAAGAGGTAAAAGAGGGTGTGAGTAAAAAAATAAAATGTTTTGGTGAGAGAAAAGAGGGTAAGGAAAAGAAAAATGAGAGCCTTTATATAAAAGCCAAAGAGTGTTTGAATGCTAGGAGAGAGGGACTGCCTATAATACTACTTACTTACAAAGAAGTATTGATTAATTTTGAACAACTAACTCCTTCTTTGCCAAATAGTGTTTCTTCTCTTTTGCAGAATTTTGAAGATGTTTTTCCTGATGACACTCCAAAGGAATTGCCACCTTTGAGAGGGATTGAGCACCAAATAGACTTTGTACCTGGGTCTCAACTTCCTAATAGGCCTGCCTATATGAGCAATCCTGAAGAGACCAAAGAATTACAAAGGCAAGTTGAAGAATTTCTTGAAAACGGATTTGTTCGAGAGAGTATGAGCCCATGCTCTGTTCCAGTTCTATTGGTCCCCAAAAAGGATGGAACATGGAGGATGTGTGTAGATTGTCGAGCCATTAACAAGATAACGGTAAAGTATCGCCATCCTATCCCTCGTCTTGATGACATGTTGGACCAACTATATGGTTCCAAAATCTTTTCTAAAATTGATCTAAAGAGTGGTTACCATCAGATTCGTATGAATCCTAGAGATGAATGGAAAACTGCTTTTAAGACCAAATATGGACTTTATGAGTGGTTAGTTATGCCCTTTGGCTTGACTAATGCACCAAACACTTTTATGAGACTAATGAATCATGATCTTTTCTCAAAATCTGGATGAACACCTAGAGCACTTAAACAAGTTTTTGAAGTTCTTAGAAATCAGCGCTTATTTGCTAATCTCAAAAAGTGTACTTTCTGTGTGGATCGTGTGGTTTTCTTAGGTTTTGTGGTCAGTTCTAAGGGAGTTGAAGTAGATGATGAGAAAATCAAGGCAATAAAAGAATGGCCTAAACCTAAAAGTGTAACTGAAGTTAGGAGTTTTCATGGACTTGCTAGTTTTTATAGGAGGTTTGTGCGAGACTTTAGCACCATTGCTGCTCCTTTAACTGAAGTTATTAAAAAATATAAGGTTTTTACATGGGGAAAGGAACAAGATGATGCATTTAACTTGCTGAAGGATAAATTGTGTTCTGCTCCTCTTTTGCAATTGCCTGATTTTTCTAAGTCTTTTGAAGTTGAGTGTGATGCCTCTGGTAAGGGCATATGTGCAGTTTTGATGCAAGACTCCAAGCCAATTGCCTACTTTAGTGAAAATCTAAGTGGAGCAACATTGAACTACTCAATTTATGATAAGGAGCTATATGCCTTGGTGAGGGCGTTAGCTACATGGCAGCACTACTTGTGGCCTCGAGAATTTGTGGTCAAGACTGATCATGAGTCATTAAAATACTTGAAGAGCCAAGGTAAACTTAGTCGTAGGCATGCTAAATGGGTAGAGTTTATTGAAACTTTTCCTTATGTAATTGCTTACAAACAAGGAAAGGAGAATGTGGTTGCTGATGTACTCTGAAGAAGGTATGTTTTGATCTCTACTCTTACTTCAAAGTTATTGGGTTTTGACCAAATCAAGTTCCTCTATGCTAATGATTCTGATTTTGGTGAGATTTTTGTTGAATGTAAGTTAGGTCCTTTTGAGAAATTTAATCTTCAAGATGAATTTCTATTCAAGGAAAATAAATTATGTGTTCCTAACTGCTCGTTGCGTGAACTATTTGTTAGGGAAGCACATTGTGGAGGGCTAATGGGACATTTTGGTGTACCCAAAACACTGGAAATACTTTTTGAACATTTTTATTGGCCTAACATGAGAAAGGATGTTGAAAAAGTGTGTTCTTATTGTCTTGAATGTAAACAGGCTAAGTCTAGAACATTGCCGCATGGTCTTTATACTCCTTTACCTGTTTCTAATTGCCCTTGGATTGATATTTCTATGGATTTCATATTGGGGCTGCCAAGGACTAAGTATGGTAAGGATAGTATATTTGTGGTAGTAGATAGATTTTCTAAAATGGCTCGTTTTATCCCATGTAAAAAGACTAATGATGCATCTCATGTGGCTGACTTGTTTGTAAAGAAAGTGGTTAAATTGCATGGAATACCTAGAACTATTGTTAGTGATAGGGATGCCAAGTTCTTAAGTCACTTTTGGAGAATTCTTTGGGGAAAGTTGGGAACTAAATTGCTATTTTCTACATCTTGTCACCCACAAACGGACGGGCAAACAGAAGTGGTTAATAGAACTTTAGGGAACATGTTGAGGGCTGTTTTGAAAGGAAAGTTAACTTCTTGGGAAGATTACTTACCTATTGTAGAATTTGCTTATAATAGGACCTTCCATTCTTTTACTGGTAAGACTCCTTTTGAAGTTGTATATGGATTCAACCCCCTTACCCCCCTTGATTTATTGCCTTTGCCTACTAATGATTTTGCTAATCTTGATGGTAAGACGAAGGCTGATATGATGAAGAAAATTCATGAACAAACAAGGCTTGCAATTGAAAAGAAGAACAAGGAAGTTGCATTGCAAAGGAATAAGGGCAGAAAATATGTTATTTTTAAACCTGGTGACTTGGTTTGGGTGCATATGAGAAAGAAAAGATTTCCTTCCAAAAGAAAGACCAAACTAGATCCTAGAGGAAGTGGGCCATACAAAGTCCTTGAAAGGATTGGAGACAATGCTTATAAACTTGATCTTCCTGGTGAGTTCCAAGTTAGTGCTACTTTTAATGTTTCTGATCTTTCCCATTTTGATGCAGATTTGAATTCGAGGACGAATTCTCTTCAAGAAGAGGGGAATGATAGCATCCAAGGAAGCTCTACTCCATTGAAGGACAAGGATGACGCTTTAGAAACTCCAAGGAGGCCCATAACAAGATCTCAAACCACGGAGTTCAATGATAAGCTTAATGGGCTTTAATCGTTGATCCAAAGGTGTCTTATTGGGGAAGAAGAGCTCAAGCCCAAGGGAGAGGAATTGTCCAAATGCTACAATTATTTGGTGGCCCAAATTCAAGCCCAAGATGAGGAATTTTAAGGGCCATTTTCGTGCAAATAAGGTCAAGAAGAGTCCAAGAATCAGCCACAACAAGAGTTGCTTTCTGCCCAAGTTTTGAGAGAAGACTAGTCAAACTTTCCAAGATTGTCAAGATTCTTTTCCTAGTTGGGATTTACCTTATTTATTTATTTATTTATTTATTTATAGGTTATTAATATTTTCCTTAGTCTATTTATGGTCTCCTAAGTACTATTTAATGCTTTCCTAGAAGTACTAAATTTGTTCCTAGTTAGGTTACTTTATTTCCTTTCTAGAGTAGGATTCCTTGTAATTGTCTTTCTAGGGTCCTTGGACGTTTTTTCCCCTTCTCCTATATATAGGAGTCTTTTTCATTCATTGAAGACAATTTACATTGATATTAATAATATTTGAGAGAGTTCTTTGAACCTTTGTGACTTGTTCTTTGAGAATTTATCTTTAAACCTTTACTATTCATAGTTTAAGGTATAAAGTAATTTCTTCTTGTGATATCTTTGGTTTCTTTTTGGTATTCTTTAGAAGGTGATTAGTTTCTACATACTAATTATTGTCTTTAGTTATTCATAAAGCGGTCAAGATCCGAATCTATCGTTTTGATTCGTTTTCTCAAGTAAAGGCGTTAGATTTCTTCCATAAATCTATACGTTGTTACTTGGATCTTTTCAAGGCCTTAGAACATCTAATCCTTGGAAATTCGTGGATCTTTCCTTCGAATTTCCCATATCTTTAGTTAGTTTTTTTTTGTTTCTTTTCTTTGTGCTTCCGCATTCTAATATTCAATTCTCTATTTGTGATCTCCCTTAACCTTGCTGTTATCAGAAACTTCCACAGAAGTTAATGTATTTTGATATACATCAGTTTATTGTATTTTTACATACATCTCAAAGTCATTTGTGTCTTTGCATACACACAGAATTAATATAATGTTTTTAAACAACTTTTATTTATATTGCACTTGTTTTAAATTGTTTTATATTGAAACGAGTTCAGTCAGGTTGAGTTGAGTTGAGCCAAGTAAGTTCTTTAGTTTCTTTCAGATTCTTTCATGCCTATGTTGTTTTAGCATTCCAACCCACATACTCATACATTCAATGTACTGATGCCAGTTGGCTTGCATCATCTTATGATGCAGACACAGGTAACTTGGATCGGCATTACGGCGCATCGTTGATCCAGTTAAGCAGCTCAGAGTCAGTGGTGAGCCTCCTTACATTCCAGAGGACTCTTTTATTCGCTTTCAGTCTTTCATTTATTAGGATGTTGTGGGGTTTGTCCCAATATCCATCTCAGTACTTTAGAGGCTTCATAGACAGTCAGATAGTTATTAGTGCAGATGTCTTTCTTTATCCTTCAGATGTTGTTTACTGACTTAAGTGCCATTTTGGCCAGTTTATTATTCTCTAAGTTGTTATTTGAGACTATTTACTTGAGTTAAGTCTTCCGCTGAGTTAAGTATGCCAGGCCAAGGGTTCGCTTGGGGTCAGCAATGGTCTTCGAGTGCCAGTCTCTCCCAGGGTGTAGGCTCGGGGAGTGACACATGCCAACTGGCATCAGTACATTGAATGTACAAGTATGCGAGTTGGAATGCTAAACACAACAAAGGCTTGAAAAGAATCTGAAAGGAACTGAAGAGCTTACCTGGCTCAACTGAACTCAACACAACTGAACTCATTTCAATATAAAGCAATTTAAAACAAGTGCAATTTAAAGAAAAGTTGTTTAAAACATGATGTCAACTCTGTGTGTCTGCAAAGATACAAATAACTCTGAGATGTATGTAAAAATACAAATAAACTGATGTATATAAAAATACAAAGTACTACTGTGGGAGTTTCTCTAACCGACAACCATCACATAATAGCTATTGTGATGATACTACGATCTCCCTGACGCTGCCAGCGCATCTTATACCTTGCAGCAGGTATATGACCTGAACTACTAAGTGGATCCACTAATATATGTGAAAAAGATTCATCTAAAAAGTATGTCCATTTTCTACCCATGATGGCTACATGGTTTATGGAGACGTGAGTTATCTGAACTCAAGCTCGTCCCCATATCGGTGCTCAATACTACTCCCAAAATATACTAGCTCTTTATGTTTTAAAAACATACTTCTTTCTGTGACTAGAGATTAGTGCTCAAAAACTTAGCTCAAAGGCTATCTTGGAAATCAAAATTTCCCCTCTTGCTTAATTTAGAAAGCGATTACTCTTTTCTGAAAACTAGCCCGAAGGCTCTTTGGAAATCTCAGTTTCCGTTCTTATTTAAATGTGAAAAGATTTTAAATCTCTTTGGGAATACTTAGTCCCCATATACTTTTGAAGAAATGTAGTTCAACTTTACTCTTTACTGAACTCAAAACTTAAGTCTTAAAACAAGGTTAAAACGTTTTCAAAAGAATTTTGGAAAACTTTATGAACTTCTCTTAACTTGACTCTTGACTTTGATCATAATTGCTCTTGACTTGACTCTTAACTGGTCCTTGAATTGAATTATGGATTCAAGGATCGTGATTTGTGATAGGAAAGATCTCATGATGTTTAGGAATGAATTTAGATAGCTAAACATGAGAAAAAGACTAAAAATCAATATCTGAGGGTGGGTCCGCGACGCGGAGACATATTTAATTTTTAGTTTCGAAAATGACTTTTGAGGAAGAAGACTCTGTGACAACTCCGCGACGCGAAACGAAAATTCCCAAAACTAGGAGCCAACTCCGGGACGCACCACTGATGTCGGATTTCGTCTGACGAAATCTCTTTTTCATTTTTCGGCTCTAAACCCTCTAAACTCCGTGGGTTCGTTTTACCCAACACTTAGAATCGATTAAATGTTCAAAGTACATCAGATTCTACTCAAAATCAAACCCAAATTCACATATTAGGATCAAACAACTCCTCAATGAATTTAGCGAAACAAGAATCTAATGAAACTTCAACAAACCCATTCAAGAACTCAATTTCTAACCTTTCAAGAACTTAAATTCACTGAACTAAATAATGATTGGCGCGTGGGCAAATTAACCCAACGCTATGTGATCTCACATACCTTGTAGGGATCACCCCCGACGAAATTCACAAGCCAAACTCGACGATCTTGACGAATCTTGAACGTTTTTCTCCTTTCTTCTCTTTTCTCCTCTTCTTTTCTCTTCTCTTAAAACCCTAACTTTTTTTCCAAAAGCGTAAACTGACTAAGTTCAGTTTAGACCCCTAAGTAATTACCAAAAATGAATTAAAATAAAAGGGTAAGGAAAAGACCAAACTACCCTTCATAAATCCGAATTTGGACATTTCCTTAATCCAACAACCCTACTTCCAAAGGGTACAACTTACTCATACAAACTCAGAATCGCGCAAACTTGGCGGCGTTGGAAATATCATTCCAAGAGCTTTCCAACCATATCTTGAAGTACACCTAACTTATCCTGAGCTAGGAGTTATGGCTGTTTGAAGTTGACCAAAAACTCACTTTTCCTAAGCTAAACAAATTTCCAAATTTTCAGTTCTTTCCAAAAATAACTATTTCCAATTCTTAGCTTATTCCTAGCTATTTCAACTTGCGAGATGTTACAAAGATGGAAGTAGTTTTGCTAATTAAACTCAAGAAGTTGTATAAAACTATTCTTTAGAACCCTTGGGTTTGTTTAATACTAAGGAAGATATTATTCAATATATTTTGAAAAATACTTTTTCCAAAATAACAAATTTTTATAAAAAATGAGAAAATGACTTTCCTTATAAAATTAAAAAAAAAAACAATAAATTTCATAAGTACACACTCCAAGTTCGTTGTCTCCTCTTTATTTATCCACCCTGCCACCCTGAACCCCCACTCTGTGTCTCATAGTGTTTTGCTATACATAAATACTTTTGCGATATTATTTTATGGCTTACTTACCAAATATTATAAGAGTGATAGAATACCTTTTACGAATAAAAATACACAAGTCTCATGATAAATACATAAATTTTTATTCAGATTAATATCAATTGAATGTTTCTTTAAATATATATTTATATGATAACATATTTTAGTGTTTATAGTTGAATCAATTTCTTAAAAAGGTATTTTCAAATAAGAGTAACACCGATCGGTTTCTTGTCTTTTATTATATCAAAAAAATAAAATGGAATCAATGCTTTCTAATTAAAAAAGAGTTTTGAAATATTGAGTTTTATGAATTTTATTTTATTTTACTTTCTGACAAAAATTGTGTGATCATTTGGTAATGGCCATTGCTATTGCTCAAAGTTGTTAAACATGAAATAAAATTAATACAATAATAATTTTAGTATAACTTGCTAAAATATCTAAGATAGTAAATGAAAATGGTTCAATCAAAACTAATACGATTTCTTACATGCTTCCCAATATAATTAACCTCTAAATAAATTAAAAATTTTAAGACATTATCTATTAAATTAATACAACTTAATGAGAAAATGAATTTATTTTTAAAATTTTTATTCTTTGTATCAAAAACTTAATTAAAAAAAGAAAAATATTGAAAAATTCATGCAGGGCAAAGTGAAGCGGGTTGAAATGAAAGAGATTGTTATGTGGGCGGAGTGGAGCAGGTTAAACATTTTTGCGGGTTAAGCTCAACCCACCCCGCACCTCCCCATTGCAAATAACATTTGCAATCATTTTTCATTGCAAATATATATATATATAAACCAAAATTTGACATCTATATACTATGTAAATTTTCCAAGAAAGGGGTGTCGCTTGACACTCCTTAGACAAAGGTAGCTCTACCCCTGTGAAATATGATAAACAAAACATGACAAGAACTATAAGGGTACGACATGCACTAATTAATAATAAGCCTATACATTCGCAAGGCAAGACACCATGATACGCCTACTAACATTCTAACCTAATACATGATTCTTCTTATTTAAAGTCATGTTCTTGGTAATATAAAGTTACATCTAATCACCTCTTCTCAATACTTTTTCGACCTACCTCTACCCGGACCCTTCGCATACCTCTACAACCATACATAGTATAATTACTAGTAATTATTTATTTTCAAGTTATTATATCCGGAGACTTTCTAGGAGTAGTTGCTTATTGTAGGTCGATTTAACAATATTGACTTCAAGTTGACCCTGTTTTAATTTATTTTCCCCAGGTAGAATTAGGATTTCTGAATTTATATTTAATTAGAGAAAAAGAAGCTAGAAGAATGAGTTATCTATAAATTATTTATATGTATTATATAGATTTAAAAAAATATATATAATACACAGTTTTAGTCAAAGCTAATGCAACTGTCGAAGCAGAACTATAACTCCATCCTACTTATATGTGGTCAATAATGCACGAAGGTTTTTTGTTTTTAAATTTCAAATCAAACCACTATTACATGACGAAGAGAACATGAAAATGAAGAACTACTTATGTTACATATATAGATGTCCAGATTATAAATAACATTTTAATTTCCATATTCAAAGGATGATAAATAAAACAAGAAAAAAAGCGTTAAAACTACTTAAATAGGATAGATGGATGTGACCCAATGACTTAAGACGAACTATAGTCAAATCAAGTTGAGATAATTTGCAGTTACGGGTTCGAACACGTGGGATGGAGAAGCCTCAATAAGTTCCATTTGCCATTTCAAGAGATGCATATACACAATCCAATCTCCATTTCCTTTAGGGCTTGGCATTGGCATCACATATCCCGCTTTTCCGGCCCACGGAAAATGATACGACCAGAAGGCTGGCTGACCCCATCCGAAATTAATCTTTTTCGCAGGAAAATGTTGCCCCGATGACACTACCACCGCGGGTCCATCACCATTCATGGCATATATTTTTGACATGGATGGTTCATGACGATGCGCCTCAACCCAATCTATCAATCCAAGAAAATGGTCTTGCGTTTTCGCGATATCAAGAAATTCATGGACTACATTTGCCACCCAATTCAACGACTTCTCTTTTAGATCCTCAACTTTTCTCTCTCCAAATGGGATGGAGAGAACATTACCAAAATAACCTTTTAGCGACTTATCTTGATTATTATCATCTACATTATTAGTTATCAATCAAGTCCGACCATCGACCACAATACCAAACCTAAAATTCTTGAAACTTGACATTTCTATATTAATTCCACATGCAATAGTTTTCCATAGGAAAGCGCTGAATGATTCAAGTTTAGACCTCTGGGACTTCATGCCTTTTTTGTCATGACAATTGGCTAGTGATTGAAGGTGCTCAATTTTGTCACCCGTGACATAGTAAATCCTACTAATAAATTGATCATTAGGGTCAAGGATTTCGGGTTTCGTGGGAGGTAGGGTTGATATTGGTACATATAAGTCATCGATTGAGTCATCATAGTAACCAGGATGTCGAGGAAAAAGGGACGATCGTCGAAACGATGGGAGTTGAGAGAGTGGCTTGCATTGGGCTAATTCAGACCATGACACAAGAAACAAGTTGGCTGAGTATGCATCAGCAACTCTATGATCAAATGTGCAACCCACAATTATTCCTCCACATTTGAGTTGTGTAACCTGCAGCATAAAATTGGGTAAAATTTCAAGGAATTAAATAAATAAAACAAGAGGCAAAGTTAGGTTATGAGGGTTGTCTACTTTTATTGCTCAATTAGAAGAGTTACACTTCCTTAATTTCAATCTTTTTTAGTTTGTTTAAAAAATATATCGTCTTTTTATGTCACAAATTTCAAAAACTTCATTTGTTTTTAAAACTGTGTAATCATTTTCTCAACAATCAAGACTAAATATTTTTGTTGAAAACATGATTAGTTTTTAGGTAAATAAAAGGCATAATACATAAAAAAATCCTTTAATTTGGCTTTGTTTCAGATTTATACCCTCCATCTTTGGGTATGCATAAGTAGACGACACTTTAATTTGTATAAAATTGAGCAAGTAGACATGTGAGTCCTAAGTGATATAATACACATAAGATGCCACGTAGGATGAAAATTGTCATGTAGGATGCCACGCAGGACGCGTGTGTCTATTTGTTCAACTTTATACATGTTTAAGTGTATAGTTGTGCACACCCAAAGTTGGAGGGCATAAATGTGAGCTAAGGCCAAATTAAAGGACATATTTATGTATTATGCCTAAATAAAAATATGTTTAATCTACTGCTTCCATTCATTTTATTTGTCCACGATTTTTAAACATAAATTACTTTTACTTGTCACTTTTAATATATCAAAAAAATAAACTTATTAATGTTTTTCCTATTTTACTCCCAACATTAATTACTTATTGTTCAAATCATTTCTCAAGACTGATGACTAAACACCAATTAATATGGGCTAATGTCGATTATTGTTTCTTAGGGTATGCTAAGTCTAAACTGGACAAGTAAAAGTGACCGGAGGGAGTAACAACTTAGCTTATATATGTTATTCGATGATGAAGATAGTCACACACTTTAAGTGGTATTAAAGTAGACAAAGATATTATATGAGTTCGAATCTCATCATCACTTATCATCAAAAAAAAATTGCGTGTTTGTCTCTTGAAAAGAATCAGACCCCTTATATGAAGTGGGAAGTTCATGATTTGACGTTTATAAACGTATGCTTTTAGTACTTTTAAGTTCCTCTATCCTAAAATAAGTTATATATTTAATAGATTTTTCAAGACAAATATAAGATTTAAGTCAAAGTGATCAATCGCTTAGTTTTGTCAAATCCATAACCCAAGTTGTACATCCACCTTTAATTTAAGCTTGTCAAGGGAGTTTTAAAATCACATTGGTCATGCACCTCAACGATTAATAATATTTTCAAATCATGTTATGAAAATATCGAGAGTATATAAAAAATAACTAACCTCTTTAGCACCTCACACAAATAGGATTAAGGTCTACGTATTACACCTCATTCTTTTCATCTAAGATTAAATTGATTACTGAATTTGTTGTTATCATTGTTTTTGTTATGTTGGGATATTCACTAAGTCACATTCAAGGAATAAATAAGGAGAAATTGTTTTACACCTAATTAATACCTGAATAGCTAGAACACCATGCTTCTTTTTAGGAACAAATTTTCCCTCAATGCTTTCATCTGGATTATAAAAATTAATCTCTTTAAGCTCAACATCACCAAAAGCTTCTATAAAGGAAACACCACCATTATTGCAAAGAAGCTCCGGTTCTCCCGCTGTATTTTCAACTATTTCTCCAGAAAATGCATAGTAAGAAACTAATGTTTCAGCCAAAGATGTTTTGAGTATTTTTACGATTGAGTTAAATTCTAAATTCATATTAATTTTCTCCGAAACAATAATGGGATTTAGATAGCAGAACATTACTCCGACCTCCAATGGAGGTAAGAGTAAATCAAGATTAGATAATGGTAGCCAATGTTCTTGCATTGGCAACACTGCTGCTATTACTTCACTCTTGTTCACTTTCACATTGAAATTTTTTTTGGGATTCATCTCTTATTTTTTTAGGGGGTGGGGGGGTGGTTGGAGAAATTGAGAAGTGTAAAAGGTTTGCCTTAGAGTGAGTGATGGATGGATGAGAGAGTTGTATTTATAGTGTAAGAGAACTTTTATATTATTAGATATATGATCATTTAAAAGATTAGATGATTACAATCAAGTAACCAATCATAAAAAAATATATTTAGTAATTCAAAAATTAAGACATGCACATATCGTAAATTCAGAAATGATGTCAGATTTTGAAATTTATGAATTTAAAATTTATAATTAATATGTAAATAAAAAATATTTTGTACAGTTAAATATATATACATATTTGACAATTTTTTAAATATAAATATAAAGTCTTGATAAAATTATTGAATTTATCGAAAATATCTATTGTAATTTTATCCTGATTATATCAAATTAATACATACTGATAGTATAAATATCCTTTCTGCATTGACTAATGTAATTGAGTGGGATAATCATCATTCGTAAAAAAGTGTGACAACATGACAAAGAAAGTAGATAATTGTATTATAGTTACAAGTTTAAGTATATTGATGATAAAAATGAATAACAAACAACATATCAAACTATTCGAAATTCTTTCTCGTTTTATTTAGGTGGAGCAATCTGAACTCTCGATAGAAAATGAAAGAAGCTATAGGCAAATGACTTCTTTTATGGTGTCCAAAATCTTGTGAGATGAATGACTATAAATTAATTAATTAAATTTCCGATATCACTTGTTAACCTCTCGAAGTTGACTAGACTAATTATCAATTATTCTCTTTTTCTATATGAGCCATCACTACATATAGACAACTCATGAAAAAATGATATAGAATTGATAATTGATAGTTGAGATATTATTTTTTACCGCTATTATTTCTAAAAAGAATCTAGCAAACGTTACAGTCAGACTTAAAAGTGTGGTCATCAGCATGGAACGCTATTTTTTTCAGTATTATTGGAAAAAGGAAAGATGCTTGTTTAGGCAATAATTTTTTTTTTTTTGGATGAGGATAATAATATTTATTGATGGAAAAAGGACAAATATACCCCGAACTATTGTAAATGGTATGTAAATTCTTTCTACCATACTTTTGGGATATTAATGCCTCTGCCGTCCAAAAACTAAAACATATATACCATTTATACTAACGAACATACACGTGTCATAATCTTATCCACCGACCGACATTTATTAAATATTGGATCGACAGATAAGATTGTGCTATGTGTCCCTAGTTAGTCTTCCGTTAGAGTGAATGACATATATGCTCTAGTTATTGAATGACAGAAGACAACAGGTATTTGCATACCATTTATGATAGTTCAGGTATATTTGTCCTCGTTCCCTTTATTGATTATTGAGCCGGCTAGGACCATTTGGATTTTGGCTGTAAGCTAAAAAAATGACTTTTATTTATTGTATGTATTAGACTATTAGCTCTATATATATATATGGAATATAGCACCTAAAATATCCTTTTGGTGTTACTTCTTTGGCCATGTTAGCTTTAATTTAAGTTGTTCATATTCAATTGCGAACTCGGAATTTTTATTAAAAATATCATTATTTAATAAGATTAATAATAACATATTTAAGAAAATCTTACTAAGTGGGGTTTGAGGAGAGTAGAGTGTATGTAGACCTATATCACTACCTTGTGGAGGTAAAGAGACTATTTCCGAAAGACTCTCGACTCAAGTGCATCAAACAGAGGCGTATCTAAGGGGGGGTCACCGGGTTCACGTGAACCCATGGTCCCCTCTCGAGATTAAATATAGTAGTGTTATATTTTTAAAAAATATTGAAATATAGATGTGTGAACCCACACTCGGAGTATCACATAACGTGATTATGACTGGGTGCACCTCTATCCGAGAGGTTAGAAATTTGAATTTTATATTTATCTTGTTTTATTTTTCTTTCTAAAATTAGATAACACTTCTCTAAGTGGTAATTGATAGCACTTTTGGCATTTTAATTAAATTTATATATATATTAGACCTATAATTTTAAAATTTTAACTATTTTCAGTAGTAAGAACCTAAATGTCGAACCGATCAAATTTATATCATAGATCAACTTTTTTTATAATAGTTCACCCATCATCTCAAAATCCTGGATACGCCTCTGGCATCAAATCCAATTAAAAGAAGAAAATAGTGACGAAAGCATAACAATTAATAAGAAAAATAGTGTGAAGTCTATAAGAAAGAAACAATAACAACAACAACAAAATAATGCGATAATCGAAATACAATAAACAACACATCACAAGAACTACAAGGCAACAAGTACAACTAGTACTACGACAGATACTAATAAGCCTATACCTTCGCAAGTCAAGACAACACTATACCCCCACTAACCTTTTATCCTAATACGTCACCACCACTCTTTCCTATCTAGAATCATGTCCTCGCTAATATGAAGTTACATCATGTCCTGTCTAATCACCTCTCATCAATACCTTTTTAGCCTATGGGTAGAGCCCTGCAACCACAGACATAATATAATTACTAGTCATTAATTATTTTCAAGTTATAATATCTCGATACTTTCTAGGAGTAGTTGCTTATTGTAGGTCCATTTAACTTGACAAGGTTTAAAAAAAAAAAAAAAGTTAATAACGGCAGTCTTTTTTTAATTAAATAAACCACTCTTACATGGACGAAGAAAATGAAGAACTATGTTACATACATATCCCAATTATAAATAACATTTTTACATATTCCCATGATGATAAATGAAACAAGAAAAAAAACGTTACAATTGCTTAGATAGGATAGATGGATGTGACTTCATGACTAAAAACGGACTGTAGTCAAATCAAGTTGAGATAATTTGCCGTTACGGTTTCGAACAGATGGACCTCAATAAGTTCCATTTGCATTTCAAGAGATGCATATTCACGATCCAATCTCAATTTCCTTTAGGGCTTGGCATTGGCATCACATATCCCGCTTTTCCGGCCCACGGAAAATGGTATGACCAGAACGCTGGTTGACCCATCCGAAATTAATATTTTTCGCAGGAAAATGTTGTCCTGATGACACTACCACCGCTGGTCCATCACCATTCATGGCATATATTTTTGCGATAGATGGTTCAGGACGATGCGCCTCAACCCAATCTATCAATCCAAGAAAATGCTCTTGTGTTTTCGCGATATCAAGAAATTCATGAATTACATTTGCCACCCAATTTAACGACTTCTCTTTTAGCTCCTCAACTTTTTTCTCTTCGAATGGGATGGAGAGAATATTACCAAAGTAACCTTTTAGTGACTTATCTTGATTATTAACATCTACATTATTACTTATCAATCTAGTCCGACCATCGACCACAATGCCAAACCTAAAATTGCTGAAACCCGAAGTTTCTTTATTTATTCCAGATGCAATAGTTTTCCACAGGAAAGCACTGAATGATTCAAGTTTAGACCTCTGGGAGTACTTCGTGCTTTTTTGGTCATGACAATTGGTTAGTGATTGAAGGTGCTCAGTTTTGTCTCCCGTGACATAGTAAATCCTACTAATGACTTGATCATTAGGGTTAAGAATTTCGGGTTTCGTGGGAGGTAGGGTTGATATTGGTACATATAAATCATTGATCGAGTCATCGTAGTAACCAGGATGTCGAGGAAAAAGGAACGATCGTCGAAACGATGGGAGTTGAGAGAGTGGCTTGCATTGAGCTAATTCAGACCATGACACAAGAAACAAGTTGGCCGAGTATGCATCAGCAACTCTATGATCAAATGTGCAACCCACAATTATTCCTCCACATTTGAGTCGTGTAGCCTGCACCAAAAAATTGGGTATAATTTTAAGGAATTATAAATTATTAAATAAACAAAACAAGAGTACAAAGTTAGGTTATGAGGGTTATCAACTTTTATTGCTTAAAAGAGTAACACTACCTTAATCTCAATTTACGTGTAATATGTTTCTTTTTATTCTGTTTTAAAAATATATTGTCTTTTTATATATTCAATATGACAAACTTCATTTTGTTTTTTAAACATTTTTGTTGAAAACATAATAAGTTAAGTAAATAAAAATATGTTTAATCTATTCTTTCGTTCATTTTACTTGTCCACTATTTCAAAAAGAAAATTCATTTTACTCGTCATTTTTTTTCTTCCAATTTTACTCTGAGCAATTATTACTTAATAATGTCCAAAACATTTCGTAAGATCGAAAATTAAGCATCAATTGATATTGATTAATGTCGATTATTGTTTCTTAGGGTATGTAAAGTCCAAGTTGGACAAGTAAAAGTGAACGGAAGGAGTTACAACTTAGCTTATGTTATTTGATGATGAAGATAGTCACACACTTTAAGATGGTATTAAAGTAGACAAGGGTACTATATGAGTTCGAGTCTTATCGTCACTCATTATCAAAAAGAATATTTTTTGCATGTTTGGCTCTTGAAAAGAATCAGATTTCCATGTTCATGATTTGAAGTTTATAAATGTAAGATTTTAATACTTTTAAGTTGCTAGATTCTAATAACTTAATAATTTATACATATTAAATAAAATTTTCAAGATAAATGCAAGATTTAAATCAAATTGATCACTTAGTTATGTCAAATCCATAACCCGAATTGTACATCTACCCTTACGCTTGTCAAGGGAGTTTTAAAATCACACTAGTCACGCACCTCAATGATCAAAAATTAATCTCTTTAAGCTCAACATCACCAAAAGCTTCAATAAAAGAAACACCACCATTATTGCAAAGAAGCTCCGGTTCTCCCGCTGAATTTTCAACTATTTCTCCAGAAAATGCATAGTAAGAAACTAATGTTTCAGCCAAAGATGTTTTGAGTATTTTCACGATTGAGTTAAATTCAAAATTTATATTAATTTTCTCCGAAACTATAATGGGATTTAGATAGCAGAACATTACTCTGACCTCCAATGGAGGTAAGAGTAAATCAAGATTAGATAATGGTAGCCAATGTTCTTGCATTGGCAACACTGCTGCTACTACTTCACTCTTGTTCACTTTCACATTGAAGTCTTTTTTGGGATTCATCTCTTTTTTGCACATGTTTTGTTGTTTGGAGTTGTGGGGGGGGGGGGGGGGTGTAGGAGGAGGGGGTAGTTGTATTTATAGTGTAAGAAGTCTATGAGTTCTGAACTTATATAATAGAAAAAGTTCTGAAATTACAAGTATATATCCAATCATAGAAAAAGTCTATATTAATAGTAATTAAGTTCATAGGAGCGCGAAGTCAAATTCTAAAGTCTATGAGTTCTGAACTTATTTACTTTTTTTGGTCTATAAACAAATTCTATATTGAATCAATGTTGGGTGGAATAACCATTCATAAGAAGTATGACATTAGTGAAAAATAAAGTGGATAATTATTGCATTATAAGAACAAGTTTAGGTATACTAATAATATAAATAAATACAAACAACAATATATTCAATAAAAATATTTCATATAATAGCTACAAGATTTAATATAGTTGAGTGGTATTATATATATATATATATATAATTAGAATTGGTGAGAACAAGGTATTATTATGCATTGGTACAAGAGGTGGTTAGGATTTAATCTTGAACAAGTAACTAGAATCCAACAAGTCAATGATATTGATAAAAGGGAAAATAGTTAAAAATATCTCATGAATTAGTTGATATAGGTCAAATTTATCATTCATTATATTTTTTATATTTAAAAGTGTCATCTTCTTTATATTTTTAGTTTAAAAATATCTTTCTTACTAAGAGTTGCTTCAAAATATGGAAAACATATCTGTTGAACGTTTCAAAATGGATTAATTTTATTTGTCCTCCATTTAAAATTCGAAATAGGTGCTCCTAATTTAAAAAACTTAAAATATTCTTTCAATTAATAGGGGTGGATAAAGGAACTTTTGATATTACATGTCTATGCTGTTAATTATCTTAACACAAATATCATAAAATTGGTAAGTTAAATAAGGATTTAGAATATATATATATATATTTTTTTTATTTATTTTCTTACCATTAGCAACAAAATATTTGTATAGAGCATTACATGCACTTGTCATTTCCATCTATCTATCTATATATATCGTCAGTACATAAAAGTTTCAGTAAAAATAATAGCAACATAACGATATAGTGATATTAATCACAAATATAGCTAGATACAACAAATTTAATACTTCTTCCGTTCACTTTTACTTGTTACTTATTTCTAAAATTGGTTTTTATTTTTACTTGTCACTTTTGACATATCAAAAAAATATAATTATCATTTTCCATGTTTTACCCTTATCATTAAATACTATTAATGAGTACTACATATCAATTAATAGGGGATCAATGTGATAAAATACTTATATCAGTAATTATTTTCTTAATAAGTGTGCCAAGTCAAATAGTGACAAATAAAAATGAATGGACGAAGTATCATTTGGCAAATAATCATCAACCCATTAATATCAACGATGATCTATGCAATTAAAAATCCTTTTTTGGTTGTTTTTTCCCCTATAAATGTTCTTCTCTTCTTGTTTTCTTCATGGGACCAACATTTCCATCTAAACGATTGAGAAATATACCGACTAATGAAAAAGAAATATATTTCCAAAATGGAAAAATGAAATGACATATAGCTTTATTGGAGTCCCATTTTTTGAAAAGTCAAAATTATGAAATTGTTTTTGTAAATGTATAATAATAATTTAAGGAAATCACATTAGTTTTACTTATTATATTATCTATATAGATTTAGATTCCAAACAAATTAAAGATAAGTTTTTACCCAATTAATTTCTTTAATGGAATCCACTACAACCAATGGCTTCAATGGATCTTTATATTTGTTAATTAAAGCATTTAGTCAACAAATTTAATAATGAAATTCACAAGTATTTTCTTCTTATAGTGACATATTTTTATAAAATATATATATATCTATCGCTCTTCATGCATCATATAACAATTTTATTTATCTGAAATTATTATAAAGATGGAAGTGGTTTTGCTAATTAAACTCTAGAAATTGTATAAAACTATTCTTTAGAACCCTTGGGTGTGTTTAATACTAAGGAAGATTTTAATCAAATATATTTTGAAAAATACTTTTTCTAAAATAACAAATTTATTTAAGAATAAGAAAATTACTTTCATTATAAAAATAGAAAAAAATAAGTTTCATAAGTAAACACTCCAAGTTCGTTGTCTCCTCTTTATTCATCCACCCTGCCACCCTGAACCCCCGTTCCTTGTCTAATAGTGTTTTGCTATACATAAATAGTTTTGTGATATTATTTTATTGCTTACTTATCATATATTATAAGAGTGGTATAATATTTTTTACGAATAAAAATACACAAATCTCATGACAAATACATTAAAAAAATTTAAACTAATATTAATTGAAAGTTTCTTTAAATTTATATTTATATGATAACATATTTCAGTGTTAATAGTTGGATCAATTTCTAAAAAGGCATTTTCAAATAAGAGTAATACTGATCGATTTCTTGTCTTTTATTATATTAAAAAAATGGAATCAATGCTTTCTAATTTAAAAAGAGTTTTGAAATATTGAGTTTTATGAATTTGATTTTATTTTACTTTCTGACAAAAATTGTGTGATCATTTCGTAATGGCCATTGCTATTGCTCAAAGTTGTTAAAATAGCCAAGAATGTAAATGAAAATGGTACAATTAAAATTAAGACGGTTTCTTATATGCTTTCCAATATAATTGACCTCTCAGACATTAAATTTTAAGTCATTATCTATTAAAAATACAATTTAATGAGAAAATGAATTTATTTTTTAAAATTTTATTTTTAGTATCAAACTTAATTAAAAGAAAAAAATTGAAAAAAATCATGTGGGGGCGCCGGGGCGGGTCTATGCGGGGTGGAGTGAAGCGGGTTGAAATGAAACAGATTGTTATGTGGGCGGAGCGGGGCATGTTAAAAAATTTACGGGTTAAGCTCAACCCACCTCGCACCTCCCCATTGCAAATATATATATATATATATAACCAAAATTTGACCTCTGTATACGATGAAATTTTTCGGAAAAGGGGCGTCTCTTGACACTCCTCGGACAGAGGTAGCTCCACCCCTGCGAAATACGATAAACAACATATGACAAGAACTATAAGGGTACAACTAGTACTACGACATGCACTAATAAGCCTATACCTTTGCAAGATAAGACAACTAATTAATGTAACCTTCTACCCTAATACACGACATCTACTCCTTCCTATCTAAAATTATGTTCTTGATAATATAAAATTACACCATGTCCTATCTAATCACATCTCCTGATCAATACTTTTTTAACCTATCTCTACCTCTCTCCGCGCCCCTATAACCAGATATAGTATAATTACTAATAATTAATTATTTTCAAGTTATTATATCTGGAGACTTTCTAAGTTTCTTAGTGTAGGTCGATTTAACTTGACGAGGTAAAACAATTTTAATAACGGCAAGTTGTAGAAGTTAACCTCCTTTTTAATATGAGAAATAATAATCTAAGACTATTAAACAATATTGACTTCAAGTTGACCCTGTTTTAATTTACTTTCCCCAGGTAGAATTAGGATTTTTGAATTTATATTTAATTAGAGAAAAAGTAGCTGGAAGAATGAGTTATCAATAAATTATTTATATGTATTATATAGATTTAAAAAAAATACAATACACGGTTTTAGTTAAAATTAATGATATTATCGAACAGTAAGCAGAACTATAGCTCCATCCTACTTGTATGTAGTCAATTATGCATGAAGGTTTTTTGTTTTTAAATTTCAAATCAAACCACAATTACATGACGAAGAGAACAAGAAAATGAAGTTATAACTACTTAAATAGGATAGATGGATGTGACCCAACAACTAAAGACGAACTATAGTCAAATCAAGTTGAGATAATTTGCAGTTACGGGTTCGAACACGTGGAATGGAGAAGCCTCAATAAGTTCCATTTGCCATTTCAAGAGATGCATATACACAATCCAATCTCCATTTCCTTTAGGGCTTGGCATTGGCATCACATATCCCGCTTTTCCGGCCCACGGAAAATGATACGACCAGAAGGCTGGCTGACCCCATCCGAAATTAATCTTTTTCACAGGAAAATGTTGCCCTGATGACACTACCACCGCGGGCCCATCACCATTCATGGCATATATTTTTGCCATGGATGGTTCATGGCGATGCGCCTCAACCCAATCTATCAATCCAAGAAAATGGTCTTGTGTGTTCGCGATATCAAGAAATTCATGGACTACATTTGCCACCCAATTCAACGACTTCTCTTTTAGATCCTCAACTTTTCTCTCTCCAAATGGGATGGAGAGAACATTACCAAAATAATCTTTTAGCGACTTATCTTGATTATTATCATCTACATTAGTACTTATCAATCTAGTTCGACCATCGACCACAATACCAAACCTAAAATTGTTGAAACCCGACGTTTCTCTATCAATTCCACATGCAATAGTTTTCCACAGAAAAGCACTGAATGATTCAAGTTTAGACCTTTGGGACTTCATGCCTTTTTGATCATGACAATTGGCTAGTGATTGAAGGTGCTCAATTTTGTCACCAGTGACATAGTAAATTCTACTAATGATTTGATCATTAGGGTTAAGGATTTCGGGTTTCGTGGGAGGTAGGGTTGATATTGGTACATATAAGTCATCGATCGAGTCATCGTAGCAACCAGGATGTCGAGGAAAAAGGGACGATCGTCGAAACGATGGGAGCTGAGAGAGTGGCTTGCATTGAGCTAATTCAGACCATGACACAAGAAACAAGTTGGCTGAGTATGCATCAGCAACTCTATGATCAAATGTGCAACCCAAAATTATTCCTCCACATTTGAGTTGTGTAACCTGCAATATTTGGGTATAATTTCAAGCAATTAAATAAATAAAACAAAAGGACAAAGTTAGGTTATGAGGGTTGTCTTCTTTTATTGCTCAATTAGAAGAGTTACACTTCCTTAATCTCAATTCTCTTTTTGTCTGTTTAAAAAATATATCGTCTTTCTTTTTTTTTGCCTGTTTAAAAAATATATCGTCTTTTTATATATTTAGTATCACAAATTTCAAAAACTTCATTTGTTTTTAAAACTTTGTAATCATTTTCTCAACGATCAAGACTGAATATTTTTGTTGAAAACATGATTAGTTTTTAAGTAAATAAAAGGCATAATACTAAATAAATCCTTTAATTTGGTTTTGTTTCAAATTTATACCCTCCATCTTTGGGTATGCATATGACACTTTAATTGGTATAAAATTGAGCAAGTAGATACGTGAGTCCTAAGTGACATAATACACATAGGACACCATGTAGGATGAAAATTGTCATGTAGGATGCCACACAGGACGTGTGTGTCAATTTGTTCAACTTTATACAAGTTTAAATGTCTGCTTGTGCACGCCTAAAGTTGGAGGGCATGTGAGCTAAGACCAAATTAAAGGGCATATTTATGTATTATGCTTAAATAAAAATATGTTTAATATATACTCCTTCCATTCATTTTTATTTGTCCACTATTTTAAAACAAAAATCACTTTTACTTGTCACTTTTAACATATAAAAAAAAAAAAACTTATTTTCTTCCTATTTTACTCTCAACATCAAATCATTTCTCAAGACCGATGGCTAAACACCAATTAATATGAATTAATGTCGATTATTGTTTCTTAGGGTATACAAAGTCCAAACTGGACAAGTGAAAGTGACCGGGGGGAGTAACACCTTAGCTTATGTTATTCGATGATGAAGATAGTCACACACTTTAAGTGGTATTAAAGTAGACAAAGTAATTATATGAGTTCGAATCTCATCATCACTTATTATAATTTTTTATTTTTTTTTGCGTCTTTGGCTCTTGAAAAGAATCAGACCCCTTATATGAAGTGGTAAGTTCATGATTTGACGTTTATAGATGTAAGATTTTAGTACTTTTAAATTGCTAGATTCTAACTCAATAATTTATACATTAAATAGATTTTTCAAGACAAATACAAAATTTAAATCAAAGTCATGATCAATTACTTAGTTTTGCCAAATCCATAACCCGAATTGTATCAGAGATTACTAGCCTCTTTAGCACCTCACACAAATAGGGTTAAGGTCTACGACTCTACGTATTACACCTCATCCTTTTCAGATGCTATTTATAAATAAGACTAAAATGATTACTGGATATGTTGTTGTCGTTATCTTAATTGTCACATGCATGGAATAAATAAGGACATATTTTACCTGAATAGCAAGAACACCATGCTTCTTTTTAGGAATAAATTTTCCCTCAATACTTTCATCTGGATTATAAAAATTAATCTCTTTAAGCTCAACATCACCAAAAGCTTCAATAAAAGAAACACCACCATTATTGCAAAGAAGCTCCGGTTCTCCCGCTGAATTTTTAACAATTTCTCCAGAAAATGCATAGTAAGAAACTAATGTTTCAGCCAAACATGTTTTGAGTATTTTTACGATTGAATTAAATTCTAAATTTATATTAATTTTCTCCGAAACAATAATGGGATTTAGATAGCAGAACATTACTCCGACCTCCAATGGAGGTAAGAGTAAATCAAGATTAGATAATGGTAGCCAATGTTCTTGTATTGGCAACACTGCTGCTACTACTTCACTCTTGTTCACTTTCACATTGAAGTTTTTTTTGGGATTCATCTCTTATTTTTTTACGGGGGGAGGGGGAGGGTGGTTGGAGAAATTGAGAAGTGTAAAAGGTTTGCTTTAGAGTGAGTGATGGATGGGTTAGAGAGTTGTATTTATAGAGTAAAAGAATTTTTATATCATCATATATACGATAATTTAAAAGTTTAGACGATTACAAGTAACCAATCATAAAAAGTCTAATTAATAATTCAAAAATCAAGACATGCACCTATTGTAAATCCAGAAATGAAGTCAGACTCTGAAATTTATGAATTTTAAATTTATAATAAATATGTAAATAAAAATATTTTTTTATGGGCGGCCGGTAAGAGAGGTAATAGAAAGAGAAACTATATTACTGATGAGGTTTGAACCCTTTATCTCAACTATAAAAACTAGGAAGCTCACCAAATGAGTTACTTCTCAATGTTGCATGGCTGTACAATTAAATATATATACATATTTAACGCTTTTTTAAAATATAAATATAAAGTCTTAGTAAAATTATTGAATTTATTGAAAATATCTATTGTAATTTTATCCTGATTATTTCAAATTAATACATGTAATTGAGTGGGATAATCATCATTCATAAAAAGTGTCACAACATGACAAATAAAGTAGATAATTGTATTATAGTTACAAGTTTAAGTATATTGATGATAAAAATGAATAACAAATAACATATCAAAATAAATAACAATATATCAAAATAATAAATAACAAACAACATATCAAGTGTAAATATTTCTTTAGTTTTTAAAAATTAATCCATATCTATAAGGTTCAGTGTTGGGTGGTTTTAATATATAATTAATTAGGATTGGTGAGAACAAGGTATTATTATGAATTGGTCCAAGAGGTGGTTAGGAATTGGGATTTTATCTTGAACAAGTGATCAAAATATATTTGATAAAAGGGACAATGCCAAAAATATGTTTGAGCTAGTTGATATAGGTCAATTTTTTAATTCGTTATGTTTTTTATTAAACAGTGTTTTTTTAAAATTACGTTTTTGGTTCAATTAAAAATAATGTATATACATTGATAGTGATAATATATATTGCACTCATTTTCACTCCCCCCCCCCCCCCCCCCCCTCCTTCTCCCCCCACATAATAGAGTTTTTTCCATAGCAAATATAGTACATTAATTAGTAGTACTTTTTATAGTTCAACTAATAGGCAATGAAGGTGGGACATTGCAGATATAGTACTTTTATAATTTTAATTTAAAATAACATGGAGCTTAAAAAGGAAAGAAAGTATTTTTAAATTTGTAATTATAAATATATCATACCACTATAAGACTTTTAAAATTTGTACTCTTAAACATATCAATACACATATAGTTATAAATATACCGTATCATTATAAGACTTTTAAAATTTATACTCTTAAACATATCATTACATGAATAGTCAGATACCAATTATAGCATCTAGTATTTTCGATATATAATTATACAAAAGGCTGAGAAATTAATTAAGTACTCACTTTCTGATTCATATTAGTTATCATGTTTCGCATTTTAAAAATTAAACTATTTAATCTTAGCTTTAATAGTATTTTAAAATAATATTTTAATCAAAATAGTATGAGAATAGTTGTAGCTTTCAATACTTCATATTTAGATTTGACCTCTATATAAATATTTCATGAATTTGCAAAATATTCGAGATGACACGCCCAGTGGGACCAAATCTGCCCTTCATCTCTTCTCTCTTAAATCAAATCTGAAAATCTGAAGCTACGAAGGTGGAAGAATGAGTACTTCAGGCTTGTCTTTGAGTTTCATCGAGTCTACAGTCCGACAAGCCTTGAAGCATGGGTCATTTGTAAACATTGAAATTTTGCGGACTCTACAAGAGTTTATGGGATATTTTGAGATGCCTTTTAAGGAAATTTGGTACAAGAATTCTAGGGTTTAGGGTTGAATAGCCTCCAAGAATTCTAATTGGAATTGAACACACCTTAAAGAGTCTCAACTAAAATTGAACACGTCTTGTAGAGTCGTACAAAATTTTAAAGTCTACACCAAAATATGACAATTAATTTGAGACGGAAAATATGATGCTTGATAGCAGCGTATCAGCTGAATTAATTAAAAGTCTTCATAATTAATTCATTTTCAAAGTGGAAACAGTTACGTTTTATAATTATTATTAATAATGAGATTAGAAGTCTCAACAACTAACAATTAACAATGTAAGTTTCTTATGTGACATATGTCATCTTAACATCAGTCCAATATTGTGAAGAAAAAAGTCTCATCTCTTTTCACCTTCGGGGTCGTTTCAGAGACAGATTCATGATTTGAATTTTATGAATTGATATAATTTTCTTATCATAATTTAATTTAATTTATTGTGTTTGAAATTAATTATTTGTATATATTTAGTAAAAAAAATTCAATCGAAGTAACTTATAATTAATTCAGACTGAAGTAACAATAAGATTATTGAATCTTCAAAACTACTTCAATATTATTTTTTTACTTTTCAGCCACAAAGTTGCATTATTGGTCAGAAATGATTTTTCCAAAATTTAATTACGTATCATTAATTGATTTAGTCGCACACTGGAAAGATAACCTATAAAGTCACTGAAATGGTTGGATAATTGATTTATATATGTGGATCCTTCATGTGTGAAAGTAGATAGAAAAATGACATTATCAAACATTGACAAGGTAGAATTTTCATTTATTCAATCAAAGAATGTCACTTTTGAAGTTAAATTTAAATTTCCTTTATACCTAACATAATGCATGAAAGGATCGTTAAATAATCATAGTGTAACTTAAAAATTCTTAACAAAGACTTCTACGAGATATTTTATTTTTTCATAAAAATATATTTGTTCAGAAAGAAAACATTAATGTGTTTGGAACATATAACAAATGACATACATCCCTCCTTGGTCTTGAACTTAATTTTGACCCGTTTGCTTCATCGTTAAAACTTTAAGTTTAACGAGTTTTACCCCATAGATAGAACTTTTGATTTTTGACCTTTAAGGTTTACTAATGGATCGACAAGTAGAGGTCAAAAGTTTAAAAGCAATTACAAATTTCAAAGTCATTCTTATAAATCATCGACATTTTTGGATTGTGATCGAATTGAAAGAATAGTGTACATGTATTAGGCCATAAAAATAAGACCCTTTTTTTAAATTTCATAGTGTTAAGAACTAATTATATCCCATACCTATTATTTTCCAAATTACAAAAATCCCTTAAATTTATAGGATGTCAGATACATCAAGAAACATGCGGATACATAGCTCACGGATTGTGAATGATACATTACTTAATGGGAGGGATGTATTCGAGAGGGGATAGAGATGTATCTGAGAGGGGAGAAATGTATTCGAGAGAGGATAGGAATGTATACAAGAGGGAATTTTTGTAATTTTTTTTAAAATTAAAGAAAATTTTAGAGATTATAATATCTTTGAACATGGATCTTGCATGACAATTGAGCTTATAATGTATTTTTCTCGTTATGGAAAACTGACATGTAGGTCCAAGTCCTACATACATATAAAATTGACATTCTTTTATTTGGACCGTTAGAGGATTCTATGACCATTAAGTTTATATGTTTCTATCATAATATCCACAAGTTTTACCCAGAAATGACTACAATTTCTAAATTACTTATGCATTACTACACATAAGTTCAATTGTTCAAGGGCAATTTAATTACATTGTTATGGATTTGGCAAACATGTAACAACAACACTTCCATTGACAAAGTATAAGACATCATTCATAAGCTCAAAATCATGTTATTAAATGAAAACAAGGAGTATCAAGCGATAAATTACTCAAAACAAAGAAAAGATTCATCAAACATCACCACCCCACATTTGAACCTTTTATTATCTTCGAATAGAAGGGTTAACAATAACTCCTTCGATGACATTTTAAATCAATTTTGTGATTTGAAACATTTGATAAATTTTCGTGTTTCATGGCATGCATTTTGATTATTGTATCTTCATTTTAAAATAAGGATTATATTAATAAATGTTTATCCTTCTTCAATTCGAAAAATATTAAGAAATAAGAACATTTATTATTTTATCTAAAATTTTTTTATCGTTATCTAAATAATAATTAATGATGGATTACTGTGCTCTTATATATATGAAAATTAATGTTAGGTTAAAAATATTTTTATTATGAAAAAATATTTGTTAAAAAGAAAAGAAATAATATGTTTATTAGAAAAAGAGCTTTTTAACCCAAAAATAACAATGAGGGCGTTTTTGAATCAATAACAACACGTACACATACACTTCCATATGATTTGAAATTTTTGTTGTTTTTTGCAACTTTAGCGTGCCAAGACTCACGGGTGTAAAGTTAAAAAAACTTCACATAGTATAATCTATATTATTATAAATACAAGGGAAAAAAGGGCGTAAAATTTTACGTTGTAGAGTTGATAATATCTTTTGTTATAAAAATGATTCATATATATATATATAAGATTGATATTTTATTATTTACTAATGCAGATTGCAGACTAATAATCAGAAGAAGAGTGTAGCAACTCAAGTTACCAACACAATCATGATATGTATTATAATGGCCGAAGAACACAAAATACAATTGAGAAATGGAAACAACAAGCTAATAACAACTAACGTCCTTAAAACGAAACTGAAAAGGTTAACCGAAGGAAAGAAGATCGGAAAATATAGAGATAGATAGAAGGGGATGAAAAGCTCAATTAAAGATGAGAGAATCAAACTCTTTTCTCAACAATTTGCATAATTCCCAAATTAAATATCACTACCCTGTTTGATGGAACCATTCCCACGCCCATTTCTCAACCCGGATCCCAAATTAACCTGACCTTATTGCTTGTTCTTGGCCCTAGCTCTTGTAAGCCCAATAACTACTTTCATGACCCCAATAACTACTTTTGTGACCCTGGTATCCACATTGGGCTGGACTTGGTTCATAATAACAAGTATTTGCAACTAATAATGATTCTTTTCTTCAAATTCGGCCATTCTAACTTGACTTGACATCATGCGCACCTCAACTTACAAAATGATCATCTAGACCATTATTACTCTGCAATTGTGGTTGGTAAGCCAATATTTTTCAAAGGGAAGAGGCTTTCCCTATAAGCAAAAATGCTACCAACCCAAGCATATTCTTGTGCTTTAAAATATCTCCAACTCTTATTCTTCACATGATAATAAAAATAAGCCAAAACATCATCACTTGATTTTATCCATATTGTAAACACAATTTCTTCATCACCATACTTGCAAATACCAAAGGGATGAAAGTATATATCATCCTCATGTTTCAATTCTAAAGGAAATTCAAATATTTGATGTTCCCATTCTTCTTTTAAAATCCATAAATTAATGTCTTTAGTAAGAAAGACCTCTGGAATATACATAATTCCTAATTTTCCATTCACATCTATTAGCATATAGTAATTATCTCCGTATTTGAAACACACTTAAAATGCATTAAAGACTTGACAGGAAGGCACGAGAAAATTTGGATGGTAATATCTTGAGGAATTGACATATTTTAGGATTAGTTGTTTTATTTTTTATGGGTTACCATCTTCGACTTTTTAAGTAGGTTTTTTCTTTGTTTAGTTTTAGGTTTAGGACTCTTTTAGAATACAAAGAATAAAACTCTTTTAGGTTTAGGTCTCTTCAATTAGTATATAAAATAGCTAAGAAAAAAGGTCCAAAAATTATTTTTTTATATTTTCTTTTCTAATACGGTAATAATTATATAGATGAAAATATGTAAACCATGATTTTTTTTAATCATTTGAGGGAAGTTGATTCCTAAAGTAATTGCACGTGCCTATTTTGTAAAAAATAAAGTAGGAATAAAAAAATAAGAATAACAGTAGGTAACTTCCCAATTTACCATAAAAAATATAGATATTTGATTTTTTTAAACACTCAAATTAAATATTATTTACTAACTAATTCTTGTCATAAACTGCCACAGTTCTTCTCTTGGACTGCCATTTGTCTTTATTAGGATATACTTTATTCCTTTTAATTATATTCCACATGTGAGTTTATTACAAAAATGACTCATATATATAGGCAAAATACATGATTCTTAACTTGGTTTCAACGGATAACTATGTCTTTCAACTTTAAATGTGCACAAGTAAACACTTAAACTTATCTAAAATTGAACAAGTCGATACATGTGTCCTAGATGACATAATACATGTAGGACGCCACGTAGGATACAAAATTACCACGTATGGTGCCGTGTAGGACGAATGTGTCCATTTGCTCAATTTTATACAAGTTTAAGTGTCTACTTGTACACACCCAAAGTTAAAGGTCATAGTTACCAGCTGACGCCAAGTTATCGAACAATAGTTAAAACACACAACAAAGTCTAGAAAATCAATAGAGTATTAATTTATTTGATTGGTGTTTAGTATTATTGGAGTTGGCGTATCTCAACTAATAATCATTCTTTTCTTGAGAATATTTATAACTAGTCAAGAAATTAAGGCAATTATGATTAATTTATAAGGCACAAAGTAAAGAAAAATGTATATGACGAGAAAAATTTAATCTAACAAATTTTACTCTATTTGTTGTCAAACTGTCCTTTCATATTCTTTTGCAAATAAGAGATGACTTGACATTAGCACTTCAACTTATCTTCCGTCTAACCCTTTAACTTATAAAATCATCATCTAGACCAACATTTCGCATTTCTCCGAAATTGTGGTTGGTAAGCCACTATTTTCCAAAGGAAAGAGACTTTCACTATAAGTATACATGCCATGAAGATCGGAAAATTCTTCAACTTTAAAATATCTCCAACTCTTATTCTTCACATGATAAAAAATATAAGCCAAAACATCACTTGATATTATGTTCACTACTAAAAAAGTGTGAATTACATGGAAATATTACCTGGAGAAAATTTTCGCAGGTAATACTTGCAAATTTTCTTGCGAAAAATTTAAATTCCTCTATATTAGAATATATTACCTGTGAAACTTATATTCCCAACAAATTTCGCAGCTAAAGTTGATACTATTTTGCACTAAATTAGTTCCTGCAAAATTACCTAGGGAAATATATCCACAGGAACAATATCTCTAGCTAAATCCCTATGTACATGGACCAATTTTTTTTTTAAAAAAATCCTTTTAATCTGTAGGAAAATTCCAGATTGTCTAAAAATTTATTTATGGGGATTTAACTAGACATTTTATTACGTTGAGAAATAATTGGGAATTTAGGAATTATTACACCAAAATTTAGGAATGAGAAATAAGTTACCTAGACATTCCTAAATTACTAATTCCAAAAATAATTATAACTAGTAAGTTATATATCTTTTAGATGATTAGATTTTTTTGCACTTCTATTTTTTTTTTTTTTTGGATAATAGACCAATTAAAAACTCAATTAAAATTTTAGGAATTGGAAAGTGATTGTAAGACCCATTATACTCATTTTCCTTCTGTCTAACTCACTTTACACTGAAGCTTCTCTCCAAAACCCACTAGAGCTTCTCCCCAAAACTTACATGCAGAAGCAATGGTGGAAACGATCTGATTTTCCAAATGATGAGTGCATGTAAGTTTCTCCTCTATAGATTATTGAATTATAAAATCCTACAAATGATGTTTGTTCTAGCATCTCGACTATTACTTTAACTCAACTGCTCCTTTAATTTGGTCACTTGTAGCTGCTGGACTATACTACGTTTAAATAGTATTTGATGAGTTGGGTCTTCTCTGTAATTATTATTGTTTAGCAATTTTAAGTGTGGCTTCAGCTCCTTCAGCTTTTGCCTTATATACTTTAACTTATTACCATATAATCTGTTGGTCCAACTTCTTTATACTACAAGGACAAATGTCTCATGATTTACTCATACATTAAAGAATCTGAAGGGGGTTTACTGTTGCATGAAGTCAAGTTTATATCTAGAAGCATAGGTGAGTGGCTTGTTGCGTTGATGTTTCCTTGATCCATTTTTTTTACTAAGAAAATCCTCAATAATTAATGCTTAACAGCTATATACTAACAATCCAGCCCAAAGAAATAGTAATTAACATGTCGAATGATCATCATCGCATCCAAGAAGTAACCTAGTGATCAATAAAGTGATTTAGTAATCTTAGGAAAGCCTTTAATTATGTGATTTCTTCCTTTTAGGTTCATGTGACTGACTAGTAGCTTTCTAAATAGTATTTGCATTAAAAGTTTATTGCAAATACAATTTCTTCGTCACCATAAACCTCATGTTTCCATTCTAATGGAAATTGAATTTTTTGATGTTCCCATTCCTTTTCAAAAATCCATTAAATGGATGTCTTGAGTAGTTAGCTCGAACTCTGAAATATTTATAATTCCTAATTTTCCATTCACATCTATTAGCATATAGTCAAAATTATACTTATCTATACTGTTATCAATTTTGATAGTAGCGAAAATTTCTGATTTAATATCAAACGCAACTATACAAAACACAGGAGAATAGCTAAATTGATAGATGCTCCCACTAATTATGCAACGTCCAGATCCGTATATAGAAGTTAGATAATTAAGTTCGTCATATTTAATCATCTCCCTCCATGAATTATCTATACCTAAAGTAAAAATCCATGCTCGGTCGTCCGTCAATATTTTTGTTTTATTTTTTATCTTTGACTTTCCCGTTTTATTAAGTACGTTTTTTCTTTGTTTAGTTTTAGGTTTATGAGTCTTTTAGAATACAAAAGAATAAAACTCTTTTAGGTTTAGGACTCTTTAATTAGCTATAAAAAAAAGGTCCAAATTTTATTTTATTTTTCAAATATGGTCAGTAATAATTATATAGATGAGAATATAATTTGCGTTGGGCACAAAGTATATTATGTGGACATCCATTTTACAACTCATCACAATTATGCATTCTTCTTATTTATCAGTTTTTACAATTTCTCACCAATTTGGCATATCTAAGATTGTCATATGAGCAATACAAATGCTCAAGTGTTTTTACGATTCTCCTAGAAACTCGTAAACTTCAAATCAGCTTGAGATATTATCCTATATATATATATATACCACTACTATAAGATAGTGGGACTATGGAAAGATACAATTCCATTATTTTGCATTATATGTGTGCACAAACAAAGGTTACATACACTTATACTACATATATAGAAAGCCAAAAAACTTGCATAAAACAACAAGCTACATGGTCAAAAAGCCATACATTTATTTATTTTCGAACAGGAAATTCGAAATTTTCAAATATATTTTCTTCTTATTTCACATGTCCGCGATAGAATTACCGTTCACCTTGCTACAAACATTGCGAATTTCCAACTGAACGCCACGAGATGGGGGTAAGTTCCCCATCTTTATCATGGCATCGTTGAATTCGCGTAAAAATAGAGCAGGGTTACTATTATAGGTCCGAACAACATTAGCAGTCGCGGTAGATCCCATCAATACTTGGTCTGAGAAAAGAAGTCCTTGATTTCGAATTAAATCCTCGTAATAAAACTTGTCGAAAAAATCAGGAGTCATTAAATCCAATGGTACTAAGTTTGTGTTATTGTTACTAACAGGGCAACCGCATTTTAGTGTTGATTTCATGGCTGGGTTAATGTTTCTGTCGTCACATAATGTCACACATCGTGCAAATCCTACTGTGTGGGACCCGACTAACGCAACCATTTCCCGAGCAGACATTCCCTTATCGCTGAATTTTTTTAATTGGACATTGAGATCGTCGAATGGGGCTGGAAGTTGGGTTAACGCGCCGGTGAAATTTGCGGTCCTTGCGTCTCTCCGGCCTAGACTCACAGGATATGGAATTCCTCCTAACTGTTGATTTGAAATGAGCTTAAATAGAGCGATATGAATGAAGAAAAAATTATATAGCGTAAGGTGCATGTATAGACTTACAATATATAAGAATTTATAGTAATGGAGGGCATATATGCAATAATATATTAAAAATGAATTTAAATGAAGCAACTATAATTGTCCACTATAAAAACTAATAATATATAGTTGTCCAACTTAATTTGTTTAGTTCTGAAAATCAATAGATAATTTATTATTTTGTGTCTATTTTATCAGTGCTATTAAATATTCGTCATTTTCAATAATTAGATAAGTTATAATTACGGGTGATTATATAGTGAAATTACCCTTCTAGTTATTGTTTCTTAAAGAGTATGTAAAGTCAAATATGAACAAATAAAGATAAACATATTTGGGATTGTCGATAAGTAAGATATAGTTCCAATTGATAAAATTCTTGTCGAAGTAGTTGAACTAGTTAATATCATGAAAACGATTGTTGTAATTAAATTATATGAATTAATTATATATCTAAAAAAAAATGTTTTGAAGATAAGAACACTACAAATCAACATCAAGAAATTTTGTGTCCACTTTTAAAATGAAGAAAATTTAGGCAAGATTTTGACATTTGATTAAAAGACAGTGGGCGGCTTGTGACTTGCACAAGTTTAATTTGTTATTTTATTTCTTCTTGGAGTAGGTAAATGTGCATTATATATTTATTATTATTACAATTGGCTTCACCACACGCACCAACACCTACTTTAATTCAATGTGTGTTAATTGGAGACAAGTATTGTTGAATATTTGCTTCCTTTAGTTGTAGAGCAATGAGTATAAAGTTAGATAAATATGCATCTAGACAAGTGTTTGAAGGAAAAATGTTGACACGTTGATGATACTTCAAAGTTAGGACATATCACATAATTCTATGAGAATTTAAGTTATATACGTCGATAATATTAGTATATATAGCTTAATTAATTTGTTGTAACATATTAGTTATCATACGTTATCAGGTTATCAATTGACGTTTGTAACACAAATTACTTGTAATTACCTTATACATGACGTAAAACTATACTACTTATGTTCTATTCTATGTGTGTTAATTTGACTAAACATTAAGAAGGTAAAAATCATGATTTTTTTAATTTTTGTGGTTTTTAACCGAAATAAGTGTATAACATATCTAAAATATACTTTGTATCTTGTAATTTTTAGACATGACATGTCATTTCTCTAAGAAAGTGTCGATAATGGTAGAATCAGGATGTCACATATGATTCTTCTATTCTTAACTATAGGTCTTCAATTAGGTCCAATGTGAGACAAATTTAAATTAGTCAGAACTCCAACAGAAATAGCAATTACCAGGTCAAAACCATTAATAAAAATGGTGAAATGAGATCATTGAACAAAAAAAAATTAAATATAAAAAGTAACATTCTTTAAAATTGATATCTATTTTTTATATATATCAGTCCGTGCATAATACTTAAATTCAAACGTAATAAACTTACCATAGCAACAGAGTCACGAGCAGCGAGGGCAAGAATATCAGCACAAGAAACAGCAGCCCCAGGGCACATAGTTTTAATCCTTTGTTTAGCTTGATCAATTACTTGATAACCTCTCACTGAATTATTATTTGGTGGTGATGTTTTTTCTCCTTGGAACCTTCCAGGAATATCATCTAGAAGAATTCCAGCATCACATCCCTAATTAAATAATATCATACCACAAGTTAATATAATGTTAGGCCAATAAACATTAATATGCACTATACTAGAAGATAAAGGCAATTAATTAATTAATAACAAATAGGAATATACTTATGAAGTACTCCTTTTATTTTTATGAGAAGCGAATTTAAAATTTAAATATGATCAAGAAATTATGGTTTTTAATATAAATATGTCAATTATTTGCTATAAAATTTGACGTAAAACTATTTGAAAGCTAAATGAGAATCAAAGCCGTGGTTATTTATCAAGGATTTTGTTTGATGAATGTGAATATGAGCAAGATGATATGTTTAAATGAGAGCAGTATCAATACATGGAAAATGAAGATAAAGATAAAAACGAAGATGTCTTTGGTCCTAATTTATGTTTGATTGAACACAATATATGCAATTTTCTTCGTGTTGACCTTAATTTCTAATTAGTTCTTTTAAAAAAGAATGTCACACTTATATATTTTTGTACATATATTAACTTTATACTTCTTCATCTTTAATGAAAAGCTATTATGAACACTAATTTACTCCTTATTTAAGGCCACACAATTACATAATTATATTGGCATTTTAAAACTCTAAGTATGCAAAAAAAATTAAAATAAATTTTTTTCTTAAATTTCTTGTTTAGTAAGAAAAAAGTCATATAAATTGAAAAAGAACGAGTGAATATAGTCTTTGAAATATGATGAAGAACTTACATCGACAAAGCAGTCATGGAAGAAGAGGCGAATGAGAGACGCTCCCATTCGCCTCTCCCTCGCAATAGCTTCCGCCACAACTGACCCAACCGCCGCGAAAATACAAAAATCTTGAGTTAACATTTCTGAATTTTGCTCCAAAATATTGTTAATTGGCTCTTTTTTACCATCAAAATCTGCTTTTACAAGAACAATTAGAGCCATAAGGCAAAGTGCCAAGCTCAAATGAGTTGCACCTAAAGCCATTTTGATTAATTGATACAAGTGAAATAACTAAAAAACTTTTATTAGAAGAACTTGCTTTTTTTTGGGATGATTTTGTTGTGTGTTTTGGGCTCCTTTAAATAGGAGATTTGGATTGCCTATAGGTCAATTTTTGGCTAACGTGATATTACAAGAAAAAAACTTTAATGAGAGTGGTTAGGTTTGTAATGGGGTGGTTTTAGATTGTCGTTTATGGATTCACGTCAATTCAGTAGTTTTCTAGATCGATTATATATATATATATATATATTAAGAAATTTACAAAATATATATAAGTATGTGACTGTAAATTAAGTTATTATGGTTTAATAATTTAAGATTGAAATAAAAATTTATAAACTTTAAATTTCAGATATATGTCTCCATGTATTAATCAACTTTTGGCTACACTATTTTGCTAGTAAATATGATTGTATTAAGAGTAGTTGGATTTGAAATTTGGAATACCCAAAGCGCAAACATATAGACAAATTCAAGATTTAAATTCTATCGATTGATCAACCTTTAAATATTTTAGCATTGAACCCATTATATTTCTAAAATTGCACGTTCATACCTATTATTTGTCATAATTTTTATAAATTTTTATACATAAACTTTTGTTCCACATCAACAGTATGTATTCAATTTCAAATGAACTTGATATCGTAATTGTGCCTCCCCCTATGCATCTATATGACTGTGAACTCAATTATTACTATTTATTAATTTGAGATTAATATAAAATTCTTAAAACGTTTTAAATTCTGAATCGAACTTTTGTAGATAGTCAATTTTTATTAAGAGTGGTTGGGTGTGGAATGGACTTTTTCCTATATGCTCATATTTTTCCTCTCTGACCCTTTTTAAGCACGCTCCTTATACTAAACTTTCCACAAATGAATTATTTGTTTATTTGAAAAGTTAGATATATTCATTGTACCTTGAGGAAATAATATTTCTAAAATTATTTCTATTGTGAATATCAGCTTTTTAACCTATAGTAAAAATGTCTTCTTCTTGTTGGTAAAATGAAAAAACTTGGAATAAATTTGACAAATAGCAAGCTACTATTTTACACTCCTAAAGGTCAAAACCAATGAAATATGGTCGATTTTTTTAGAAATATACATAAAAAAAAATGTAATAATATGGAATCGAACTCAATTCAATCACTCAATCACACATGTTCCTTGATGAATATTTCTATTATTTTTACTTATACTCTTCAACTGCAATTTTGTACTTCAAAAACGGATGGAGTCCCTTGTTTTTTGGAACATTTAACATATCTTTAATTTAAGATCACAAGATTCAAAAATCTTCTTTATTTTCTTGAATTGTGCTAAATCAAAATTGACAAAACATTTGAAACGAAAAGAGTATATAAAGAGGGTATACTTTTATATTTATAAAGAGTATATATTTTTGAAAAATCGGACACAAATACCACAATATAGGTTTTATCCCCTCATTTTCTGCTCAAAATCTTGAGCTATTGGATCTTGTCCGCTTGACTTTTTAAATTTCCCTTTCAATTTTAAACATTTTGAAGTTCTTGTGGAACAATTTAAATTTTTAGTATGATAAAATGTCACATCAGATATTTAGTATCAATTGTTCTTCTACGTAATTTGTTAGTCGATAAATATATATATATATATATATATATATATATATATATATATATATATTACTTTTTTAATGAGAAATATATTAATTTTAAATCGTAAAATTAAAAAATATATTTATATCTTTCCATTGATATAATTTATAATTTAACTAGTTAAAGTAGCTCGTAGGTCAATTATCATTTTGATTAGGTTACAAATTGATCGTATGACTTGGTCGAGAGAGTACCATATATTAATTGATGTGATATTCTTTTTTATTTTAGTTCATAAAGATTTACTTATAGTTACATTATATAGTGTGTTGGATCGTTGAAATTTGTAAAGGTATTTTTTTTAGGATGAAGAAATTTAACTATAATTCAGAAGTGGAGGCATAAATGAAAAAAATAAACTAACGCTAAATGAGTTTGTTAGATTTGTTGTTGTTTTGATAAATTGATGATTATAGTTTGTCTTTTATGATATATTCAAATATAAGTTCTATTGGAGTAGATTTGAGTATCGTATATTGGATTGTTAAAACTCAAAAAATAAAAAGAAACTGGCAAAAAATTTCAGATACACATAACTGAAATTTTAATCAATTTTTACATGCAAAATTTAGACACTTGTGACTGAGATTTTAGCCAATTTTTTACGCGCACTATAGTTAAAAATATTTGGAGTTAGCCTTTACTAGTCAGGTAAAACTTTGGTAAAAAAAAGTTCGAATCTCAACCTTATTAGTCCACAACTTGAAACATATCCAAAGTTAGCTTTGTCAAGCAATACCAGATTTCAGACAAAAATATTCGATGTTCCACCGTCACCAGACCACATTTCAAACAAAAATGTATGAAGTTAGACAAAAAATTTCAACTTCAATCGCGTATGTCTGAAGTTATTCTCAAAGTAGGTAAACTTACCCAAAAAAAATATATTAAAAAGCGGGCTCAAGTTAAACTAGCAGCCCAACAACGGATATTTGAGCACTTGGCCCGTTAGAACTTCAAAATAACCCGAAAGCCCAATTGTGTGAAAGCCCACCTAGAGGACAAGATTTACTGTAGCCCAATTTGTATTAGCTAGTCTTTAGTCCATTTTTGGTCTTAGTGTATATTGCCTTTGGTGATTTCGATCAATTTAACGCGTTAACATGATATTAAAGTCAGATCCATCTTGGCTTATTGATTTAGTCGATATTGAATTTCCCATATTATATTGTCTATACTCCTGTTACAACTCTTACACTTCAAAATTGAAGTTTTCATCAAAAAAACATAATTGTGTGGGGGTGTAGAGTTTCATGTTATTATTGGGGCCATGAGAACTTGATTTCGTTATATAATTTAGAATAATTCTCTTCTCATGAGGTAGCTTCTGGATTAAATTTTGCTCAAAGTCTATTTCTTTATCAAGAATCACATTAATTATGGCTTGAACAATTATAAAGAGAATTGTACCAAAATTTGTGTTAGAGTAATAAATATCATCTTCTCTTTTTAATTAAAAACCGTAAGTTCGATCTCTCAAAATGAAATTGACTTTTAGTAAGGACTATTTTATATGTAAAGTGAAACTTTTCGATGCTAACCTCAATTACTCGGGCCCAACAAATAGGTAACGAACACCAAGTGAAAAAAAGAAGAGGAGAAATTACCAAAGATCTAGTAACTCTTGGATAAGCTAGATAAATACATATAGATAAATTAGAAGAATCATCACAAGAAATTTGCCTCATTAATTACAACTTGGCAAGAGTCTCCTCCAAATTCATTTTTAATATGTTGCTTTGGTAGGGAACATTTTTATCTCAGGTGAAATTTCTCGACAAAAATCTCAATTAAATGAACTTCAAAAATGAATATCAAACATCGAGTAAGAAACCAAAAAAAATAAAAATCAGGACTCAAACTAACCATGAGTACAAAAAACTTTATCTCATTCAATCAACCATATATCTATACCCAAATCCCCTTCTAATATTACTAGCAAAATGTTAGCTTGTAGAGGAATCACATTAACGATGACATTAACAATTACTAAACAAACCACTAAACTTTATGATGTGCGGTAGTATCGCCCCTACATTCTTAACCAGAGGTTTCAAGTTCGGCTCTTGAAAATGGAATATATTGTCTTTAGCAGGAAACACTTTACTACCAAATTAGAACTTTTCGATGATAAACTAAATTATTTAGACCCTAATAAATGAATACCGAACACCGAGAAAACAAAAACAATCACTAAAGAACCAATAACTATATGTATGGATAATCTAGATGTATATATATAGAGAATGAAATTAAATAACAAGAATCATCACAAAAGGGATTAATTAAAGCCTAATTACAACTTAGCAAGAGTTTCCTCCAACCACATTCTTGAAATGTCCATTAAATCAGGACTTAAACGTACCATTAATACACAAAACTCCATTTCATTCAAACAACCATCACCATCCAAATCACCTTCACTCAACATGCACATCACCTCATCATCACTCATATGGTCCTTTAATCCCAACAACTCTGAATTCTTCTTCAAGCTCTCAAATGTTATGACTTCCTTCTCCTCATCCATTAGAACCCTAAATCCATTGCTTAGCTCCTTCAAGAATCCCTCAGCTCCAAGTTTCTCCACCATAGAAGGGAAAAAATCCTCAAACACCACGTCGTGCCCCAATGCATGAGCCATTGATATCAAATCAGACTAGTGGTGGAGTCAGAAATTTTGTCAAAATGTCACCCCTAGGATGTGAACACGAGGCTCTCTTTCACTAGTATAATTTTTCAACGAAAGATATTCAGTTGAATAAATCCCCTTCTTGCCCTTTAACAAGTATTATGTTGATATTGGACTAGAAATTAGGAATTTTAACTGGGGATTTCGAAAAAAAATGTACCAATGCAAGTTGCAACCACTAGGATTTGAACTTGATACCTTCTTTACACGATATAATTTTCAACGAAAGGTATTCAATTGAACCACTTTATGCCCCTATTGAAGCAATAAGTATTATTGGATAGATGTAGTACACTCAAGATGGATGAATTATGATGAGTTCAAAGGGATATTTATATATATAGATAAGAGAGGAATGTAGAGGAAGTTTTGGGGGAAAGAGTCCAAGAAAATGCAAATTGCAAAGGAAGGAAGCTGAGGGAGAATGAGGATAGAATTATGGTTGATGGCAAATAACATTTCCTGGAAGTTGCATGGAAGGGTACCACCACACTAAATTGTTTTTATTTTTTTGGGAGGACTCTATATGTCATGGAGAGCATTTTCCTTAAAGAAATAAATAAAGTTTTAGATAATGAAAGGGAGTTTCCTATATATGTAGGTAAGTACTCATTTGGTATTTATTTATTTTTTCTAAAAAGAAGAAGGGGGAGTAGGGGATGGGGAAATGAAGTGCAGCGATAAATTAGTTGGGAAATCGAACCATCACCAATAAGATTAAAGTTCAGATAGTCAAGATAAAAAGATTCATCACTCATTTGGTATGGTCACCACCCATTGCCAAATATATTTTTTTTGTTTTATTTGAGCAGAATATTTTGAGGCCTATATTTGAACTATTTTTGAGCCTAATACTAGAGCTAATGTTTCAAATCCACATATAATTAAATAATATTTGTGAGATTGTGCAAAACTACTAGACTTTTCTCACTTTTGTTGTCCTTATATTTTTCTTATATATATATATACCATGAAAAAATCTACTAATTATGAATCAACAAGAAATGCCAGCTAATGAAAATTCTTCACTATAATTAAATAGCTAGCTAATGATTAGCCTTAATTAGTATAGTATTCTTTTTTATTCCGTTTCAACTAATCTCATAAAATCTCGAATCTTAATGTTGTTTAGTGGCCTGCTGATATTTCAAATCAATTTCAAATATATATATATATATATATATATATATATATGATATAATTCCACAAGTTAAGGGTTGAACGATTGTTTGTACGTAAACTTTACCTCTATCTTAGAAGGTAAAGAGAGGCTATTTCGGATAAATCCTCAACTCAAGGACAAGTATATCAAAACAGTTTGAGAAAAGAATGATAGAAGTGAAGAAACCAAGATAGAGAATAACATAAATCAAAGAATAAGAAAATACGAAAGTCCTATAGTATTACGACTATTATTATGGAAGGATAATGAGATAATGTTCAACTATTACTAGCCTTCGATCATAACATATGTCCTCTATAGTCTCCAATCTAAGGTTATGTCATCGATAAACTGATCTTTTGTCTAATCACCTCTCCTCAATACATCTTTACCTTACCTCTATCTCTCTTGAAACCATCCATACCCAAACTTTCACTCCTCAACATTGACCAATGATCAAGACATCTGTACATCTCCTCTTCACATGTCGAAACCATCTCAGTGTCGTTTTTCGCATCTTATCGTGGCCATTCCCAAAAAAATAATATATATATATATATTCCTTTTTAGATGAATTTTCTTTGTCATGATTGATCATATTAAATGGATATTAAGACATTTCTTCCGCTTCTTATATTGTCAACCACCAGGAAACTTACAATTACGAAGTCAAAAGGTTAACATTCTAAGAAAAAGTATTTTTTAAACCATATATTGGACTTTGATATATAATTAAAAGGAAGATCAAATAATGTTTTATGAAGTATTTTGGACAACTTACATGTTTCCAATTGAACAAGTCATGGGAGAAATATTGATTATAAGTGTGGTGCACTAACATATTTATAAGCAAGATTTACTAGATTTTAAGCGTTTTTTTTAGTATGTTAGTTTACTAACTTATTTGTCCGACTCTATTGGCTAACCCGGGTCCCCTCAATGGAGACTGGTACTCCCTCCGTCTCATTTTATATGTTATCCCTTTTTATAAATAGTTGATCCACAATACTTGTCATTTCATAAAATCAATGCATAAATTACCATATTGTTTCTTTTTTACCCTTGTGAGTTATTAACCTTGAAAATATAAATTTGACCAACTTAGAAAAACTAAGTAAATGATTCATGTTCATTGATTAAATTAATTAATCAAAATAAATTAATTCATATTAATTGATTGAAAATTTGAGTTCCAAAAAAATTAAATAAGGGTAGAAGGGTCATTTCTTAATGCAAGTGCAAAGTAAAAATGTGACATATAAATTGGGACGGAAGGAGTACTTGTTATATTATCATTAATGCCATTTCTTTTTTCAGTTTTTCGGTGTCACAAAATAGGAATTTAAGATTTTAAGGACTAGTGTAGAAATTAGGAGACCAACTCTGCTTGTCCCCAAAGTTGGCTAGGCTCGGTTTGGTTACCAATACTCGTTGCATTTTTATTATTGGTGTCTCTTTTTGCGTTTCAGTGTCATGAAATAGAAATTTAAAATTTTAAGGGTTTTGATGTGTATTATTAGTCCACTGATTTTCTTAAAATTTGTTAACTGACTCGGTTGGCCCCCAAACTTATCCAAGCCGGTCCTCATAGTTTTTGTGATCAGTACTCATTGCATTTTCACTAACGATGTTTTTCTTTCCAGCGTTTTGATATCATGAAATAGGAATTTAAGATTCTAAACAATTTTCGTGTGTGTTAATCCATTGATTTTCTCTGTTGACTCCCAAACTTGGCAAGACCAGTCCTTAGAAGTCTGGTGACCGGTTCTCTTTGTATATTCATTAATATTGTGTCTTTTTTTTTTCCCCTATATATATCACGAAATAAGAATTCAAGATTTTAAGCATTTTTCATGTGTGTTAATTCACAAATTCAGCAAAAATTAATCAACTGACTCCCTTGACCCCCAAACTTAGCCAAGCCAGGACACATAGGTTGTCCCGAATTTTAAAAAAGACATCTTAACTTTGCAATTGTTCTCTTAATGTATACATATATGTGTGAAGATAAGTGTAATATTATCATTGACAATAGGAAGTGAATCTTCAGACTATTTGTGGGAAGAACAAGCATTGCTAAATGATTCATCAGAACTACACCTTCTTGACTTTTCTAAATTGGCAGTTGCAACTGATAACTTCAATGGAGCAGGAGGATTTGGCCCAGTTTACAAGGTAATGCCAGTCTCTGAAGTGATTCACACACAGAAAATAACGCTGCTAATGCGAAAACTCTTGCTATGATACAGGGAAAACTAGAAGATGGACAAGTGATAGCTGTCAAACAATTATCTAGTTTCTCTGGCCTAGGAATTGAACAGTTCAAGAATGAACTCTTGCTGATCTCCAAAGGAATCTCATCAGAATGTTGGCCTATTGCGTTCACGGGAAAGAGAAGTTACTGGTTTATGAGTACATGGCTAACAGACACTTTGTTATTCAGTAAGTGGTTCCAACTATAGTCTCTGCAATGGCGTATTGCTTGATCAACACAGTTCACTTTAAGTAACATTTACTACTTAAAAACCAATGTATATATATATTATGCTGAGAAGCTTCATTGTTTTCTTCAATTGTATAACTATCTTTGATGTGCTGTTAATCACACTGTTAGATCCAAAAAAAAGTCATCAGCTTCCTTGGCCAAAACATTTCTACATGATGATTCATGGCATTGCTAGAGGGCTTCTTTACCTTCACCGTGATTCTTGTTTAAGGGTCATTCACAGGGATCTGAAGGCAAGCAATGTTCTCTTGGATGGTGATATGAATCCGAAAATATCAGAGTTTCGCTTGGCCAGAACCTTTCAAGTGACTCAAGAGCTAGCAAACACTCATCGCATAGTGGGAACATTGTAAATACCTCTACTTTTGGAAGCAAAATATTTTCTTTGATTTCAAAGTAGCAACTCTGACTCATTCTTATACAAATACGTTGCAGCGGCTACATGTCGCCTGAGTATGCAATGGGTGGACTGTTCTCTGAGAAATCTGATGTCTGCAGCTTCGGCGTGTAAACTTTTCCCAACATCAAAGTTTCCAAGAAAATATGATGGCGTACACTGCAATCAACCTAAATTTTTAGTCAAATCTCCTTGAAAAGAGATGGGTTGGAATAACATTTGAGGCTCCAAGTAATACCTTGAAGGATTAAATGGAGTGATCAGCAATGACAACACAATGATGTGCTTTCTACTTTGTGACTGGATGAGTAGATAAACAAATTGTGTTGACTTTGATATTTAAATACAACTATGCTTTTCTAATTGAGACACATACTAGATGTGTGCTTATTTAGTTCAGAATTACCCTACCTGGATAGTTTTTAATCTCATAATTTACGCTTTGCAAGCGAACTTATTGGTTACAGTAACATGTTGTGTTGTTTTGGTGTTTACTCTGAGAAGGAAAAGTACTTTCCATTTATCTACAGGTAATATAGTAGAGAGTGAAGTCAAGGGAATAAATGTCCTTTTCATTGATGTATCTTGAATAGACAATAACGAAGTAAACAATTGATGGGAGGTTCTGTGACAACTGAAACAAGGACAATGTCAAAAAACTAGTTGGTATACTGTTAAACAGAAATACTAAACTATTTCCCACAATAGAATTTGTCAAAGTATTCATCCTCCTGAATAAAAATAAAGGGAGTGAAATCCCAAGAGGGTTGTTCAGAGGGATGCTTTTGGAAAGTTTTAATTGTTTGAATTTCTAGAGTAGCTCAGGCTGGGAATGAACAAAAACGGAAAGAAAATGGCATGGCCAAGATGGGATTTTTTTCTGTTTCTAATGCTCGGAAGGATGTTTTTAGCGCAAGTCTCTGCTGCAAGTGATACCTTAACTCAATCCCAACAACTGTCACTAAATCAGACACTTGTCTCTGCTGGAAAAATATTTGAGCTGGGCTTCTTCAGTCCACATAGCTCGAGGAGTCTATATCTCGGAATTTGGTTCAAGAATATTCCTCGTCAGAGGATATTATGGGTAGCAAATAGAGAAAATCCACTCCCAGCTTCTGACTCAACTGCAATCTTGAAGATTGGAGGTGATGGGAACCTCATAATTATGGATGGCAATCAAAATATCATTTGGTCAACAAATATCTCTGTTCAGTCTAATAAGACAACAGCTGTACTTACAGACAAAGGGGAATTCATTCTTAAAGACGATGTCACGGGATCATCTTTATGGGATAGTTTTAACTATCCTTGTGATACTTTGTTATCAGGAATGAATATTGGATACAACACCAGTTCTGGGGTAAAACTTGTTTTATCGTCCTGGCAGGCTGAAAATGATCCATCTCCTGGAAAGTTTACTGCCGGACTATCGGTGGAGATGCCACTTCAAGGCTTCACTTGGACTAATTACTCAAAGCCTTACTGGAGAGGTGGACCATGGGACGGAGCGAACTTCATAGGCATACCTGCTGTTGACAAGGGGTATGCAAGTAATATAAATGTAATAGTAAACAAGCAACAGGAATCTGCCTTTCTCAGTTTCAATGATTTCAACAATTCTGATGTTATAATCATGGTCCTAAAACCATCAGGGCTATTGCAGATGATTGTATGGGTGGGAGAATTGAATGCATGGAAAGTCACATGGGAGGCACCAGGTAATCCATGTGATGTTTATGGAACTTGTGGTCCTAACAGTGTTTGTGACATGGGTAAGTCTCCAGTCTGTGATTGCTTGAGAGGATTTGTACCAAAGTCAACTGATGAGTGGATCAGAGGAAATTGGACTGGTGGCTGTGTGAGGCGAACTAAACTTCTATGTGAAATCAGTACAAGTGGCAATGCTACAAAGGGATCCGAAAGTGACAACTTCTTGCAGCTGACAGAGATGAAACTGCCAGATCACTACACATATTTTTATGTCTATGATGCTCAGAGCTGCAAAGAGTGGTGCCTGAATAACTGTTCCTGTGCAGCGTATGCATATCCAGATAGAATTAACTGTATGGTTTGGACTTCAGAACTTGTTGATGTTCAGCAGTTTCCATATGATGGTGTGGATTTGTTTCTTCGTCTTGCTTATTCTGAACTAGGTAAATTCAATTCTCATCATTATGCTTGGATGATAATTTTTTTTTAATATAATCACCTTTCTGTATTATAACAGATCATAGTTTAGATGAAGATAAAAGGAAGAAAACGCTTATCATCAGCATCACAACCGTTTCAAGCATTCTCATATTGGGTATCTTCGGATACATATTCTGCAGGTGGAACGCAAATCAAAGAGGTAAACTATTCTCTTGCTATCAATTTTTTGAGCCAACATAGTAATTATGTACACTAGTTTTGTCGAGCTTCACCATAATATTCTTTTGATTGGTATAACTGGAAATGCCTTTTTCCTTGCTTTTCTTCTATGAAGTGAGTTTGTCATTAACGGTCAACCTTCATGGCCATTCTCTAATTTTGATGCTGAGTTTGTAATTCAAACATGGTGTGACTTGTTCACATCTCTCTCCATTCCTATCAAGCTTTCTGTTAAAATCATGTTAGGCTTCTGTATGTATCTTCGTGTGAAGTATCAATATTTCTTTTGATAAGTAATACTCCAAAATGCAACCTTCATATCTGTACAATTCTTTAGTCTGATATATCTATTCAATTCGAAAATAGTACATGATTCAAGGATGAATTTCAAGTAATAAAGCTCGGAATTGGCAAGATCATGCAGTTTTACACTAGTAAAACATTCTGGATGTCTTCTTTGACATTACCAGTTTTCATTGTAAACTTTTATGTCTACTCATGTGGATCTGGAAAAAATCAGGAAATAGAAGAAATAGAGTTGAAGACCACATTTCGTCTGATAGGTGTCAGAATTCAAGCGAAATGTCTACAGACGAATTGTGGGAAGAGCAAGCATTGCAAAAAGATTCATCAGATCTACCACTTCTTGACTTTGCTAAACTGGCTATTGCAACTGATAACTTCAGTGAAATAAATAAGATTGGAGCAGGAGGATTTGGCCCCGTTTACAAGGTAATACCAGTATGCCGAGTGTCTTTCACACAAATAATTGCTGCTGATGTGAAAACTAAAGCCGTCATAATGGACATCATACAGGGAAAACTGGCAGATGGACAAGTGATAGCTGTCAAAAGATTATCTAGTCACTCTGGACAAGGAATTGAAGAGTTCAAGAATGAAGTCTTGCTAATCTCCAAACTGCAGCACAGGAATCTCGTCAGAGTATTGGCCTATTGCATTCACGGGAAAGAGAAGTTACTAGTTTATGAGTACATGGCTAACAAAAGCTTAGATACTTTGTTGTTTGGTAAGTGGTTCCAATTATAATTTCTGTTATGGCAAATGGTTTGATCAGCATATTTTACTTATCCTTGTATTTTTATAGTTAGTGATCGTTCATGTCATATTGTGGATATGGAAATTATGACTTGTTTCAGAACTATGAATTATTGTGCCCTTGGTTAGGAGCTTATGCGATTCTTCTCTAAAATATCGGCCAAATACTTCAGAAAAAGAAGCACGGTAAAGGCACTGACCAGTGGCTTAGTGTTCCGAGAATTTGCTGTTTAGCATTCTGGTTCCTTCAAAGGCGTGCATCACACAAACATAGTGTCATTTGCCATTTAACAATGGTAAATCTCTTTGTTCTTCAAGTATTTAACCATTTCCAATGCTATAAATGACACTGTCAGATTCAAAAAAAGAGTCATCAGCTTCCCTGGCCAAAACGTTTCAACATGATTCAAGGCATTGCTCGTGGACTTCTTTACCTTCATCGAGATTCTTGTTTAAGGGTCATTCACCGAGATCTGAAGGCAAGCAATATTCTGTTGGACGATGATATGAATCCAAAAATTTCAGATTTTGGATTGGCCAGAATTTTTCAAGTGACTCAAGAGCTAGCAAACACTAACAGGATAGCGGGAACATTGTAAATATCTCTACAGCTCTACTTCTTGTAACAGAATCTTTTTCTATGTTCCTGCATTTCTTCCGTCAAACAAGTTCATCGTAATAGAAAATACCAGCATGTTCTTATATCAAATGTGTTGCAGCGGTTATATGTCACCAGAGTATGCAATGGGAGGACTATTTTCTGAGAAATCTGATGTCTACAGCTTTGGCGTATTGCTACTAGAGATTGTCAGTGGAAAGAGAAAACAGCGGATATTATGACCACGAAAAGCATCTCAACCTTCTCAGTTATGTAAGTGCAAAATCAGCAGGATCTCTTGCCACAAGTTATTCACACAAACATATAGTATTCATTTCAAAATGATTTCAGGTGTGGCAGCTGCGGACTGAAAGCAACGGACTAGACTTAATGGATAAATCAGTTTTGGACTCAGATTCCTCTGCAACAGTGCTGAGATGCATACATATTGGCCTGCTTTGTGTCCAGGATCATGCTGCTGATAGGCCATCAATGCCGTCTATCGTTCTTATGCTAAGTAGTGAGATGGATCTTCCTCAACCAAAGCAACCTACATTTATATTTCAAAGATGGTTGAATTCTGATAACCAATCTCAAGTCAGCAAAACTCAGTCTGTTAATGATATTACTGTCTCTGTGGCAGAAGGACGATAACCAATTGAAGATGTTGCATGTACCGTTTTAATATGTGTACACAGCTTGTCTAAGCTACTATATCATCTGATCATTTATTTTTTTACTTACTCTAAGTCTTTACTGCATTCAATATAAAGGAAATTTCCTCCAGTACATGCTCTGTGCAACAGGCAGTCAACTTGCAGAAGCCACTTGGGAAGATATGGCTATTGGGCCAAACTCTACCATCAAAGACATCTTATGCGAGTAGGATTTCTCAATGGCATATAAGGAGACCACTAAACTATAGTGTGGATTACATCTTACCAGTTTCAAAAAAAAAATTATAGTGTGGATTACATCTTACCAGTTTAAAAAAAATAAAATTATAGTGTGGATTACATAGGCCTAACATTGAAAAACACAATGACAGTGATTGAATTGTGAAGATATAGCTCTTGGGAATGTGGGACTTAAAATACTTGTAGCTTGTGAAGTTTTACATGTACTTAATTGCCATAGTTAGAGGAAGATTCCTTGTTAAATGACCATATTGGATCAGTTGTAAAATTTAGTTTTGTTATTGAAATCAAAGTTCAGTTTGAGTTCTTTCCTTGTCTATAATCTGTGTTTTCTTCCTTGCCATAGTTTGATGTTTGTTTATATTGGCACACTCGGTACAGGTTATACTGGTCTTGGTCAAACTCTTATCTGAATATTATAAATGACTTTTTTTCTTCTTGGTTTCTATCACCAATTATTTTTATCAAGTCTTCCTTTGAGTTTTTGTCTAAGTATACCCTTGAAAGAGACAGGTTGTACAAATTTGACAATTCAAGTAATCTCTTAAATTAGCTTTGCAAACATGATGACATGCTTTTGATGTTCAAGAGTTTCTGTATCATAGTGTGGATTTTTTTCTTCATCTTGCTTATTCTGAACTAGGTAAGTTCAGTTCTCACTATTATGCTTAGATGATTAAAATTGTATTATGCTGTCACCTTTCTGTATTATAACATAACATAGTTCTGTAAACTATTCTCCTGATTTCCAGATTTCTATCGCTGACCATAGTAGTCATGCATACCGGTTTTCGGGCTCTACCATAAAATCCTTTTGATTGTTACAACTGGAAATGCATTTTCCTTTCTTTATGCTCTGCGAGCGAACTTATTGGCTACCTGTTACTGTAATATGTTGTGTTGTTTTGGTTCTTACTGTGAGAATGAAAAGTATTTACTTTTTATCTTGTCAAAGCTACAATAGATTTAGATAATATATACTATAGAGTTTGAAGTCAAAGGGAAAAAATGTCATTTTCTTTGATGGATCTTGAATAGACAATTATGAAGTAAACAATAAATGGGAGGTTCTGTGACAACTGAAACAAGGACAATGTCAAAATACTTGGTATACTTTTAACAGAAATCTTAAATTATTTCCCACTATAGAATTTGTCAAAGGATTCAGAGGGATGCTTGTAGAAAGCCTAATTGTTTGAATTTCTAGAGCATCTCAGGCCGGGAATGAACCAAAAAAAGCCAAGATGGGATTTTTTTCTGTTTCTGATGCTCGGAAGGATGCTTTTAGCGCAAGTCTCTGCTGAAAGTGATACCTTAACACAATCCCAACAACTGTCACTAAATCAGACACTTGTCTCTGCTGGAAAAATATTTGAGCTGGGCTTCTTCAGTCCACGTAGCTCGAGGAGTCTATATCTTGGTATGTGGTTCAAGAATATTCCAGGTCAGAGGATTGTATGGGTAGCAAATAGAGAAGATCCACTCCAAGCTTCTGATTCTGATGCAATCTTGAAGATTGGAGGTGATGGGAACCTCATAATTATGGATGGCAATCAAAATATCATTTGGTCAACAAATATCTCTGTTCAGTCTAATAAGACATCTGCTGTACTTACAGACAAAGGGGATCATCTTTATGGGATAGTTTTAACTATCCTTCTGATACCTTGTTATCAGGAATGAATATTGGATACAACACCAGGTCTGGGGTAAAACTTGTTTTATGGTCCTGGCAGGCTGAAAATGATCCATCGCCTGGAAAGTTTACTATTGGACTTTCGGTAGAAATGCCACCTCAAGTCTTCACTTGGAATAATTACTCGAGGCCTTACTGGAGAGGTGGCCCATGGGATGGAGGGAACTTCTTAGGCATACCTGATGACGAAAAGGGGTATGCAAGTGATATAAATGTAGTAGTAAACAAGCAACAGGAATCTGCCTTCTTCAGTTTCAATAATTTCAACGTTTCTGATGTTATAATCATGGTCCTAAAACCATCAGGGCTATTGAATATGATGGAATGGCTAGAAGACCTGAATGAATGGCACGTCTTTTGGGAGGCACCAGCGAATCCATGTGATGTTTATGGAACTTGTGGTCCTTACAGTGTTTGTGACATGGGTAAGTCTCCAGTCTGTGATTGCTTGAGAGGATTTGTACCAAAGTCAACTGATGAATGGATCAGAGGAAATTGGACTGGTGGCTGTGTGAGGCGAACTAAACTTCTATGTGAAATCAGTGCAAGTGGCAATGCTACAAAGGGGTCCGAAAGTGACAACTTCTTGCAGCTGAGAGAGATGAAACTGCCAGATCACTACACATATTTTTATGACTATGAGGCTCAGATCTGCAAGGAGTGGTGCCTGAATAACTGTTCCTGTGCAGCCTATGTATATCCAGACGGAATTAAGTGCATGGTTTGGACTTCAGAACTTATGGATGTTCAGCAGTTTCCATATGATGGTGTGGATTTGTTTCTTCGTGTTGCTTATTCTGAACTAGGTATTCAGTTCCCCATTATATTTAGAAGATTAAAGTTGATTTCTGTTGACCTTTCTTTTGGATTTGAATTGTGACATAACATAGCTTTAGATGAAGATACAACGAGGGCTAAACTTATCATCATCTTCACAACCGTTTCAAGCGTTCTCATATTGGCCATTTTCGGATGCATTTTCTACAGGTGGAAAGCAAATCAAAGAGGTAAACTATATTCCTGATTTCAGGATTCTATCTCAGACCATAGTAATTATATAGATCAGTAGTCTCAAGCTTCACCATGAAATTAGTTATATTGGTATTAACTAAAATGTATTTTGCCTTTCTTTTCTTCTTTGATGTTGGTTTGTCATTTAACTTTGAAATCACGTGTTCCTAATGTTATAAACTCACTCAAAGGTGGATATTGTCCTTTTGTGTTGAATCATTTCAAAAAAAGTGAAAATGTTTAGGCTGGCTTCTGTATAGTTTTTCAGACTTTCTGTCAAATCACTGTTTTATTTGGAAAATGTATTTTGGACTGGTTTAGAGTCGCCACTTAATTTTTAAGAAAAATCAAGAAAACTATTCATTTTCACGAGACTAAAACAGGAATCTAGTGAAAACTTGAAAAAGGGTTCGAGGTTCCTATTAATATTCTAGGAAGGTTTTTAAAGCACCTAGAATATCCGCTAATGCGGTTATCCAACAATTAATTTATTTGGCTAAAAGTACTTTAACTTAATTTGAATCGGACAATTTTTATAGTTAGAATCGTTTTAAGAAGGGAAAAGGGAAATATTGACCTTTTATTTAAGCGAAATATTTTGTAAAAAATACTTATTTATTTATTAAGTCAAGTAAGAGATGAACAATTTGGTTAAGTAATTGATTCAAAATGGGTGTCTTTTGGGGATTTGAATTTTTAAAACCTTAAGATTAAGCGGCAAATATTAACGAGCACACAAACATAATAAAGTAAAGAGGGAAAGAGACTCGAGCCCAAGTTTGGTTTTTCTGTCCGCCTGGACCAATACTTGGGCCCATTTCATTTTGGCCAAAAGGCCCAGTTTTTGCCACCTGTCCTAAATTCTAACAAGACAATAATAAGTAAAATAACAAGGGCTTAGGCCCTAAAAATAACAAAATACAACTTTTCAGAATTTGGGGGCCTTTAGGCCCATTTCCCTCTTTCGTATACACTAGATGTGTATTAGTGTATACAAATCTCGTGTATCTGCTCCGAACACCTGTACATCATTTTTGATACTCTCTTGAACACCGAAGGGCTGACTCGATACTCGAAGATGCAAGGAGGCAGTGGTAAAAGTCGAGATAGACTCGGCGAAGCATTACATGTAAAAAAAAGTAGAGAAATATAAAATAAAATAAATAATAAGCAAATTAATATACTCAAATGCTTTTCTATAAATAATAAAGTAAAGCTACATGAAATATAACTCAATGCACATGCTAAACATAATAAAATGAACTTAAAGAAATCATCTTCCAATTGGCTCCCAAAAGGACAAAGTAAGCTCATTCCAAAAACGTGAAAATAATGACAATATTAACAAACCATGCGCAGTAATCATATACAAATAAAACTTTGAGGTCTACTTCCTAGCATGCTTAAACTTTACCCAAACTTCATGTATATTTAAATTTGTATGATATTCTAAGGAAACAATAGGCAATTAGCTTTTGGAAAGAAAAGAAAAGAAAGAGAAAAAAAAAAAGTTTAACACTTGAAAATTCCAAACAGTGATATATGATCGGATAAATTGCACAAGTGCAATTCAATTCGGCTCACATGACCAACTAATATACCACAATTAAAATAAAATGTAATAACCAACTAAAGCAAGCACACTTCATTATTGTTTAAGAAAGGAGTAAGATTTCACACTGTTTTGTATTTTCGAAGAGGCGAACATACTAACATAAAATAAGTGCATCATAATTATATTTTATTATCAAAAGGGGGCCATTTAAAGAAACAAATACAAAATAGCGAGGAACAATCTCAACCCAATCGAAAGCAATACCCTCCATGACAATACAAGGTAATAAACCGAATCGAGACGCAACACAATGCCAAACATATATCAACAATGTAAGACAACAAGATATCTACAGTAAATGGTCTTAATCATAGCGACTTATCATTTTCTAAAGCAGATTTAAGATTAAAGGCGTTTTGAACCAAAAAAAAAGAAAAAGAAAAAGAAAAAGCCTTGAAATTATTACAGTAAACAAAGGAAGCATATGCTATACTCAACAAACTATAAAAAACATGCTGAAAATGAGAAGAAATAAACAAAATCAATAGCTAGCAACATATGATTCTTAAACAAGGAAACCATAAGCATGAACAATACCTTTTAACTAAACATGATATACATCTAATAGTGAAAAAACAGTTAAATAGGCAGAGATGTGGAAGAATCAGAATATGGGTCCTATATAAAAAAAGAAATCTATTAAACACAAGAAAACTCTAACACTTTTGCACGAATCTATATTTGTACCGATATGGATGGAAACTGATTAAGATAAACTTCAGAAAATGAAAGCAAAAGCCACGATATGTTCAAAACACTTAACAGAACATGAACATGAGCACAAATAGAGAAGAGAAAAAATAAAATAAAAAAAATAGAAGACACAACACAAACTTAAGACTAGCATACAGTTTGAAAACTAAATAAAAAGCAGCCATGAAGACTTGGAAAATGAACGAGAAGAGTAACAATTTTTAGGCTAGAAAACAGTTCCAAAATACATACTGACCACACATACCTACTTAGATCATATTCTCAAGTAACCAATTCTAAAAGATTAAGCATGACAACTCTCGAAAACACTTCGCAAACGAACCCAACAGTAAATAAATGGCATTTGAACCTCATAAAAAAAACAAATCAATAAGCTCATTGATCTATTCACAATCCCCATAGATGTTTAAAGATGATTAACTCACACGAAGGGTACACTTTACATTAATCAACTAAGTTAACTTCATTCAAAACCAAGCAAACATTTATCTTACGGCAACAATGAATCAAACAAAGAACAAAGTTACTCAAGGAAGCAAACAAAACAACATTGAAATAAGCTAAAAAAAAAAGAATTTTAAAAAAGGGGTTCACCTTTTCGGGGCAGCGAACGAGGACAACGACGAGCTTTTCCACCACCACACACAAGCTTCGAAAGTTCCGACTAGCAGCGGGAGAGTCGCGTTCGGAAGGAGGAAGCTGAAACTAAATGCTCTTTATAGTATTTTTTGATCCTAGAGTCTACTTTTTCTCAGAAGAGTTTTATGTATTTTCACTGTATGATTATGTCTTCTTGACTCAAAATTTCCCACTAAAAAAAAAACTCCCTCACAACTTGTAGAAGAACAAGGTATTTATAGTAGAGAATCAGGGTTCGAATTTTTTGGGGGGAAAGGGATAAAGCTCGGATTCAAAAGGCCAAATTTGAAATTCAAAACTTCAAATTCCTTTCACCAATTAAGGAGAGACACCTTTTCTTGCAATTTTTGCTCCATTCCGAACGAGGAAAGGGGAGAAAATCGTGCTTCTTTCTCTGCTGTACCAGTTCTGGGTTTCTTGAATTGCTGGAGAAGAAGCATGATGTGGGGTCGGTTTTGGGTTATTTGTTGTATGTATTGTTGTTGATGGGTGCTGGAATTGGGCTGGGAATTATTTGTTGTTGGGCTGCAGAGAATGGGTTGCTGAAAAATTGAACTGAAAACGGAGTGGGCTGAAATGGTTTAAGGAAAAAGGCCCAAAATAGTCTCAATTGGGTTTAGGGTGGGGAAATTTATGGTTAAAATTGCAATAAAAAGGTTAGGCAAATGAATTAACAATCTAGCCAAATTGAATTTTATTAGTGAATCCGACTAAAGATTAAATGAAACAAATTAATATTAATTAACGAGCTTCTTAATCTTTACAAAATAAAATAATTAACTTAATTATAAACTAATTAATTTAAAATAGAAACTATTACTTAAACCAAATTAGTTGGCAAAATATTTACCTAAAACTAAAATACTTTTGAGACAATAATTCGAATATTCATAAAATATACTAACTAATAATATATATATATATATGTGTGTGTGTGTGTGTGCGCGTGTGTATACATTATTTAAAAGTTCCCAAAAAATGACAAAATCACATAAAACTAGCTTGAAAATATTTTGAATTTTATAAGGTCAATTATTTCAAATCGTTTAGAATTTATGAAGCTCGATGATTAATTTATATTGTGGAGGTCCAAAATTGGGTGTCAACAACTGTCCCTCATTTACTTGGATTGATGCAAGAAATCCGAGGAAAATGAAATTTGACAAATCCAATTTTGACCGACCACGCTTTCATCTTTTGGAAAAGGGATTTGGTACGGACTCTAGGAATTATGGCCGAACCCCGGAAATGGGTTTCCTACATATCTCAGGTTATATAACAATTCAGGCCACTTGTAGTTCGATATGCTCGATTTTACGCACGATTTTGAAAAAATTCAAAAGTCATCCTATATCGAATTATGAAGAAATCAGAATGCTCGAAAATAAGATTTAAGAGCGAATGTTGGAATACAGCCGAGTTTTCAACATTGAGCCCGCCTACATATCCATCGACCTAAGGAATCAGGCTGCTTGTAGTTCGACTCTATCGGTTGAAAAGGAAATCTATTATGCAAGATAACCTTTGGTTTTGGAAAAGCGACAAAGTAAGTCGAGTATGAAAGGAGGCTTGCAACCTCTTAGCCATGAATGTGGCGCGCTTCACACCCATACTTAAGAACTTACACAGACATACTTTTCAATGCTCTTGGCGCATTGTCACTCAGATTGGAAAGCTGCTTCCGGTGGAGACAAAAAATTTCGGATGCGAAACTGAAACCAGGAAACCTAAAGAAAAACCCACATGCCTTCTGATAGGGGTGTGGTTTGATTGTGGTGGAAGTCGCTCCTCTGCTCGCGTCCTAAGAGTTTGACACTCCTCTTTGGACTATGTCCCAGTTCGCCGCTAAGAAAAAGTTCCACGTTGTGCTGCATCCTTTTTGATGTCGTCCGCACCTGTGGTTTGTTTTGAGAATTCATCCTCTTGGATGCTCTCGACAAAGACTGGGATAAACTCATTAGCATAAAAATGCAATTCAAATGGGAGACAGTGTCTTTTACCGTGTCGACACTTAATTGTTCTCTTTGAATATTTGACGTCAACTCTATCGGGTTTGACGTTAAGAAAATAAAGTTTGTATCTCATATTTGCAATATGATCTTCAATGTACTCTTCCTTTGATGTCAAAGTAATAAAATAAGTTGATGTAAATATGTTGACAGTTCTCTTGACGTCGTTGTTAATAATTCTCTTGATGTCATTTTGTAAAGAAAAAATGATGCAGTCGATGTTGATCTTCTTGTGATGGGTAAATTTTTCTCTTGCAATGCATAACTTCTTTTCCGCGATGCATGAATCCTTCTCTTGCTATGCATGAATCTCTTTCCCGCGATGCATGACATTTTCTCTTGCTATGCATGGTTGCTTCTTCTTGCTATGCATAAATCTCTTTCCCGCGATGCATGACTTCTTTATCTTGCAATGCATGACTTTTCCCGCAATGCATGAATCTTCTCTTGCAATGCATGACTTTTCTGCGATGCATGAATCTTTTCTTGCAATGCATGACTTTTCCGCGATGCATGACTTCTTTTTCGCGATGCATGATTTCTTTCTCTTGCTATGCATGAGTCTTCCCTTTCGCAATGCGTGACTTTTTCGCGATGCATGACTTCTTTTTCGCGATGCATGATTTCTTTCTCTTGCAATGCATGGATTTCTTTTCTCGCGATGCATGAATCTTTTTCCCGCGATGCATGAATCTTTTCCCACTATGCCTGACTTCTTCCTCTTGCTATGCATGGTCTTCTTCTTACTATGCATGATTTCTTTCTCTTGCTATGCATGAAGCTTTTCTCGCGATGCATGATTTCTTTTGATGATGCCTCCTTGATACCAAATGAAGATAATGCTTCACCGAGCAACATATTTGATCTTCTGGGTATCTTTTGGGATGGCTGTATCGTCTGAATCGACAATATAATACACATGACCCTCGGAGTAATGGTATCATCTCTTTTGACAATACGATATAAATGACCCTCCGGGTAGTAGTATCGTCTCATTCGACAATACAAATAAAAATGACCCTCGGAGTAATGGTATCATCTCATTTGACAATACGATATAAATGACTCTCCGGGTAGTGGTATCGTCTCATTCGACAATACGAAATAAAATGACCCTCGGAGTAGTGGTATCATCTCATTTGACAATACAATATAAATGACCCTCCGGGTAGTGATATCGTCTCATTCGACAACACAATATAAATAACCTTCAGGGTAAGAATATTATCATATCTGATAATATAATGCAGATAGATATCTTCTAGGTATCTTTAGTTACTGGAAAATAATAATATTTCTCTCTTCAAGGTTTTCATTTGTCCCATCTCCGAACATAATTGCATGTTCGCTATGAACCTTGTCTTGCTGAGAATTTGAATGAATTAATGCTACTCATATTCCCAATTCTTGGTATAAGAAGCATGAAATATTTCCTGCATCCACAGAAAAGTTATCAATTTGGGGAGCTCTTCGCCCTTTTAACTTCTCCATATTCATTGAATGGAGGAATATGCCGATCTTGAGGCAAACCTATAGATCTGCATCCACAGAAAAATTGTTAGTTTTTTACAAAATGAACTGATCTGTGTTGATCTCATCGGTTGTCTGCTTCTTGTCTTTCTATCTCCCGTTGATTTCTCCGATCTCCCGCTTCTTGATAGATAAGACAAAATATTTTTATGCAAAAATAATTGAAACATGTAGGAAAAGTTTTAAGAAAAAATAGATTTTCTAAAAGTAGCATTTGGAAAATGTCACTGCCAAGTGTCATGTCACGCCAAGCTTAGTGGACGCCATTTGGAGTTGATGTTTTGGGATCTATCTGATTACTTGTTGGGAAGTATTCGAAGTTGTTCTAAACTGCCGATAGACCCGGTTGAAATTTTGAGGCCATCTCAAAATTTCTGTCCCAGTTAACTGTCTTGGTTTGTCTTCAGTCGTTGGTGAGCAAATCACGGAATTTTTGAGATATTCTCAAAAATTCTGTCTCAGTTGCAAATCTCAAAGTGACTTTAGTCTTGACTTTGTTGGAAAGATCTTTTCCTCGAGAATTTTTGAGTCCCTCTCAAAAATTCTGTCCCAGTTTCTATTGTGAAGAGAAATAGAAATCCTTACGGGAAATATGACCGAGCCCTTGTGGCGCCTACGTATCCCGTTGAGGCAGGAATCAGGTCAAACGTAGTTCCCCTCAAGGATTAGCAAAAATAAGAATTTTACAAAGAAACCGACCGAGGCCGACATAGGCCGCCTACGTATCTCATTCTTGAGAATTCAGGTCAAACGTAGTTCAAATACAAAAGGAAGCATTAAAAAGGGATAAAGGAGTGACCGAGGCCGACATAGGCCGCCTACGTATCTCATTCTTGAGAATTCAGGTCAGACGTAGTTCATTACATGGAAAAACATTAGAATGGAATAAAAAGGATGACCGAGGCCGACATAGGCCGCCTACGTATCTCATTTTTGAGAATTCAGGTCAGACGTAGTTCATTACAAAAAGGATAGATTCTAAATAATGCGATTACAAGCAAGTAGAATGATTACAAGGAAACGATAGAAATACAAACTAAAGCTTCACACATAGTATCTCTTTACAGCATCTGAGTTGATTGGTTTCGGCCATTCGGTGCCATCCATCTCTGACAGGATCAAGGCACCTCCAGATAACACTTTGCGAACCATGTAGGGTCCTTGCCAATTTGGTGCAAATTTCCCTTTGTATTCATCCTGATGAGGGAAAATGCGTTTAAGGACCAACTGACCAACCTCAAACATTCTGACTCTTACCTTCTTGTGGAAAGCACGAATCATTCTCTGTCGATATAGTTGTCCATGACAAACAGCAACCATTCTCTTCTCATCAATCAGTGTTAACTGATCAATCCGCTCGCGAACCCATTCAGCATTATCCAATTCAGCTTCTTGGATGATTCTCAATGAGGGTATTTCAACTTCTGTAGGTATAACTGCTTCGGTTCCATATACTAGCAAATATGGAGTAGCTCCAACTGATGTTCTGACAGTCGTTCGGTAACCCAACAAAGCATATGGCAACATCTCGTGCCAACCTCTGCGATTATCAATCATTTTTCTCAAAATCTTCTTTATGTTCTTGTTGGCAGCTTCTACGGCTCCATTCATTTGGGGACGATAGGCGGTTGAGTTCCGATGAGTAATCTTGAATTGTTCACATATCTCTCTCATCAGGTGACTGTTGAGGTTCGCTCCATTATCAGTAATGATGGATTCTGGAACTCCAAACCTACATATCAAATTGTTGCGAACAAAATCAGCTACAACTTTCTTGGTCACCGACTTGTACGAAGCTGCTTCCACCCACTTGGTGAAGTAGTCAATGGCAACCAAAATGAATCTGTGTCCGTTAGAGGCGGCTGGCTCTATTGGACCAATGACATCCATTCCCCAAGCTACAAAAGGCCAAGGTGAACTCATAGCATTAAGTTCGTGAGGCGGCACTCGAATCAAATCACCATGCACTTGACATTTATGACATTTCTGCACAAACTTGCAACAATCATGTTCCATAGTCATCCAAAAATAGCCGGCTCGAAGGATCTTCCTTGCCAAAGTGAGCCCATTCATGTGAGTACCACAAACTCCGGCATGTATCTGTTCAAGAAGTTTTGCAGCTTCACTAGCATCCACGCATCTGAGAAGACCTAAATCTGGAGTTCTCCTATAAAGGATTTCCCCACTTGCAAAGAAATTGAGGGCCATGCGGCGTATCGACTTCTTCTGGTTGAACGTTGCATTCTCAGGATAAGTCCCGTCCTCTAAATACTTCTTGATGTCAAATACCAAGGCAACCCATCTGGTTCTGCTTCAACATGTGAACAATGAACAGGCTGCTCTTTTACCTCTATATCCACTGGATCGATATAACTTGTATCTGGATGTTAATCATTGAGGCGATGGTGGCAAGAGCATCGGCAACTCGTTTTGTGTTCTGGGAGTGTGTCTGAACTCAATTTTACGGAATCTTTTGCACAACTTCTGTATATACTGCACGTATGGTGTGATCTTTGGATTCTTCACGCCCATTCACCTTGAACTTGATGAATTAGCAAATCTGAATCTCCAATAATCAAAAGCTCATGAATTTCATATCAATTGCCATCTTCAGACCGAGGATGCAAGCTTCATACTCAGCCATGTTGTTTGTGCAATTAAATCGGAGTTTAGCCGCCATGGATAGTGCTGACCGGTTTCTGACACTAAGACCGCTCCGATTCCTTTCCCTTGATGATTCGCCGCTCCATCAAAGAACACTCTCCAACCCGGGTACGCTTCAGAAATATCCTCACCAACAAACGAAACTTCCTCATCGGGAAAATAAGTCTTGAGCGGTTCATATCTTCATCAACTGGATTCTCTGCAAGATGATCAGCCAAGGCTTGCGCCTTTATCGCCTTCTGAGTCACATACACAATGTCAAACTCACTCAAAAGCATTTGCCATTTAGCCAACTTCCCGGTCGGCATTGCTTTCTGGAAAATATACTTCAACGGGTCCATCCTAGAAATAAGGTATGTGGTATAAGAAGACAAGTAATGTCTTAATTTCTGAGCAATCCAGGTCAAAGCACAACATGTTCTCTCCAAAAGAGTGTAACGAGCCTCATATGGAGTGAACTTTTTGCTCAAGTAATAAATGGCTCGCTCTTTCTTTCCAGTTTCATCATGTTGACCAAGTACGCATCCCAATGCGTTATCTGAGACAGATAAATATAACAATAACGGACTCCCTTCTCGCGGAGGGACTAACACTGGTGGATTGGACAAATAGTTCTTGATGGTATTAAAAGCAGTTTGACATTCTCCAGTCCACTTGGTCGAAGCATCTTTTTTCAATAACTTAAAATGGGCTCACACACCACGGTGGATTGAGCTATAAACCGACTGATGTAGTTCAACCTTCCTAAAAAGCTCATCACCTCTTTCTTAGTTTTTGGAGGAGGTAATTCTTGGATCGCCTTGATCTTGGAAGGGTCAAGCTCAATGCCCCTCCTGCTGACTATAAATCCCAACAATTTGCCAGCTGGCACTCCAAAAGCACATTTGGCGGGATTTAACTTCAGATTATATCGGCGTAGACGATCAAAGAATTTCTTCAAGTGAGTCAAGTGATCCGAACTCTCGCGGGACTTGATTATGACATCATCTACATACACCTCGATCTCCTTGTGAATCATATCGTGAAAAATGGTCGTCATAGCCCTCATGTAAGTAGCACCGGCATTTTTGAGACCAAAAGGCATCACCCGATAATGATATACACCCCAAGGCGTGATGAAAGCTGTTTTTTCTGCATCTTCTTCGTCCATCAGGATCTGGTGGTAACCCGCATAACAATCCACAAATGACTGCATCTCATGCTTAGCACAGTTATCAATGAGAATGTGAATATTTGGTAATGGAAAATTGTCTTTTGGGCTAGCTTTGTTGAGATCTCTATAATCGACACAAATTCTTATTTTTCCGTCTTTCTTGGCAACCGGAACAACATTAGCTAACCAAGTTGGATACTGTGTCACTTCCACTACTTGGGACTCGATCTGCTTTGTAATCTCCTCTTTGATCTTCAAACTCAACTCAGGCTTGAACTTCCGAGTCTTTTGTTTTACTGGACTGAAATCTGGATTGATCGGCAACTTGTGGGACACCATATTTGTGCTCAGCCCTGGCATGTCTTTATAAGACCAGGCAAATACATCAATGTACTCCCTAAGCAAGCGAACCAGGTCTCTTCTTTGAGCTTCCGTCAGATGGACACTGATTCTTACTTCTTTAACACATTCCTCATCTCCGAGATTCACAGTTTCGGTTTCTTCCAAATTTGGCTTATGTTGATTTTCGAATTGTCGAAACTCTTCAGCAACATGTTCGGGAACCTCATTTTCTTCTTCATATTCCTCACATTCATCATCACCTGCCTCATTTTGTTCACTCGGTTCATGACATGACATGACATTGGCAGGTTTTAAATTAATATTACTGAAATCATAAACAAACAAAGTTAGGAAAGTAAAATATAAACAGATAAGTAAACAACAATTTGATAAAAGAGGCTTTTCATTTAAATTGAAAGACAAGCACAAACTTTGCCATGGCCGAGGGCCATTTGCCTTTTGAAACATCACAAGGGAATTTAAAAACTTCAAACAAATAAAACTGCATAAAGGGTGGGTCTCGGGCCTCTTCCGACTACCACCGATTTTAAAAAAAACAAAGACACATGTCTTTTCTACCCAGATGAGCGGGAAATCAGGAGTGGTGTGGAGGTCCAGTTCTGCAATCGCTCCTCAGGCTCTGCATCACGGATGCCTGATGTCCCAGCCTCTTCCTCAATGACCGCATCAATCTCCTCAAAAAGGCCACAGATTCCTTCCCCGAGACCATCATCATTGACATATCCTCGCACCGGGAATGACTGGTACAGATGAGGAATTGGCCTGGCCAATGCTTGATCAACATTCTTGTTCTTCATCTCTGCTTCGTCATCTGTTGGGACATATCCCAAACCAAACTTTGCTCCTTTGGCGGGAATTTGGATAGGCTCGACGATTCCTTGGAAATGCTTCCCCAATCCAAAACCTGGTTCGAAACCATTCTGGAGCATAACAGTAGCAATCATCTTGTACACGGCAGGCATAGGAGGTTGTGGAGCCAAGTCATCACCGGTGGCATTTACCAGCTCCACCGTGTAGAAATCACAACCTCGAGAGACATCATCAACGATCGGTGCATACCCATTGGAATGACTCCCTTCACCATAAATGACCAATTCCTTGTCCTTCCAAACAAACTTCATTAGTTGGTGAAGGGTAGAAGACACAGCCCCAGCCATATGAATAAACGGTCTTCCCAGAAGCAAGTTGTAACTGGTGTTGATATCCAACACCTGGAACTCCACATTAAAATCCGCAGGACCCACCTGAATATCCAAGTTTACTGCACCCAATGTGTCTCTTTGCACTCCATCAAAGGCCCTCACATTGACTTGGTTCTGGTGAAGCTTTCCCAAGTCGAATTTCAGCTGCCTCAAAGTCGAAAGTGGGCAAATATTAAGACCGGATCCGTCATCACCAAGACCGATTAATTATCTTGTCTCGACACATACAGGTGACGTGCAGAGCTTTGTTGTGCATCCTCCCTTCAAAGGGTAGCTCTTCGTCACAGAAACTGATTCGGTGTCCTCGGATGACCTGGTTTATCATGGCGCTAAATTGTCACTGTTAGTACCCACAGGCACATAAGTATCATCCAAAGCCTTCATCAACGCTTGCCTATGCAGTTGTGAGCTCATCAACAAAGCCCATACAGAAATCTGAGCTGGGTCTTCTCCAAATGCTTCACAATTGAATAATCTTTCGGCTGCATCTTCTCCAGAACTCCTCGGCTTCAGCTTCACTAATCGGCCTTTTAGTCTGGTCCTTCTTCTGCCCTCCTTGAGCAACTCTTCCGGTGTGTAGCACCTGCCGGATCTGGTCATACCCTGAGTAACAGCTGTTTCAATCACAAACTTTGGTTGGGTAAGAGTTTCCCGTGGCACCAAGGCAACAACCTTCTCGGGTGTCAGAATCACAAACTCTTTCTTCTCTCTAATGCTCAACGAGGCTACAGCCCTTTCTAGTTCATCAGGAACAACTGAAACTATTGCCTTTGACACACACCAATCGTCATCTGTCTCTATCATATTGATAGTGGCGCCTCCATGATTTGGCAAAGGATTACTATTGACATTGGGCGCGACTGTCTGAAGAGAGACCACATTCTGGTCAATCAGGTCTTGGATCTTATGCTTCAGGTTGATACATCTCAGTATCATGTCCAACACTGTTGGAGTGATACGCGCACCTCTGATCAGGTCTGTAAAACTTTGAGCTAGTGTCAACCGGCTTGGGACCCACTGGATGAATATATCCTGCCACAGTTAATCGCTCGAACAGCTTTGTTCGGCTTTCAATAAGCGGAGTGAAATTCTAGCAGGCTTCTTCTCAAATCTAGGACGGGGGGATCGTAATTGCCCTGTTGAGGAGGAGGCATTTGACGATAATTTGGAGTGTTTGGACGGGGGGCTTGATATCTGGGATATGAGTTGGTTTGGTAGTTTGGTTGTGGAGCTTGGTAGTTCGAGGGGGTATTTTGGTAAAGTGGAGCTGGGGTTTGGTACATTGGGGGAGGCATTTGGTAATTTGTCTGAACGTTGGCACAGTTGGGGGCGCATTTCGGTAGTGATGAGATGGAGTTTGATAAACTGGAGGGGGAGTTTGGTAGTAGTAGGGGGAGTTTGGTAGTAGAGGGGGAGTATTTTGATACTGGGAGGAGGGTATTTGGTAACTGGGGGAGGGTATTCTGGTAATCAGCCTGGCATAACAAGCCGGGTACAAACTCTGTGAAGGTCGAGAACGACCTTGGTATGATAAGGATTTCCTCGGGGTCTTCTTCCCCTCATAAGAGATAGAGGACACATCCTCTCTTTTCTTCTTCAACAAGCCCGAAGATCCGGGCGAGGCAGCAACACGGGCAATCTTCCCGGTTCTCAATCCATCTTCGATAGTCTCACCTACCTTGACTATCTCAGCAAATTTTGCTCCAACGAGCAACATAATTCTGTCATAATATTCGGGCTCCTGCACCCGCACAAACACTTCAACAATTTCTTTTCTGACATGGGAGGTCTAACTCTAGCCGCCTCCTTTCGCCATCTATATGCGAACTCTCTATAGCTTTCAGTCGGCTTCTGCTTCATCTTCTCCAAGAGTAACGATCAGGAACGATCTCCACATTATAGGCGAATCGTTCGATGAAGTCCTTAGCCAGAGCGTTCCAGCTAGACCACTGTCTCGTTTCATGAGACGTAAACCATTCTAAAGCTTCTCCGCTCAGACTTCGGCTAAAAAGCCGCATTAACAAAGCTTCGTCTCTTCCAACTCCCACGAGTTGGTCACAGTAGGCCCTCAGGTGCGCTAAGGGGTTCCCGTTCCTCCAAAGATGTCGAATTTTGGCACCTTGAACCCTTCCGGGAGGTCCAAATTCGGATGAATGCATAGGTCTTCGTAACTCAACCCGGCGACCTCAGGAATGCAGTTCAACTCCTTCATGGCTTTCTGATTTCCTCCTTCATATCTATCTTGGCGGTCTCTTCCTTTGACCTCCACTCTCTCTCCCTCTCCTCATAGTGGTCGAGCTCGAACCATGGACATCATGCTCGTTGGGGACGGTATTTGGAAAACGGGTTTTGCGGTAGCGGTGGAGCGATAGAGGGACTCTGGCCATTTAAGGGGCGTGATAGTTTTGGGGATAAGTCTGGGGGTTGGTGTACAGGTTTTGGTGAGGGAGGGAAGTGGTGGGTTATTAACGTTTTGGCCATGGGGGGGCAGGCTAGTTTGGTGGTTTGCATTAGGGGGAAGGAGTGGTGCTTGGAGGTTGGTATTTTGAGGAGGGGGTGGTGTTTGATAAGAAGCTGAGGCGTAATGGGGGTTTTGAGTGGTAAGGTCGATGACGGAGGATTATGAGCAGGGCTTGAAGATGGGTTTTGAGCCTGTTCCACGTTAGGAGGGGGAATTTGAGCTGGAGGTCTTCCGTCTGGTTGAGTGTTGACAGCAAAAATCGGAGGAGGCAAATCTTGTCTTTTCTGCATCTCGACCCTCATCTCAGCAATTTGTTGCATCAACTGCAGGATCAGTTCATTCTGATCAGCAAGGGCGGGCTGAGCCACCACGACATCAGTAAGGCCAGGTTCTTCGTTGTTGTCACTCATTGTTGTTTTTCCCTTTTGTGAATTTTGGCCGGGAAAGGAATCTGTAGGCCCTTTTGATCTGGTAAAATAGGGATGATCGGCCAGTGTATCAACACAGATCAGTTCTAACTACCTGTAGGGAAAAACAACTCAAAGGCAAATATGTCAGTATTAGTTCTGGATGAATAATGCAAGATATCACATAGAAAGCAGATAAACACATAAAAGTTGCTTTGTCTGAGGACACGTTAACCTACGAGTAATGGGGACTGATTTTTGAACAAGCAGGAATTTGCTCGTTTTATTTTGGGTCTAGTGACTCAGAAAGGCTAAATTGCATTGAGCTAAGGTCTTCTTGTTGCATTCTGGCATTTGTTAATCTGAACTCAATGTTTCCTTGCAGAATGAAAGAGGAGGAAAAGAAAATTTGCTAAAGATAGGGGCCGGGCCTTGAAAGGCTGCCTACGTATCTCCGAAGGAGAATTCAGGCCCTACGTAGTTCGAAAACAAAGGAAATTTTCATTTTCATTCATTCATTTCTGGTGATTACAAGGAAAGTGAAAAACAGATAAGAAAGCTCCTAAAAGATAGATGGTGCCTTCACCGAAGCTTCTTCCTCTGACTGCTGTATTAGCCACGGGGGCTAAACTCATATGTTTCGGGGGCGGTTTCCTCGTTCTCTTCTTTCCATCGTCCCTTGAAAGGAGGTCTATAGACAATTTCCTCTTCAAGTTCCTCTTCAACAGATTCAGGTCCAGTGCCTTCAGGACCACTGTTGGTGGCCTCTTGGTTGAAGAAAGGGCATTTTTCATGTAGTTTCTGAAGTCTCATAGTTATATCATTGTTGAAGTCGTCATGTTCTTTCCGCATAGCAACCGTCTCCTCGTTCATGACAGCATATCTTGCCATCTTAGCCGCTAACTCCGCGTCTAGTGTTGCACTTTTGGCTTGCGCAGCTGCGGTGGCTAATTCTACTTCTATTCTTCTTTCTCCCATCTCTCGAATCTCTTGTTTGAGTCGGCGCAGTTTCATCCTTAAACTCTCCTCAGTCGTTTTCACTTCGACATTCTTGCCCTTTTCCATCTTAGCAACAATTTCACCTTTCCTGAGATGATAGAGTAACGTTTTAGGATTTGGTAGTAGGATTTTATTTCTGGCTGAGAAACTCAAGACTCGTGGAATTTTGGTCGGACATTTTGGTAATGACTTGTATTTTGCATTGGGGAAATTTTCAGAAAATTTTCGAAAAGGAGTGGGCTAAAAATGTCCTCATTCAAAGCAACAATACCACATAAACAGTTTAAAGCACACAAGCATATATCGCGTCCTAAACAGATATGTGACCCTTTTGTGCCCAGGGTAGGCCTAGCGAATTTGAAGGATGTATTGCGCCATTTAAAACAAATTGTTGCACCCCCCAAAAAGATTCATAAATAATTAGAGAATTCATTACAAAGTCAACGAAAAGGGTACATCTTTTAGGGAATGGATAAACTGCGAATACAATAAAATCAATCCCTCGCAGGGGAATAAGACAGCTGAAAGGCTGAATGTTCCGCTCCTCCTCTTGCTTTTTCTACTTCTTCGCGAATGAGGAACTTGCTAGTCATCACATGGGGCTCGGCAAACACAGCTTTGGAAGCCATCGGTACGCCCTGGAGAGTGTTAAGTTGATCATCCAAATTCGAGTCCAAACGTACCAGGCAGGCTCTTGCGTTAGCTAACTCTTGTGTGGCAAAGGCTAAGGCCCTTTGGCTTTCATATTCTCGATGTTGGAACTCTTGTTCCCTACGCAGGTATTCTTGCTCCCTACGTTGAAACTCTTGCTCTCTTCGATCCCATTCCTGCTGAAAGTGGTAGGCTTGGATTTGGAGCCTTACCTGGACGTCTTCAATTTGTCGGCCCGTGCGTGGCGTCGGGTCAAGTGTGCCACGCAGATCATCATGTAACCATTTTTTGTACCCGTCAACATACCCAGTGTCATATCTGTCTTCAGTCATGCTTTCTTTTAGGTTAACCCGCCCGGCCCATTCATCGAGAATTTCCTTGGCATGAGGTATCTTGTCACACCCGTTGTAGTCAAAGACGTAGCGGCTAGCGTCTCCTTTGAAAGGTAGAATTTGTGTTCTGCCAAATTGCCGCATTACCCTGCTAGGGTTGTAAGGTCGCACACCTCTAATGCCAGGAAGAATTAGGAAAGGACACTTAGCCCCCTGAATGGCTATTTTCTCTGACATGAAATCTTGAAACATCCACTGTACATCTCCATCCTTTAAGTCGTGGAAGACTTTAGCCCATGCTTTCCTCGTGCTATGGATCTTGAATCTATTGATACTCAAGTGTAACTCGTAATGGTCGAAGTGACTTTCTTTTCGCGGTTCGGCTAATTTCTGTTTCTGGGTCTCGCATGTCTTCACTAGATGGTTAGACATCCACCATTGCAGCAGGATATTACACCCTTGAAAAAATGGAAACCCATTTTTGCATTGACCCAAAGATCGGTAGATATCAGCCACAATGATCGGGACAGGTTGAAGTATTTCTTGACTTGTCCCTTTTTACCAACGCCTTCAAAGATAGCGTGAGTTACCATGACAATCCGAGTATCAATTTCATTCCCTCCGTCCTGGGGAAATACCATTGTCCCTAAGAGGCATACGGCAAATGCTAGGGTTTGGGTTTGACTCCAACTACTGCGATTGAGAAACTCATTTGGAAAATTCTTGTAATAGTTTTCGTGTCCCCATCGTTCGTAGAACTTCATAAGCGGAATACTTGGGGTGTCTAGCCAGTCTGCATTTACCAGTAACAACATGTTCTTCAGTTCCTTACTGGTCGGCTTATCCGGTAGCAAAATGTGATGATCTGGATGATTTTTCCTTTTCTGGCACATTCCTACGTTGTCTAAGCAATCTCTGATTTCTTCAACAGTTGGTGTCATTTCGATATCTCCAAAGCGAAACACCATTCTCTCATCGTCCCAAAATCGAGTGACCACCTCAATGAACTCAGGCCATACTTTGAGATTCATTATCGACGGGAGGTGACCCAAGTGAATGGAAAGTTCTCTTTTCTGATACGCATTGAGATTGTACCACCACACACGGAGAAGGTTTGGCGTCTCAGTGACCATTTTGAAACTCAAGTGATGCTTGGCCATCTACAAAAACATACAAAGAATTAGATACCCCCCAAACCCAAGACACAACAATTGGTCAAACAGCGCATACATCCTTCAAACACGTAAGTATGAACGTCCGTTCGGGCCGTGGGCCCTTTGGACTCAAGGTGGTCATTCTAATGGGCCCAACACGCCTCGGGTATTGGGTCATCTTAGGCCAATGCGCTAAATTTTGGGATTGAGTTTGGCTCTACGCTAGTCTTGACTAAGAGTGGGCTTGGTTTAAAGTGGATAGGTGACCCAAGCGGACAACTTGGGCTGAGACAGTTAACGACCGTTGACTATCCAGTAGCCAACTACATTCGTCAGGGTGCCTCGAGAACAATTTGGTTAACGAACGACTGCGGCCCGCATAATCGTCCTTTAAATGGAAATTTAAAATAATTGTCGTTTGACGAAATATGTCATGCCATGAATGCAACAGTTTAATATATACGATAAATAAAACAAGTAAACAGTTAAATCACATAGCCAAATAAATCAATCTTAAGGTTAGGACCATTCAAATCCCCAGCAGAGTCGCCATTCCTGTTTTATTTGGAAAATGTATTTTGGACTGGTTTAGAGTCGCCACTTAATTTTTAAGAAAAATCAAGAAAACTATTCATTTTCACGAGACTAAAACAGGAATCTAGTGAAAACTTGAAAGAGGGTTCGAGGTTCCTATTAATATTCTAGGAAGGTTTTTAAAGCACCTAGAATATCCGCTAATGCGGTTATCCAACAATTAATTTATTTGGCTAAAAGTACTTTAACTTAATTTGAATCGGACAATTTTTATAGTTAGAATCGTTTTAAGAAGGGAAAAGGGAAATATTGACCTTTTATTTAAGCGAAATATTTTGTAAAAAATACTTATTTATTTATTAAGTCAAGTAAGAGATGAACAATTTGGTTAAGTAATTGATTCAAAATGGGTGTCTTTTGGGGATTTGAATTTTTAAAACCTTAAGATTAAGCGGCAAATATTAACGAGCACACAAACATAATAAAGTAAAGAGGGAAAGAGACTCGAGCCCAAGTTTGGTTTTTCTGTCCGCCTGGACCAATACTTGGGCCCATTTCATTTTGGGCCAAAAGGCCCAGTTTTTGCCACCTGTCCTAAATTCTAACAAGACAATAATAAGTAAAATAACAAGGGCTTAGGCCCTAAAAATAACAAAATACAACTTTTCAGAATTTGGGGGCCTTTAGGCCCATTTCCCTCTTTCGTATACACTAGATGTGTATTAGTGTATACAAATCTCGTGTATCTGCTCCGAACACCTGTACATCATTTTTGATACTCTCTTGAACACCGAAGGGCTGACTCGATACTCGAAGATGCAAGGAGGCAGTGGTAAAAGTCGAGATAGACTCGGCGAAGCATTACATGTAAAAAAAAGTAGAGAAATATAAAATAAAATAAATAATAAGCAAATTAATATACTCAAATGCTTTTCTATAAATAATAAAGTAAAGCTACATGAAATATAACTCAATGCACATGCTAAACATAATAAAATGAACTTAAAGAAATCATCTTCCAATTGGCTCCCAAAAGGACAAAGTAAGCTCATTCCAAAAACGTGAAAATAATGACAATATTAACAAACCATGCGCAGTAATCATATACAAATAAAACTTTGAGGTCTACTTCCTAGCATGCTTAAACTTTACCCAAACTTCATGTATATTTAAATTTGTATGATATTCTAAGGAAACAATAGGCAATTAGCTTTTGGAAAGAAAAGAAAAGAAAGAGAAAAAAAAAAGTTTAACACTTGAAAATTCCAAACAGTGATATATGATCGGATAAATTGCACAAGTGCAATTCAATTCGGCTCACATGACCAACTAATATACCACAATTAAAATAAAATGTAATAACCAACTAAAGCAAGCACACTTCATTATTGTTTAAGAAAGGAGTAAGATTTCACACTGTTTTGTATTTTCGAAGAGGCGAACATACTAACATAAAATAAGTGCATCATAATTATATTTTATTATCAAAAGGGGGCCATTTAAAGAAACAAATACAAAATAGCGAGGAACAATCTCAACCCAATCGAAAGCAATACCCTCCATGACAATACAAGGTAATAAACCGAATCGAGACGCAACACAATGCCAAACATATATCAACAATGTAAGACAACAAGATATCTACAGTAAATGGTCTTAATCATAGCGACTTATCATTTTCTAAAGCAGATTTAAGATTAAAGGCGTTTTGAACCAAAAAAAAAGAAAAAGAAAAAGAAAGAGCCTTGAAATTATTACAGTAAACAAAGGAAGCATATGCTATACTCAACAAACTATAAAAAACATGCTGAAAATGAGAAGAAATAAACAAAATCAATAGCTAGCAACATATGATTCTTAAACAAGGAAACCATAAGCATGAACAATACCTTTTAACTAAACATGATATACATCTAATAGTGAAAAAACAGTTAAATAGGCAGAGATGTGGAAGAATCAGAATATGGGTCCTATATAAAAAAAGAAATCTATTAAACACAAGAAAACTCTAACACTTTTGCACGAATCTATATTTGTACCGATATGGATGGAAACTGATTAAGATAAACTTCAGAAAATGAAAGCAAAAGCCACGATATGTTCAAAACACTTAACAGAACATGAACATGAGCACAAATAGAGAAGAGAAAAAATAAAATAAAAAAAATAGAAAACACAACACAAACTTAAGACTAGCATACAGTTTGAAAACTAAATAAAAAGCAGCCATGAAGACTTGGAAAATGAACGAGAAGGGTAACAATTTTTAGGCTAGAAAACAGTTCCAAAATACATACTGACCACACATACCTACTTAGATCATATTCTCAAGTAACCAATTCTAAAAGATTAAGCATGATAACTCTCGAAAACACTTCGCAAACGAACCCAACAGTAAATAAATGGCATTTGAACCTCATAAAAAAAACAAATCAATAAGCTCATTGATCTATTCACAATCCCCATAGATGTTTAAAGATGATTAACTCACACGAAGGGTACACTTTACATTAATCAACTAAGTTAACTTCATTCAAAACCAAGCAAACATTTATCTTACGGCAACAATGAATCAAACAAAGAACAAAGTTACTCAAGGAAGCAAACAAAACAACATTGAAATAAGCTAAAAAAAAAAGAATTTTAAAAAAGGGGTTCACCTTTTCGGGGCAGCGAACGAGGACAACGACGAGCTTTTCCACCACCACACACAAGCTTCGAAAGTTCCGACTAGCAGCGGGAGAGTCGCGTTCGGAAGGAGGAAGCTGAAACTAAATGCTCTTTATAGTATTTTTTGATCCTAGAGTCTACTTTTTCTCAGAAGAGTTTTATGTATTTTCACTGTATGATTATGTCTTCTTGACTCAAAATTTCCCACTAAAAAAAAAACTCCCTCACAACTTGTAGAAGAACAAGGTATTTATAGTAGAGAATCAGGGTTCAAATTTTTTGGGGAGAAAGGGATAAAGCTCGGATTCAAAAGGCCAAATTTGAAATTCAAAACTTCAAATTCCTTTCACCAATTAAGGAGAGACACCTTTTCTTGCAATTTTTGCTCCATTCCGAAAGAGGAAAGGGGAGAAAATCGTGCTTCTTTCTCTGCTGTACCAGTTCTGGGTTTCTTGAATTGCTGGAGAAGAAGCATGATGTGGGGTCGGTTTTGGGTTATTTGTTGTATGTATTGTTGTTGATGGGTGCTGGAATTGGGCTGGGAATTATTTGTTGTTGGGCTGCAGAGAATGGGTTGCTGAAAAATTGAACTGAAAACGGAGTGGGCTGAAATGGTTTAAGGAAAAAGGCCCAAAATAGTCTCAATTGGGTTTAGGGTGGGGAAATTTATGGTTAAAATTGCAATAAAAAGGTTAGGCAAATGAATTAACAATCTAGCCAAATTGAATTTTATTAGTGAATCCGACTAAAGATTAAATGAAACAAATTAATATTAATTAACGAGCTTCTTAATCTTTACAAAATAAAATAATTAACTTAATTATAAACTAATTAATTTAAAATAGAAACTATTACTTAAACCAAATTAGTTGGCAAAATATTTACCTAAAACTAAAATACTTTTGAGACAATAATTCGAATATTCATAAAATATACTAACTAATAATATATATATATATATATATATATATATATATATATATATATATATATATATATATTGTTTTATTTAAAAATATATGTAAAGGGAAAATGACTGAGATTTTTGGAGAATCGATTAAACTTATAGTTGAAGAGAAATCGAATTTCCAAAAGAACAGAGTCGCCACTTAATTTTTAGTAAAAAAAATCAAGAAAAAATATAAGGTTTTCAAAAGATTTAAACAGATAAAATCAATTGAAAATAAAAGGGTTCGAGTTCAATGTACATTCCGAGAAGGTGTTAGGCCCTCGGAATGCCCGCTAACTTGCGGTTGACCGGTGATTTGACTAAAAGTGATTTTGACTAATCTTAAAATTTTAACTAAAGTAAAAGAACTCATTTTATTTTAACTAATTTTTTTGAAAGAAAACTTTAATTAAATGAAAGAACTTATTTGCTTTAACTAACTTTTGAAAACTTTAACTTAATAAAATAACTCATTTACTTTAACTAATTATGGAAATTTTGGCTAAGTAAAAACTCATTTATTTTAACCTACTTATTTATTACTACTACTACTTTTATCATTTTATTTATCTTAAGGGGGAATGAACTAAAGGGAAATTTTCTAAAGGGGGGATAGCTTAAGTGTTGATAAGACTAACATTAAAATAAAATAAAAAAAAAAAACTAAGTAATAAAATATATATCTTTAATTCGAAAATAAAATGAAATGACCATTCTTGGGGAGTTTAATTAAATTAAATCATAAGATAATCAAAACGTTAGTCAAATATAACAAAATAAATAAGAGTAAGGGAGGAATATCAAATTTGGGCCTTTGGCCCAAATCTTGGACTTGCTGAAATTCCCTTGGGCTTTTGGCCCATTTTCGCCTCCCTTTTTGCACTTAAAATCTGTATATACATCAAGTGTATACGGCTGTATACGACATGTATTTCGACCCATTTTTGTGTATATTGGGCTGTATACCAAGTGTATACAGCCCACCGCAAACTTCCAACACCTGTATCATCGCTTTAGACCTGTATATCACTGTTCTTCCGTGTATACTTGTGTATACAGCTGTATACATCATGTATACTGCCCTCTTTTGGGTTTTTTTTTTTTTGGGGCTAAAATTTAGTTCCAGCTTCATGCACTTCACATTCTGCCATGCACACTCGATGAAATGACTGACTTGGTGATGAAAAGGTGTTCGAGCCTTTATGGCTCGATTCGGAAATGCGAAGGAAAGAAACCCATCATAGACTCGGAGAGAGTTCGTACCACAAAGCAAAAAAGGCAAGAATTAGCATTGGAGTTAGCTAGAACAAATGAAACACAACTTGAAATAAAAGCTATTAAAGAGACTCAAAACCAAGATGCAACCGAACTCAACTAGTAGACTAAAATATCCGAGGAATCTTTAAGGAAAACAAAAGCATGTTAGCTTAACAAATGACAAAACTAAACAAACTAAATCTCAACTCCTAGCAATAACAAGAATGTATGTCTCAACAAATAAAATTAGTGGTCACTCACAGGAGAAGAAAACAGGGAAAATTACACTATATGAAAATGTGACCAACAACCAAAACTAAACAGTAACTAACCAAAAAATAATAATGAGAAAAAGAAAGTTTATCATATCACTTTAAGAAAAAAAATAAAAATAAAATATATATCTCACATAATAAGCCAAACTAACTCCCTTAGTATATTCTAATGGTGCCAAGTTATCATGCTAAGAGGGCAGAATGTAAGAGACAGTAGCAAATCTAATCTATGTTAAAGCAAAGGGATGAGAAATCGGTGATGTCTTGAAACCAAACATAATAGCAATTCCACTTATCCTAACCTATTGAATATAAGTAGAGTAATGTAAGTAAACAAAGTATTCAAAGAGGTGACACTGCATCAATAAACCCAACTAAGTTGAGGAAAAAGTGATGCTCCTGAAAGATGCCTTAGACCGGACAACATGAGAGGACCATTTTTTAATATCTAAGCAGCGAGATTTTATTTAAACCGAGATACTTCCACGAAGGAATTTAAGGCACAACATCATGAATTAAAGTGAACGGAAAGCTAGACACGAGACAAAGTAGCGGCATCACATCTATGGTAAAGGTTTCGTTTGAACGAAATGGACCCTTTTAACATGATAGCTAACTCAAAGAGAAATTCTAAGACTCATACGAATAACAACACTTACAAGAGCATCTCTTATATCTCAAACAATCAAAAACCCAACTACAACTCAAGAACTTGGCTCCCAGATGAGCAGCGAATCCAAAAGAATAAAGGTAGTCGAGAAGAAAATAAATCGACAAACAACTTCAGCTTGTCAAAAAAATAAACAACACATCGAACTAAAAAAAGTTGAAACTGAAAAGGATTTTACCTTTCGCGCGGCAGTGAACAGGGTGGGACAAGTAGAGAAGTGACGGCTTTCACCACGAGGAACTCGAACGCGAACGGTAGTCAAAGAACTGGGCAGAAGTCCTAACAGTTCTCTATTTAGAAGCGTATTTCGAGTGTATCGCTACTTGTTCCTAAAGGTTATTCTCTGTATTTCTACCAAAAATCTTGCCTTGTATTTTTTGTTCCAAGCTAAAAAAAAGACCCCCCCGATACTAAAACAGAGGGTAGTATTTATAGAGGGGTTTTAAGGTTCCAATCCTTTTTTTGGGGGGAAAATGGATAGAATTCGGATTCAAGGAAAGAGCCCATTCGAATTTCAAAATTCAAAAACTTTCACCCTTTCGGACAAACACCCTTTTCATGAGGTTTTAACTCATTCCGAAAGGGGAAATGGGGAAGGACGGAGGACGCAACTGCTGGAATCGTACAATTTGGAGAGAGACGTCGAACTACTGGATTTGTCGTCGTTCACTGCTCTTCACGCGAGGAAGAAGAAGCGTGGTACCAGGGTCATTTGTGCTGTACATTGTTTGGAGTTGTTGAATGTATTGTGTATAGTATTGTTGGTCTTGTGAACAAATGAAAGCGGGCTGGGGGGAAGAAATGGGCCTGGGTTGATGAATTGGAATGGGAAATGGGCTGTGAATATTGAAGTGATGTTGTATGTATTAGTTTTAAATGTTATTGGAAGTGGGCTGACTGAAGTTGGGCTAAAGGTTGGCCCAACTTTGGTCTTTAAAAGAATTGGATGCAAGGTGGGGAATGGGTTAAAATTGTAATAAAATGGCTAGGTTTTTAATTGAGGATTTGGCCAAAAGAATTGCGATTGTAACCGATTAGGATTATGAAATTAACCAAATCAGATTTACTTGGAGAATGTGGCTAAAAATATAAATAAATAAATAAGATGAATTTAATATTAATTAATTAACGAGCTTCTTATTCTTAACGAAATAAAATAATTAACTTGATAATAATATAATTAATATAAACATGAACTAATTAATTCAAAATCGTAATTATGATTTAAATTAAACTTAGTTAGTAAAACACTTAGCTAAAAAGAAATAAAAATCTTTTGATATGATTTTCAAATATTTATAAAATATACTAATTAGACACATAATTATATAATAATTAACTTAATTATAAACTAATTAACTCGAAATATAAGTTACTAATTAATTTAAACCAAATAGCCAAATATTTAAAATAAACTAAATCGTTTTGAGACAATTTTCGAATATTTATAAAATGTACTAATTTGACACATAATTATATAAAACATCATGTTTATTATTTTAAAAATTTATAAAAATGACAAAATTACTTAAAATGACTTGAAAATTATTTTGAATTTCATGAAGCTAATTATTTCAAATCGTTTAGATTTTAGGAAGCTCGATGATTAATTTATATTGGGGGGGGTCAAAATTGCGTGTCAACAACTGTCCCTCATTTTACTTGGATTGATGCAAGAAATTCGAGGAAAATGAAATTGACAAATCCAATTTTGACCGATCACATCTTCATCCTTTAGGAGAGGGATTTGGTACGGACTCTAGGAATTATAGCCGAACCCCGGAAATGGGTTTCCTACACATCTCAGGCTATATGAGAATTCAGGCCACTTGTAGCTTGATACGCTTGATTTGACGCACGATTTGAAAGAATTCAAAAGTCATCCTGGTATCGGACTATGAAGAGACCGGGATGCTCGAGAATAAGATTTAAGAGCGAGTGTTGGAATACAGCCGAGTTTTCAACATTGATCCCGCCTACATATCCCTTAGCATAAGGAATCAGGCTGCATGTAGTTCGACTCAATCGGTTGAAAAGGAAATCTATTATGCAAGATAACCTTCAGTTCTGGAAGAGCGACAAAGTAGGTCGAGTATGAAAAGGAGGCTTGCAACCTCTTAGCAATGAATGTGGCGCGCTTCACACCCATAATCAAGAACTTACACGGACATAATTTTCAAGGCTCTTGGTGCATTGTCGCTCAGATTGGAAATTGCTTCCGGTGAAGACCGAAAATTTTCGGATGCGAAACTGAAACCGACAAACCTAAAGATAAACCCACATGCCTTCTGATAGGGGTGTGGTTTGATTGTGGTGGAAGTCGCTCCTCTGCTCGCGTCCTAAGAGTTTGACACTCCTCTTTGGACTATGTCCCAGTTCACTGCTAAGAAAAAGTTCCACGTTATGCTGCATCCTAACTGATGTCGTCCGCACCATGTTGTTTGTTTTGAGAATTCATCCTCTTGGATGCTCTCGACAAAGACTGAGATAAACCATTAGCATAAAAATGCAATTCAAATGGGAGACAGTGTCTTTTACCGTGTCGACACTTAATTGTTCTCTTTGAATATTTGACGTCAACTCTATCGGGTTTGACGTTAAGAAAATAAAGTTTGTATCTCATATTTGCAATATGATCTTCAATGTACTCTTCCTTTGATGTCAAAGTAATAAAATAAGTTGATGTAAATATGTTGACAGTTCTCTTGACGTCGTTGCTAATAATTCTCTTGATGTCATTTTGTAAAGAAAAAATGATGCAGTCGATGTTGATCTTCTTGTGATGGGTAAGTCTTTTTCTTGTGATGTATAACTCATTTCTCTTGCGGTGTATGAATCTCTTTTCGCGATGCATGAATCTTCTCCTGTAATGCATGAATCCTTATCCCGCAATGCATGAATCTTCTCTTGCAATGCATGACTTTTCCGCGATGCATGACTTTTCCACGATGCATGAATCTTCTCTTGCAATGCATGACTTTTTCGCGATGCATGACTTCTTTTTCGCGATGCATGATTTCTTTCTCTTGCTATGCATGATTCTTCTCTTTCGCAATGCGTGACTTTTCCGCGATGAATGACTTCTTTTCCGCGACGCATGATTTCTTTCTCTTGCTATGCAAGGGTCTTCTCTCTTGCAATGCATGGATTTCTTTTCTCGCGATGCATGAATCTTTTTCCCGCGATGCATGAATCTTTTCCCGCTATGCCTGACTTCTTTCTCTTGCTATGCATGGTCTTCTTCTTGCTATGCATGATTTCTTTCTCTTGCTATGCATAAGTCTTCTCTCTTGCTATGCATGAAGCTTTTCTCGCGATGCATGATTTTGATGATGCCTCCCTGATACCAAATGAAGATAATGCTTCACCGAGCAACATATGTGATCTTCTGAGTATCTTCTGGAACGGCGGTATCGTCTCAATCGACAATATAAATAAAAATGACCCTTGGAGTAGTGGTATCATCTCATTTGACAATACGATATAAATGACTCTCCGGGTTGTGATATCGTCTCAATCGACAATATAAATAAAAATGACCCTCGGAGTAGTGGTATCATCTCATTTGACAATACGATATAAATGACTCTCCGGGTAGTGGTATCGTCTCATTCGTCAATACAATATAAATAACCTTCAGGGTAAGAATATTATCATATCTGATAATATAATGCAAATAAACATCTTCCAGATATCTTTAGTTGCTGGAAAATAATAATATTTCTCTCTTCAAGGTTTTCATTTGTCCATCTCCGAACATAATTGCATGTTCGTTATGAACCTTGTCTTGCTGAGAATTTGAATGAATTAATGCTACTCATATTCCCAATTCTTGGTATAAGAAGCATGAAATATTTCCTGCATCCACAGAAAAGTTATCAATTTGGGGAGCTCTTTGCCCTTTTAACTTCTCCATATTCATTGAATGGAGGAATATGCCGATCTTGAGGCAAACCTATAGACCTGCATCCACAGAAAAATTGTTAGTTTGTTACAAAATGAACTGATCTGTGTTGATCTCATCGGTTGTCTGCTTCTTGTCTTTCTATCTCCCGTTGATTTCTCCGATCTCCCGCTTCTTGATAGATAAGACAAAATATTTTTATGCAAAAATAATTGAAACATGTAGGAAAAGTTTTAAGAAAAAATAGATTTTCTAAAAGTAGCATTTGGAAAATGTCACTGCCAAGTGTCATGTCACGCCAAGCTTAGTGGACGCCATTTGGAGTTGATGTTTTGGGATCTATCTGATTACTTGTTGGAAAGTATTCGAAGTTGTTCTAAACTGTCGATAGACCCGGTTGAAATTTTGAGGCCATCTCAAAATTTCTGTAACTGTCTTGGTTTGTCTTCAGTCGTTGGTGAGCAAATCACGGAATTTTTGAGATATTCTCAAAAATTCTGTCTCAGTTGCAAATCTCAAAGTGACTTTAGTCTTGACTTTGTTGGAAAGATCTTTTCCTCGAGAATTTTTGAGTCCCTCTCAAAAATTCTGTCCCAGTTTCTATTGTGAAGAGAAATAGAAATCCTTACGGGAAATATGACCGAGCCCTTGTGGCGCCTACGTATCCCGTTGAGGCAGGAATCAGGTCAAACGTAGTTCCCCTCAAGGATTAGCAAAAATAGGAATTTTACAAAGAAATTGACCGAGGCCGACATAGGCCGCCTACGTATCTCATTCTTGAGAATTCAGGTCGAACGTAGTTCAAATACAAGAAAAAATATTAAAAGGGATAAAGGGGTGACCGAGGCCGACATAGGCCGCCTACGTATCTCATTCTTGAGAATTA